>NW_023270426.1:28977032-29180299 GCF_011800145.1 Mirounga leonina | reverse complement strand
TGAGGGTGATGGTGGTGGGGATGATGGTGATGGTGGTGGTAGGGCTGGTGGTGGTATTGATGGTGGTGATGATACTGGTGGTGGGGATGATGGTGGTAGTAGTGGTGGTGATGGTCAATAAAGTAAAAGATAACAATCACCTAATTTTCTTAATGTCACCTCCTCTATCTCACTGTTCCTCCCGCCTCAAGGGTATTAATGAGAACCTAAGACTTTACAAAAACTCATGTCTCTAGTGGGAAAAGCCCTGGACTAGAAGTTAAAAGATCTGACCCTCTGTCACAGAGGTCACAGTAAAAGTTAGTTGTTGGAGTCATAATTTGCTGTGACCTTGATAAATCACTTAAATTCTCCCGTGTCTCAGTTTTGCCTCTTCTATATCATGAACACTTGTGTAAGCACTTTACACATCTTCTCTGGTTTCATCTTCACATCAATCCTATGAGGCTGTTACTATTCTTACTGCTATTTTACAGATTAGGCAAAAAGAGTCTTGGAAACGTGTTGTGTTTTGGCCAAGTCACCAGATAGCAAGCAGCTGATCTGGAATTCAAATCAAGATGTGTCTGATGCCAAAGCCATGTTTTTTCCAACTCACCGTGGGGCTCGAAAGAACTATGTATGAAATATTCAGGAAGCATAAAGGGGATCTAGTAGGACATCCGCAGAGGGTGTGAGTGGTCTGAGGGAGTTTGTGTGTGGGGGGGAGCACTGTGTGTGAGGATTGTTTTGAGGCTGCGATTTTGATTCTTTGTCCACTAAAACAAATCTCAGGAGCTGGGACACTGTGCAAAGTTAGGGATATAGAGTCCGGCCCCCCTAATTAGTCACCTCACTCCTACCTTTTCGACGCCATTTCTTGAGTTTTCTGGTTTCACCAGGATCGATGGTGGGGCAGATGCAGGTGGTTTAGGTAGAGGCTCACTCTTGATGGGGATTTCCTTGCCTTCCATGATGAGGGAACTGGCTGCAGAGTGGATCCTGGTGTCACTGCCCCTGCTGACGCATGTGAGGGCAGGCTCCCCAGTGGGAGTGGGCTTAGGTCCCAGTTCTGCCACCACTGTTGAGGCTGAGGAGGGGACCCCCTGCGGCTGGTAGAACTGGAACTGCTGAGGCCGTACGACCATGGTGGGACTGCGTCTGAGGGAGCCCACCATGAGGGCGGGGATCCCTGACTGGACGGGTCTCTGCAGGGATCCATCTGAGGAATTATATGACACTGATATCAGCACTGGGGGCTGCTGACAGCAGGCTGGGCTGGGGTTGTGTAAGCCATGTGTCCTGATATCCCAGAATAGTTAAGTGCTTTCCCCATTTGAGCGTGCTCACATTCTCTCAGGGTCTTTCAAAGGTGACCTTATTCTTTTTTTAGTGCTGTTTGCTGATGCTGGCAGGAAATAACTGGCTAGCCAAACGTTTGGTGGGGGGGGAGGGAGGGGGAGGTGACGCTGTCAGAAGGTACATTACTTCCATTTGTCTCCTCTCTCCCTCACACACACACGCGCACACAGGCACCCTGGCTCTCTCGCTTCAGGCCTAGCGGTTGGAAAGTGAAGAAGACAAACCTAAAGAGACAGCTTCACAGTGAGAAACCAACAGAGGCATGCAAACCAAAGAGGAAACGAAAGACAGAGACAGAAAGAAAGAGACAGAAGAAATTGAGAAACACGAGACTCAGTCAACTGGGAGGGATGTGGGGAGGGAGAGAGGGAAGCAGAGAGAGCGGGACGGGGCTCTGACCAGGTATTTGAAGAAGCTGTAGGCATGTGGCAGTGGGATCACTTTTGTTGGGGGCCACGGGGAGGAAGCTAAGTGGAATTAAGGGAGGGTGTGTGCAGGCAAACGCTGACACCACATGGAAGCAGATCTGGAAAGGTTCGGGCTGTGTGTGGATGAGCTTTGCAAAGTCCCATGACAGAGGTTCTGGAATCAGGCTTACTCCCAGGGAGCCTGGGACAAGTCAGCCCCATCCCCTCCTGGCATCTCAGCCCCTCAGATGTAAACCGGAGGTGATAGCAATGTCTCAGAGGGCTGAGAGGCTTACACTTTATGATGTGTGCAAAGTGTTAGCACAGTGCCTGGAACCTAATAAATGCCCCGTGTTTGTTAGGTCTCGTTGGTTTTGGGTAAAGGATGGCAAACCCTAAAAATATAAGGTCCAGGAGTGTGATTTTATCCCTTCCTTGAGCTTTATTTTGTTTTGTTTTGTTAACTGCGATGATCCTCCCTCAGTAACAGGAAGTCATTCCTTCCCCGCAAATTTTCTGAAGACCGGAGGCCTCCATCCCTTAGGCATATTGTCCTGTATGGGACCAGGGGAACAGTTGGGACTTCGGTGCACTCTGCAGGGGGACAGGAGAAACACCCTGAGAAGCACTGCAGTCCACTTCTCCAGAAGGGTCTCCGAGCATTTAGGGAGCCATAGGGGACATCCAGTCAGAGATGTGAGTCTTTGTGATAGCCTGTGGACACGTGTATGAATCAGAGTCATCTGTGTCCAGCACAGAGGGCCTGAGCCAAGGCCGTGTTCTGCGTTGCGACTCTTTGTCAGGCCTGATGTGAACGTGAAAAGCAGAACGCTCACTAAACACAGTCGGTGCTCCCAGCTGCGGTGAGCAAGCCTGGCGCCATTTACACAAGTCTGCCCTTTCAATGTAGACATTTATTTTTCCACTGACAGCCCTATGAGGCGCACAGTCAATTCTCCTGTCATTTCTCTTCGCTGTGGGTAGATTGATAGCTTGACCAGCCTCACCTTGGGAAAAGGGAGAGAGAAGGCCTCTGGGACCTGAGAAAGTCAAAGCAGCCCTGGGCAGACATGTCCTTAGGTTCCTGGAAATGTGTGAAAAATTGGTTTTATGCCTCATCTATTTATCTTGTTGGCTCCTAATTTCCAAGGGATTTAATGTTTTATCACATGTGCATACAATGCAAGCAGTGAAAACTCCAAGCCAATCAAGATCTCCGCCAAGGTAGAGAAGGAGTGTGTGAAAGGAAATGTGAGCAATTGCCAATAGGACACAATTCTCAGCACTCCTAAGTGGTCTAGACTGAGTGTGAACATGTCAACACTGAGTCAGTTCACGCACTGGATGGACCAAAGATGACTTGTGTAGTTGTAGTAGCCATGATCGTACTGAGAAGATGATCATCCTATACAAACAGTTAGGATTTCTTGAGACTTATTATGTGCCAGGGACTGTGCCGTCAGTCTTACATGGATTATTTTACTAAATCTGCACAGTAACCCTGATGAGGTAGGTACAACTTTTATTTCCACTTTATAAATGAGAAAACTGAAGACTGAAGAGGTCCAGTCCCTTGCCCACGGCTGCTGTGGTGGATCATTCAGTACAGGGTTTGTGTGGGGGACGGGAGAGGCCGGAGCAAGGGCCAAGTGGGGAGGAAGGAGGAGGGGGGGTAGAGGCAGTACAGTGAGAGTGGAGGTCAGGCAGGTGGTCAGGTGAAAGCACCGGGAGAGGGTGGGGCGAAGACATTTGTTTTAATTTTCTTGGCACATTTTCCTGGGTGGCATACTGTCCCACATGTCACCCTCTTGCTTTGACCAGCCATACTGTACTTTCATATTTAATCGTCTTTTAAGATAGCAAGGGAGACTGCAGAGCCCAGTTTAAGTCAGAGGATGTAGAATAAATCAGATTTGCTTTGTGTGGCTCATGGTCTTCCAGAGAGGTATGCAAATTATAGAAGCTTCATGTTTTGTAGAAAAATGGGTTTTAAACACTTTGTAAAATCCCTGAAAATGATGTCTTACGTAGAAGTTCAATATGTCAGGAGACAAAAGTTTTGCCATGTGAGCAATGTGGATGTTATACAGGTAAAAACAAAAGCAAGGTGCAGAGCAGTGCAGTATGATTATAAGCTACTATTCAGGTACATGGAAGAGCACTTGGGATAGGGGTTAAGGATATAAAGACTTATTTTTATACAATATAATTTTTTTAAACCTTGTGTATATATTAAATAACAAAGCAAGATTTAGGGGCTCTGAGAATTGACTCCTTAACCCTCTTTGCTTCTTTCCCCATCCTTCCCATGTTTCCCTTTTGGCACCCCTGAGCATAGTTTGAGAAGCATGATCCAGCAAGTACTTTGCTTGTTCTGTCTTAACTGGGGCCAGCCTCCACCTTGGCTGTGTTCTAATCATATGTTGGCACTCAGGGCTGCTATCATCCCAGCCATTCAGTATACGGGGATGGAGTGACCAAGGGCATGACCTTAAGTCGGTCTGGCTTCATCCAGTAAAACCAGTCGCTATTAGGGAATTAAAAGCACCCTTTACAAAGGCTTGTTTTAAAGCCAAGATCTCATTTCTGCAAAAGGTGCTCTGTCTACCCCAGAGTCCGATCCCCTCACTTAGCTCTAGGCACGTACCTCTCTGCCACCACTTACTCTTTCTCATGCTGCTCTGCCCAGATTTCCGAAGAGAGCCCCGTCCTAAAGTCCCTGGGCTGGCCGTGCTCCTCACAGGGTCGACTATGGCGGTGGGCACAAAGACGGACTTGAAGGGCTGGTTCTGCCGGGGATCACCTTCTGAAATGCTGCCTTGGGATGACACAGAGGAGTTGGATAATGTCCATGTGGCGTAGAGACCAGGACTCCGAGAATCTGGAAAACTAGATGTCTTTCTGGTTGTTGCAAGCATTTTAAAGAGAAGAAATAAAGAAAATGCTCAGTCAAGAGTCCTATTTTAAAAACCTCTCCGCTCTCAACCATATACTAAATGTGGCCTCACCTCCTACAGCTGGGTCCCTGTGTGGGTGTGCTGAGGGCAGGGACAGGATCTCAGATTGAGGCCCTGATGGAACAGGAAGGCTTGAATTTTGTCATTCTTCACTCCAGCTCTGATCACTCTTGAGCCCATGAGCTCAGAGCACAAGATCTTGTATGTGTTCAACTTGCTTTGCAGTTCTGATTTCTCTCTTTCTTATTTATTTATTTGAGAGTGGGGTGGGGGAGGAGCAGAGGGAGAGGAATAAGCAGACTCTGCACTGAGTGCAGAGCCCAACATGGGGCTCTATCCCACAACCTTGAGATCATGACCCGAGCCAAAATCAAGAGTCGGACGCTTAACTGATTGAGCCACCCAGGTGCCCCCAAATTCTGATTTCTTATTCATTCAGTGACGTTTCCACCGGATGCTAAACTCTTTGAAGGCAGAGATTTTATATGACTTATTTTATATCCTCTGTGTTCTGCATATACTGCTTATTAACAAATGTTTGTTGAATGGCTCTCGTGATGCTTTCGGCACTGATGCCAGTCATCTGGGCTAACACGTGTTGAGCACTTACTGTATGCTGGGCATTGGGCAGTGCTTTGCCCACAGTAGCCCGCGGGTTCTTCACAACAGCCTTCTGAGGTAGATACTATTAGTGCTACTATTTTATAGAGGAGAAAACTGAGACTTACAGTTACTTGGCCAAGCATCTACTAGACCTGAGATTTGAACCCAAGTCCAGGCTGGCCCTCTGCTCTATCACGGAAGTGTATCGTCTTACCACTGAGCACGCCCCGTCCTGGCTGGTTAAAGCCTTCATTATTTAGGTAGCAAGGAAAAGCCTGCATCCTGCTTGAAAGAAACAATCTAGGGCTGGGGGTAGGCCCTACACATGCCTTCTGAAGACTCTAATTCTTCAGCTTTGGGCTCTGAGTTTGAAAAACAGTATCAAAGTTTTATAGAACAGCAATCCCTTGTCAGTTGTTTCCAGCTTGCTACTCCCTGAACCCCACGGGGAATGGCTGTCATTTTACACACCCTTCTTGCCCTTTTACAAATCCTACCCCAAGATCACAGCCCCTCCCAAGCAGTCCATGGATCAGCTTGTCTCTCTGTTGATGAAATGACCTCTGCTAACTCCCCGGGAAGGACCGACTTGCCCAAGGCCCTGGCTCAGAGGTGCCCTTCCTGGTGGCCTTCCCGTTAATGTCCTTGGGTTTCTCTTTGGGGAATTTTCCCTTATTTTCCTCCTCCTTTTCTCTCTGCCTTTTGCCTGAAAAAGCGGTATGGAGCTTAACAACGAGCCAGCCTGTTGTACGAAGACAGGTGAGGCATCATTTAATAGGGTCCACTCTGCCCACGAAACAGATCCAGCCAGATGCCCAGGATGATGCTTGCAGTAAGGGGCCTCCTACCCATGGATGACACCCTGCCTCATGTCCCTGGGGATGTGGTCAGTGAAGGGAATGGGCTGCCCGCCAGTAAGAGCTCCAGACTATTTTCTGGAGCCAAGGGCTGAGCAGTGGAGAGAAATCCCCAGCACTGACCTCCATGGCAAAGGGCTGCATCTGCCCGTCTTTTGAACAGAGGCCTCAAGATGTCGGATCCTGTAAAATGGGCTGGCAACAGGAAAGACATTTCCAAAACAGTTCCCAGCAGCAGCAGGTGCAGCCTTTTCCTCCCTCGGTAATTAAAAGGCTCACTTGCTGAATCTTAAATGAAAACCCTTCCAGTCTGGTCAGCTCTAGTCTCTTTATAGTTCGTCCTAAAACTCTGGCAGGTCCAGTTTATTAGGGAATAATGCTAATAAGAGCAAACGTGCAAATGCTCAGGGGGCACCTCATACTTTTGAGCCCTGGCTCTTTTTTTTTTTTTTTTAATTTTATTTATTTCTCAGAGAGAGAGCATAAAGCAGGGGGAGGGGCAGGCAGACGGAGAAGCAGGCTCCCCGCTGAGCAAGGAGCTCAAATGTGGGGCTCCATCCCCAGACCCTGGGACCTGAGCCAAAGGCAGATGCTTAACTACTGACTAAGCCACCCAGGCGTCCCAAGCCCTGGCTCTTTTATAAAAGGCTGTACTCTACACCAAGGGGGCTGGTGGCAGTGAGAGGCATCACTGCAAACAGAAAAACAAAGATTGGGGGAGAGCCTCACACATACACAGAACCAAAGAGCCGAAAGGGGCCTTGTACATGTAGTCCAAACCCTTAGTCCTAACACAACCTGCTAAAAGTAGGACAAAGGACAACAATATTCAGCCCTCCCACAGTGGAAAGGGTGGTCAAGAACAAGGGTGAGCTGCTCCCAGGTAGAAAAATTGGGCATATGTCACCCATGTCTAAGATCAGTGACAACGGGACCTTTCTTTGCATCAGGGGGCCACCAGGGAGAACTTCACACACAGGAAGCACTGATCCTCTGTCACCCAACAGCCCTCCAGAGAATATACTCTGACAGGGACTTGCTCTTCTTGAAAATGCTGGTTCCCTATAAGCAAACACACCCACCCATGTAAGTGGCACCTCTGTATACACATGTTCAGGATTCTCTGAACTCGAGATGGGGGACATATTCAATGGCAACCTATGGCTGACATTCCATCCACTGTTTGACATGCTGCCATCTTGGAGCGGGTGAGTCTAGATGCTCATGATTTGCCTAAGGACACAATAGGTGTACCCAGGAGAAAAGCCAAGATGGAGGGAAAGGGAAGCTGGAGTCTTGAAATCCACTGGAATGGAATCCTACATGCATTCTAGTTAGGGTAACCATTTGTCCTGCTTTTCCTAGGAGAGTCTCAGTTTACACCTGTTCTCCTGGTGTTTTAAAAGTGTGTGTCTCTTTTCTTCTTAAAAGTGTCCTAGTTTGGGTGACAAATTACATGGTCACTCTTATTCTAAAGGTTTTTTTTTTTTTTCTTCCGTAGAATAACCAGGACTTTGGGCTAAGGCCTGATGCATAAGCAAATGCCCTAGTAGTAGACATAGTCCCTAGAGAATTCCTGTCATGGAGGAAACGGTCGTAAGTTAGGGTGGGCATCTTCCTTGCTCTTCATTGGCACCTTTAGACCATTCTCCCACCCTCCCCAGCTTTGACTGGTAGTATCAGACTCTACCACCTGCCACTCTACCTTGTTACCATTTTCTCTCTCAGCCTCTCCCCTCATTTCATGAAGATTTTAGTTTCTGGCTCACTGTCATTCTCTCTAATGCAACTGATCCTACCGAGATGATTTCATCTAGTCCCAGGGCTTTAAATACCATTTCAAGCCCAGACCGTCTTCCTTAAAATGCTGGGCTTGTGTACTCAACCATTTTCCAACATCTCTACTGGGATTACTAAAGGCATCTAAGACTTAATCTGTGGCCAGCTGAGCTTTTGCTCCCCCACCGCCCACCTCTCAGAACCCATTCCTCTCGGTTTTCCCGAATCTCTCAATAAAAGGCAACTCCATTTTCCAGTTACTCAGGGCAAAAAAGGAGGACTCACATTGACTCCTCTATTCTTTCACACCCAATATTTCATTTGTCAGAAAATCCTGTTGTGACTACCTTCAAGTATACCCAGAATTTAACCACTTCTCCCTGCCTCCATGGCTGACACGTTGGCTCAGTTCACCCTCACTTTTCCTCCAGATTATTATAATATCCTTTTAATTAGTCTCTGTTCTTCCTACGGTTTACTCTCAAGCCAGCAACTACAGGGATTCTGGTTAAAATGTAAGTTAGATCATGTCACTTTTATGCTCAAAACCCTGCAATAGCGTTAAAGCCAAATTCCTCATTATGCCTTAGGAAATTATAGATGATCTGTTGCGATTCTGACCTCATCTACTACTAACGTCCCCGTCACTTGTTCTGATCCAGTCCTATTGGCCTTCAGGTCAGGCATACTCCTACTTCAGGGCAATTGTACTTGCTGTTCCTGTGGTGTGGAATACACCTGCCTCATTTCCTTCCTTCTTCCTTCTCAGGAAGGCCATTCCTGACCAACATACGAGAATTTTAATCACCACCCCCCACCACAAATTCTATCCTGCTTTTCTGATTTTTCTTCTTAGCCCTTACTGTTAACACACCATATATGTTGCTTATATGTCTTGTTTATTTGTCTTTCTGTCCCACTAGAATGTAAGCTCCAGTGGGCAGAGATTTTGTGCAATGGTGTTTCTCCAGTGTCTAGAAAGGTGCCTGACAAATAGTTTGTGTTCAATAAATATTTGCTGAATGAATGAACTAAAGCATCAGTTAAAGACACACTTAGTTTGTGTATGGAGATTTTGCAAGTTTCTAACAAATTCCCAAAAACCTTCCATTGCAGGAAATAACTTCTACTCCAACCTTCTGCCATGTGAAGAAATCATTTTATATAAGCCTAGATCTATGGAAACCCAGAGTTTGCCCATACTCTTCCTAGAAAGGGGGTCTACCACCTCACCAGCCAACCTTACTGGAAAAATATATGCATTAGAAAGTGTAGCCTTTTACTGAACCAAACCTTCTAAGATGCATCCACTGGTTCACTGCCCCCTCAGGAAACAGATTTCCTGTCTACACAGCCTGTTATGGTCCCTCTGGCCCTCGTCTTCTGTAGCTTAACCCTAGTTTCTCTATCAGTTTCTCCTATGGTGTACTTTTCTGTCTCCTCACCATCCTTGTTGCCCTCCTCCGGACACCGGGCCCCACCTACATGAAGGTCCCCCAAACTGGACATATGACTCCAGGTCTGACCCCCAGAGAGTACAGTGGGTTATCAGTTTCCTCAGAGGTATGTCATAAAGGCAGCATTTGGTGTGTGGGGATGGCCCCACTGCCCTGTGACACGCTGTGCCTGGGCTGGCGTGGGGTAGGGATAGGAGGAGCCATGGGTGGTGCTGGGACCCCTGTGCCTCCGTGGTCATGGTCCGAGCAGCCAGACAAAGCAGAAGTATCAGGTATGCCAGAGAATGGAAAAGGCTGGGAAGGCTGTGAGGGACACGGACCTCCAGGGTAACCTGCCTGCGGCCTGGGGTGTGGATGGACAGGCGGTGGTCTGAGTCACGGAAACTTGCCTACTGGCTTGGTGTCCTAGGAAGTTTTCCAAGATGCTCTGAGGGTCTTCTGATCATCGCAGGTTCCCATTACTCGACTAGATGGGAGTGTCAGGGGGCGGGATGTGAATGGGATTTGGGGGGTTTATACAGTGAAAACCTGAAACCCCATTCTTGAGCAGGTTGCTTAACTCTGTACATCACTTTCCTCATCTGGAAAATACTATCTACCTTACGGGAAGGACTCTTGGGCACAAGCAATGAGATAAAAGATGAGAAAGTGCTTGTAAAATGTGAAGAGCTATAAAAAAGATAATTTGTTACTATTAAAAAAAATAAAGTGTTAGGAGGTTACTAGGGCTACTTCTTGGCCCACGCTCTGAAGGAGCACTGAGTCCTTCAGCGATGCAACCCACAGATGGCCCCCGGCCTTGGTGACCCGACCTCTGCTGCCTGAGAACGGAGGGGACGCACCTGAAAATGGGGATGACATAGTTGTTGGGGAAGATGCCGACCCGCCCAGTGACCAAGGAGACGCCCCTGAGCCAGCCGTCCGGGTACTTGCCCAGGACCCTGATGCCTTCTCCCTTCTGCAGGTCCAGCTCATCCGGTCCATGGGCTGAGTAGGAGTGCAGGGCTACAAACCTGGGGAGACAAGGGAACTGGTGAAGAAGGTGAGCCTGCCTGGCAGAGGGCCATGGAACCAGCAGAGGGCGAAGGGAAGCAGAACCTCAGGGACCCCTGTCCCCTGGGTCAGTGATAACAAACTTCTTCAGGACGGAAGGCAGGCAGTGGTGACGGAGCGTGGCGGTGAAGCAGCCGCGGAGGGTCCACACCCCTGCCCTCCCCAACTCCTGCGTCCTCCATAGAGCGCCACACAGCTGGGAATCGCTAAGCTAGGCCACCCTGGCATTTTGACAGCGGGGAGAGCGGCCGAGGACAGAGACAGGAGCTGGTGACCAGGGATTAGTGGCAGAGTCTGGTCTCGAACCTAGAAGTGATGGCTACTGCTTAGGGTGCTTTTTCATACTACTCAGAGTATCACCCGAGAAAATGGTTGCAGCCAGCAAGTTAAGGGAAAGGAGAGGTCACAAGCCTCTCTGATCCACTCCCTCTCCTGACAGTGAGGACATGTTTGACCCCCAGGAGTGGCTTAATGTAGGCAGGGACGTGGACACTGCAAATCGGGAGGCAGGAGTTGACTTTAGTCTGTGAGCACACAGTGGATCCTGGCTGCGTGGTGGGCTGGAGGGGAATGGGCTTGTAACATCGCAAGATGTCCCTGGAAGAGAGCAGTGACTTTCACTCTCCAGTCCACACAGGAGTCAGGCAGATAAATAACATCGAGGTAGGCGTCGTGGGGAGGGGGGGAGACACTAGCGAGGCTGTGAAAGTGAGAATATCTGCCTGAGTAAAAGCACTAAAAAGAACCCACGTTGGCTTGCCAGATTCAGGTTACCAGTGTATGGCCTCAGGATGGACATCAAGAAGTCCTTCTAGACTCCAAGGACTATGAGACACTGGGAGGTTTTATCAAAGGAGCTGGGGGTGTGTTCTCATCCACAAGGTTTTCCCCCTCTAAAATGCTATATTTATTTTCCGCTGATCCTAAAGCAGTATCTATTTATGACACAACATTTTGAATCTGAAGGAAGTCAGTAGAAATTGCTCAATATCCAACCTCCCAGCAGTGTTTTCGTGTATACTCTTCCAGTTTCTTTCTACCGTTGTAGAATAGTGAGTTAGGTTGATGTGGTTTGCCAATTTGTGTTTTTCAGCATTATTTCCAGTGAAGGATACAAAGGAAGGGGAGCTCTTGTCTCTCTGGATGGGATGGTTTGGGAGTGGTGGTGCTTAGCAGCAGAGGGATGGCCATGAGGACCCCTCTGGCCAGGACCTAGACTTGGAGGGCTGAGTTTGTTACTCACATGTTCGCTGAGAGGTGTTTCTGGGAGCCGGGCAGACTGACGATGGCCGTGGAATGTCCTGGGGAGGCAGGTACAGGGTGGTAAGTGCTGACCTACATAGACAGAAAAGACAGCCAAGCAGAACCAGTGAGTGCCATAAGCCAGGCCCACAGCAGAGCTGCTGCCGAAAGGCCTGACACAGCTGAAAACCAAGAGCCATGCCCGGTGCCATCCATCGTGCATCTTTGCTGTGGTTTGGGGCTGTGGGCAGAGTGGGTGGGGCTCGACTGGTTTATGGCCTGCTGGGGTGGCATGTCAGGACTGCATTCCAAAAGACTGCTCAGATATGGCAGAAGATGAAGACTCATCCAGTTTCCAGTCAACGGGGCACTGCCAGGCTCCTTGATCTTTGCCCTCCTGGCTTCTCCCCACCCCCCTCCCAGTACACTCACCCGCTCTATGGAAACGTACTCTCGGAAAATGATATGATGGCTGCTAAAGAGAACATAACACTGGCCAGGCACTTCTAAGTGCTTTACAAGTATCAGCTAATTTAATCCTTACTAAAGGTGCTGTTATCATCCCTAATTCTGGAAGAAAAACTGAGGGAAGGATCATTTAATTAGTAAGAAATCAAATTTTAAACCAGGGTAATCTAGGTCCTGAGCCCACACTCTTACTAGTGCTAGTATTAACACACACACAGACACACCAGTTTATCCAGTGATTTATGAAAGGTGAATCTGAATAGTGTTCACTTTGCCAGGATGAAAGAGGGAGCAACAGTGCTAGACACACCCAGAAACTACTCTCCTGGCACCCTGCCTGTGTGCCCTATGACCTTGCTCACTTCCTTCTTGGCACCTCTCACGGAGGTGACTGCCCCCGCCACTAGGCTGTAAGTTCCACGCGGGCAGGGACTCTCCCTGGTTCATCCTTGTCTTTTCTGTGTGCTCAGGATGTACTTGTGGCTTAAAGAACAAATGAATGAATGAAAAGTTCTTCCTACCCAGCAGACCAAGGACTGATGTAATCTCAACCATCTCCATGTCACGCAGAGTAAATACATTCAATCTATCTTCACTTATCCCCCCATGAGTGAGGGTAACGGTGTATGTGTGCCTTTTTAGGACTCTGCTTTTCGGGTACAACTCTTGTTTGTGTATGTGTGTTTGGGCAAGAGGGAAGGCGTTGTTGAGTGCATGTGTCTCTGGTTCTGTTTGTGCACAACCCGTCACAACTGTACGCGCTTGGGCAACAGCATTGGTCTGTTTTATGTCTGATTACGTTCACACATGTGAGTCTGTGGGTCGATATGCATGTGTACCGTGTGTGACTGTCTGTACAAGAGCCTGTGATTGTAAATGTCTGTGTGGGATTCTATCTGTGTGTGGGTGAGCTGTAGAGGTATGTGCCGGTAGGCATGACTTGGTAGTTTTGTGTGTGTTCTTTGCTGACAATTGTCTGAAGATATGTATGCTGTGTGTGTATGTTTTACAGTTCGAGGATATAGTTATAGGATCAGAGAACCATTCCAGTCAGATAATAACAAGGGTTGGGGAGAACATAGAGAAACTAAAACTCTCATACAGTTGCTGGTGGGAAGGAATGTAATATGGTGTCACTCCTTTGGAAAATAGTCTGGTGGTTCCTCAAATGATTAAGCAGAATTAGCATTAGACCCAGTAAGTCCACTCCTAGTACATACCCAGGAGACATGAAACTATATGTCTACATAAAAACTTATACATGAATGTTTTTAGCAGCATTGCTCATAATAGCCAAAAGGTGGAAATAACCCAAATGTCCATCAACTGATGAATGGATAAACAAGATGTGGTGTATCTGTACAATGGAATACTATTCAGCCATAAAAGGAATGAAGTATTTATTTTTTTTTAAAGATTTTATTTATTTATTTGACAGAGAAAGACACAGCGAGAGAGGGAACACAAACGGGGAGTGGGAGAGGGAGAAGCAGACTCCCTGCCGAGCAGGGAGCCCGATGCGGGACTCAATCCTGGGACTCCAGGATCATGACCTGAGCCGAAGGCAGTCGCTTAACCAACTGAGCCACCCAGGCGCCCAGGAATGAAGTATTGATACATGTTAGAACATGGATAAACCTTGAAAACATTATGCTAAATGAAAGAAGCCAGATCCAAAGACCATATTATATAATTCCATTTATGTAAAATGTTCAGAATAGACCAATCTGTAGAGAAAGAAAGTAGATCAGGGGTTGGGGATAAGAAGGGTTATGGGAGTGGTAGTTAAAGAGTACAGGGTTTCTTTTGGAGGTGATGAAGTGTTGTAAAGTTGTGGTAATGGTTGTACATATCCATGAATATGTTAAAAACCACTAAATTGTATACTTTAAAATGGGTGAACTGTAGGGCAGGTGAAGTATATCTAAGTAAGCTCTTAAAAAAAAAAACATTCCATAGTCACCTATCTAGCACTAACACTGCATAAAGTGCTCTGAGCTTTGCAATCAAATATTGTCACACCAGTTCTCTTAAACAAAGAAGACAAGTTGCCAGCTTTGGGCTAGGCTGCTCCTTCCCTGTGACTGGGCAAGATAAATCCCTGCTGGGCTTGGGAGATGTGCCAAGGGGAGAGCCTTGTTATGTGAACAATTAATCTTATGTTCTTGGAGACGGTTGGACCACTGATTAAGCAGGATGCACTTCACTTAATACCCATGACTTTCCAGTGTTGTGTTTGAGTAAAAAGCCCTTCTACATGTAAACACTATTAATCATTTAGGGAGGAGGAAGATGCCAGAATGCAAAGCCATACCTCCATGACACCAGGCTTTTTATTTCTCTAGGTGTTCATCTGGAGAGGGGGGTCCTTCCCCCTTTTTGGAACACTAAACCTAGGCAGGACTAAGATCAGCAGGCTTGTGATGGAGTGCTTTCTGATATGGAATGGGAAGTGAGGCCAGATTCTCAGGTCTTGAGGTGTCCTGGAGGAGAAGGGAGAACATGTGTGGACAAGGGGGAAAGAGGCAAAGGAGGAGGGAGAGAAGGGGAGATCATGGACAACTGATCTCAGGAACTGGGACGGGGACCTAGTGGGAGAAAGAAGTAGAGCCAGAGGGATAGAGGAAGGAAGGAAGAAGAAAAGGCAGATGAAAAAATATCAGAATAACTCTTACAACCCATATAGAAGATGGCAAACAACCCAATCAAAAATGGGTAAAGATGCCACAAAAGAAGTTCTATCAAGTGGCCAAGAAGCACTTGAAAAGATGCTCAACATCAGCCAGTTATGAGGAAAATGTGAGGTAAAACTACCATGAGATACTACTATACACCTATGAGAATGGCTAGAATTAAAAAGACTGACCACATCAAGTGTTGGTGAGAATGTGGAGCAACTGTAACTCATACTGCTGGTCGAATGTAAAATGGTGCCACCACATTGGAAAACAAGTTGGCCATTTGTTATAAAGTTAAATATACACGTACCACACTACTCAGCAATCCTACTCACAAGTAGTTATCAAAGTAAAATGAAAACATATGTCCATACAAGGACTCGTACATGAATGTTCTCAGTGGCTTTATTCATTTAGCCCCAAACGGGAAATAACCCAAATGCCAATCAACTGGTGAATGAATGAACAAACTATGTTACAACCACAGTGGAATACTCCTTGGCAATACATGCAATGGTGTGCATAAATCTTAACATCATCTTAAGAAGCAGGACACATAAGACTACATACTCTTTTTTTTTTTTTTAAGATTTTATTTATTTGACAGAGAGAGACACAGAGAGAGAGGGAACACAAGCAGGGGGAGTGGGAGAGGGAGAAGCAGGCTTCCCGCGGAGCAGGGAGCCCGACGCGGGACTCGATCCCAGGACCCTGGGATCATGACCTGAGCCAAAGGCAGATGCTTAACGACTGAGCCACCCAGGCGCCCCATAAGACTACATATTCTGTGATGCCATTTATATGACATTTTTAAAAATGCCCAAACTGTAGTAACAGAAAATGGAGCATTGCCAATGGTCAGGGGTGAGGGGAGAGGACTGACTGATTGCAAAGGGGCACAAGAAAACTTTCTGGGGTGATGGAACTGTTCTGTATCTTGATTTTGGTAGTCATCACATGCCTTTATACTTCTGCCAGAAGTCATTGAACTGTATCCTTAAAATGGTTGAACTTAAATGTATGTGACTATAGCTCAATAAAACTGATAAAAAGTACGAATATAGGGGTACCTGGGTGGCTCAGTCAGTTAAGCGTCTGCCTTCAGCTCAGGTCATGATTTCAGGCTCCTGGGATCGAGCCCTGCTTTGGGCTCCCTGCTCAGCAGGGAGTCTGCTTCTATCTCTCTCTCTTTCTCTCTGCCCCTCCTCCCTGCCCATTTTCTCTCTCTCTCTCTCAAATAAATAAATAAAAATCTTTAAAAAGATATGAATATATTATCTAGTTGGCAGAAAAATCCAAGTAGCCTGAGCTTGACCCAGCCCAAGCCCTGGGGCTGGTCAGAGGAGGGGATAGGGATGGTTCAGCTTATTGATGGGCAGGGGCTAGCAAGAGATCCTTATGGCAGAGGGCCACCTGAATAGGAGAGAAATCAAGAATGGAAACCTATGGATCGGACACAATCTCAAGAAATAAGGCCCAAAGAAAAGGAATGAATGAATGCACAAATGAATGAATGAATGAACAAACAAATGAACAAATGAAGTGATAGGAAAAGAGAGCAAGATAAAGACAGAGGAGAGAGAAACTGGCCGGGAAGGAGGACAGACAGAACAAGACAGAAATGAATGCCCCACCTGGTAAATCGGGACAACCAGGTCGATGGCCAGCTTCTGAGGAGGCAAGTGTGTTCCTGTCACAAGACTGAGTGAACGGGCCTCTGGTGGGGGGATCAGTTGTGACCTCAGGTCCCTATGCCACAAGGGACATGCAGCCAGATGGGAGGTCTTCCAGCAACTGGTGCTTCCTGGCATAGCGTCTGGGGGCTTGAGCGGGGTCAGACAGAGGGTGCGTATTTGAGGGCGGGGTGGATATTTCTGCTACAGTGTAAAAACAGTTTTTCCTCTTTTTGGAAGGAAATGACTCATTTAAAAGAAGCTTTATCAGTAGCAGAAGAATCCACAGCTGTGTGGCTTCTGGGCGTTTCCTGGTCTTGAGGTGTTAAACGAGGCTGAGGCAGCAGGCACGGAGTCTGGCACAGCGTTGCTGCAACATTCTGCGGGCCCCAGTGCCTTCCCCAGCGGCCACCCACGGTGTGCAGAATGTGGCTCCAGCTCGGGAGTCTGGAGGGGAGGTCTAGCTTAGTATTCAGGCATGTGGGTCTAGCACTTGCCAGGGTTTGTGATTGGGGCAAGTGACTCAATTCTGTGGGTCCTCCATGTCCTCATCTGTAAAATGGGGGCAGTAATGGTAGTTGTCTAAGAGCTGTTATGAGGATTAACGAAAGTAATCCATGTAAGTTATTGAGCACACTGTCAGAGCTCAATAAATGCTACTCATTTCCATCTGGAAAGAGATTAGCTGCTGCACAGGGTGGGGATGGGGTGGGTGGGGCATCTATGTTCTTTTATGCAACAGCCCTGCACGGTCTGAACTGAAAGCAGGACCCAGGCGCGTGGTGGGGGATGGGAAGAAGCAACCCTATTCCTCCGGAGGAGAATGTCCCCAACTCTCCAAAAGCTCAGTTTGCTGTCTCCCCGCCCCCCATACCACGGCGCTCAGCTATTTCCCGCAGGGCTCATGGCTTTCGGTAACTTAGTGGGCACAGGGCAACTCTCTTCCTCAAGGAGCGTGAACTACTCTGGAGCCCGTTGTTCTTCTGCATCCCCATACACCCAGGAGCTAACAAGGGCCTCGAACCTACAGTGTTCACTCAAGGTTAGGAGAAGGGCTGTATTTTAGAGACAGAAAATTAGGTATTAGGTGATAGTGTCTGTACCCACCACTACGGATAATTTGGAGTCGACTATCCAACTTTATAAAGTTAAAAACTCATTCCCTTGTACAGATTAAAAGAGTCTTAAGAGCCGCATTCAGCAATTGCAGTGTGTGGACCTTATCTGGTCCTAGCACTGGGGTTAATGCAGCGAACAAGGCAGTTAAATCCATAATTATATGAGCATGAGGTGTGCTGAGGTGGGGGAAGTTCAAGGTGCTCGGGGTGCTGCCAGGAGAGGCTTGCCTTGAGCTCCAAGAGGGTTTGTGATTGTACCCTGTAATTCCAGTGCTAACTTCTATACCATATTCATGGTCATTCTCCCCATTTTTACCAATGATGAAACTCAGATAAGAAGTTTACATGATTTCGTAGAGATGGCTGGCAAATGGGTGGTCAGGTGGACACTGGGAAGTGAGAACCCCAGAGCCCTTTCTATAGGACACCAAGGTTAACACTATTTCCTTTTTTTTTAAGATTTATTTATTTTAGAGATAGAGAGACAGAGACAGACCATGAGCGGGAGGGAGAGAAAATCTCAAGCAGACTCTGTACTGAGCATGGAGCCCAATGTGGGGCTCAGTCTCATGACCCTGAGATCATCACCTGAGCCGAAATCAAGAGTCGGACGCTTCACCAACTGCGCCACCCAGGTGCCCCAACACTTACCATTTCTATATTTCGATATGGCTAAAGGGGTCCTATATACGAGGCAGGTTTGTGCACCCTAGAAAAAAACCATCCTGCCAAATTCAGCGTTCTGTTTCTGTGCTCATGGATATGTTACATTCATGATGACTACCATCCCTGTCCAGTGCCCCATGTAATGTGGAACAGATCTGAAGGCTGATAGAATAGTGTTATTTTTTGTTCTTCTTCTTCCTTCTCTGGCAGAACCAAGGTCCCAAGAGAGTCAGGGCTCCTTCTGCCAGCCTGCTCTCCTTTCTTTCCATCTCAGTCTCTGTCAGAGCCAGCTCAGCCTGATGAGCAAGGAGTGGGCACCCAGTGCTGTGTATTTGTCCTGTGAGTAAAAACGCTGTCTGAGAAAGAGAACTCATTTATGAGTTGGCAGCAGGTCCCTTTAGGTCTACCTCAAAAAAAAAAAAAAAAATCTTCTAAAGTACACAGATAGGTCAGCAAGGTATCTGTGAAGACTACTAAGTTTATGTCCCCTAGGTAGTCATCAAAGCCTCGAATATTCCCTGTGATCTGGCTTCTGCTTCACCTTCCTACGCTCCCTGCTCCCCCTCCCTTCTTCATTTCCTTCAGCCTTGGGTCTTTTCTCAGCTCCCTGAGCAGGTCACACTCACTTTCTGCCTCCCCTGACCTTTGCAGACCCCCCAGCCCCCATCTCTGCTCTGCTATTTTCCTTTGTTATGGAAATTTTAAATGATAAATATATTATGCATACAGATAAGTATATATAATTTTTTGTATCACTGAAAGAAGAATAATAAAACTAACACCTGTATACATACCATCCAATGTAAGAAACAATAAAAATAGAAATTGATACTGTATTGACAGGCCTCCTGCATATTCCTCCATAATCAGATCCCTGCCCCCCTTCCTATAACTACAGTGCTGAAATTGGTGTTCATCATTCCAGTGCTTTTCTATGTAATTTTACCACTGTGGCATACATCCCTAAACAACATGTTGTTTAAATTTGTCTGTTTTTGAACACGGTATGAATGGGATTCACGTTGAGCATATTCTTCTGTGAGTTGCACCTTTGGCTCAATACTACGTTTTGTGGTGGATTTTTACTGCCAGTGTGTATTTCACTGCATGCATATACCACCATTTAACCATCCTATCATTTATGTGTCATTTGGGTGATTTTCAATTTGGGGCTGTTATGAACGATGTTGCTATGAACATTCTTGTATATGTCCCCTGTGCGCCCCCGTCCCCCTGCAAGAGCTTCTCCACGATACATACCCACGAGTAGAATTGATGGGCCATAGGGTATGAGCCTGCTCAGTTTTATTAGGTAATAACAAATTGTTTCCCAGTGTGGCTGTAACGATTTACACTTCCACCAGCAGCAAATGGCAGTTCCTGTTATCCCATAATCTCGCCAGCATGTGGTAATGCCTTGCTTTTTAATACCTGTCTATGGTGGGTGTGAAATGATATCTCATGGTTTCAAATTAATTTCTCTGAGTACTAATGAGCTTGAGTTTCTTTTCAAACGTGTATGGGCCATTCTTGTGTCTTGTATGAAATGCCTGTTCATGTCCTTTGTCTATTTTTTCTCCTCAGGTTATTTATTATTTTCTTAAGTTATGGAGTTCTAATATTTTGGAGATGAATTCTTTGTAACTTGTATTTTTACTCTGCGGTGTCTTTTGATAAACTGAAGTTCTTATTTTTAATAGTGTCAAATTTACAATATATTCCCTTGTGGTTTATACTTTTAAAAAATCTTGAATATGATTTTTTTTATCCCAAGGTCATAAAGATGTACTTCTCTATAGTCTTCTAAAAGTTTTAGTTTTCCTTTTCACATTTAAGTCTTTAATCCACCCGGAATTGATTTTTTTTTTTTAAAGATTTTATTTATTTTTTTGACAGAGAGAGACACAGTCAGAGAGGGAACACAAGCAGGGGGAGTGGGAGAGGGAGAAGCAGGCTTCCCGCGGAGCAGGGAGCCTGATGTGGGGCTCGATCCCAGGACCCTGGGATCATGACCTGAGCCGAAGGCAGTCGCTTAACCAACTGAGCCACCCAGGCGCCCCGGAATTGATTTTTGACAAGGGAGGAATCCAATTTCATCTTTTTTCACAAGGATACCCAATTAGCCCAATGCCATAGTTCATCCTTCCCTTCTGATCTGCAAAGCCTGCTCTGCCATAAATCAAGTCTCCATGCTATGTCTTTTTCTGGGCTCTCCAGTATGTTCCATTGGTTTAATAGGATGCCTATGTTAAATCCATGCTATCTTAATTACTACAGCTTTGAAATAAAATTTGGTATCTGATAGGGTAGGTCCTCACCCCAACCAGATTCCATCTTCTTCTTTAGAACTATCTTGGCTATTATCTTTTCTTCCATTAGAATTTTAGAATCACCTTTTGAGTTCCAAACAACCTACTGGGATTTGAATTTATAGATAAATCTAAGGGGAATCATCTTTAAGATTATTGGATCTTCCTATTCAAAAGTATGGCAAAATTCTTCATTTATTTTAGATCTAATGTCTTTCAATAAAATATTATAAATTGTTTCCAAAAAGGGCTTGCATCTCTTTTGTTGGATTTATTCCTAGAGATTTAAACAATTTAGTTGCTGTTATAAATGGTATCTTTTTTTTTTAAGATTCTATTTATTTGAGAGAGAGAGAGAGAAAGAGAGAGGGAAGAACAGGGAGGGAGGGACAAGTAGACTCCTCACTGAGCAGGGAGCCCGACAAAGGGCTCAATCCCACCACCCTCAGATCATGACCTGAGCAGATCAATAGTCGGATGCTTAACCGACTGAGCCACCCAAGCGCCCATATAAGTGATATCTTTTTAAGAAAATATTTTCTATTTGTTTTCTTTTTAGAGTACAGAAGTGTAATTAACATTTTTGTATTGATTTGTAACCAGGACTGTTGCTAAGGTCATATTTATTCCTAATACATTTTTTTCAGATTCTTCTGAGTTTTCTGTATAGACAATATTGTCCACAAATAATGACAGCTACATTTCTTCCTTTCAAATACTTAACCTTTTACTTCTTTTTTTTTGCCTTACTATACTAGCCAGGTACTCTGGGAGGGACAGTGTCGAGCACAGCATATTGGGCATTCATTCTGTTCTTTTTCTAAGCTTAAGGGGAATGCCTTTAACAGTGAACCATTAGGTATGATGTTTGCTGTAGGTTTTTATAAATTACATTTATCAAGTTAAGGAAGTTCCCATTTATTCCTAGTTTGCTAAGATTTTAAAAATATATGTATAAGGAATGGATATAGAATTTTTTCAAACTTTTTTTTTCTATAGGTATAAAAAAGGTCACATGGTTTTTCTCCTTTAATCTGTTAATGTGATAAATTACATCAATTAATTTTGGAAGGTTAAATCAACCTTTCAATCTTAAGAAAAACCTACATTAATCATGACATATCCTATTTTTGTATGTTCCTGGGTTCGGTTTGCTAATACACACTTGAGGGTTTTGCATCTATGTTTAAGAGTGAGGTAGAGTTCAGATTTTCCTTTCTTACATTGTTTTCTGGTTTTGATATTAAGGATATATTAGCTCATGAAATGAGTTGGGGGATGTCTTCTTTTCTTTCTTTCTTTAGAAAAGCTTGCAAAGGGTGAAAGAATTCACCTGTAAACCTGTCAGGATCTGGGTTTTCTTTGTGGGAAGAGTTAAAAAAAAAAGATTTATTTATTTACTTATGAGAGAGAGAGAGAAAGAGAGAGAGAGAGAGCATGCAAGGATGGAGGGACAGAGGGAGAGAGAGAGAGAGAATCTCAAGCAGACTCTTTGCTGAGCTTGGAGCCCTATGTGGGGCTGGATCCCAGGACCCTGAGATAATGACCTGAGCTGAAACCAAGAGTCAGATGCTTAACCAACTGGGCCACCAGTGGGAAGATTTTAAATTTCTTTAATGTTGTAATACTATTCTAAAGGGTTGCCAACAGCTGTTTACCAGATGTAAAATGTTTTTCATTAATCCTGTTTGCTGAAGATACATTCCTGGTTAATTTATTTTCCTGATGGCTTCTGTTGGGAGAAAAGGGATGATGCTTGGAATATCTGCATAGACGCTTGGAAATTCAGGCAACATAGATCCCCATAATGTCAGTTCAAGGCCTTAGAGTCTCCAGAGTCCCACTCCTTTAGTCAAGAACAGCCCTATCTATGTAACAGTCACTGGCTGTGTGGATTTCTGTAACTCCATGAGACTCTATGCAGCCATGGCTAAGAGGATGAACTTGTGGGCTGTCTGAAGTGAGTTTGAATTCTGGCACTATGACCTATTGGCTGTGTGAAGCTTAGATTTAAATATTCTGAGTCATAGTTTCCTCATCTCTAAAAGGGGGTAGTAGACAGTCATAGCGACCTTGAATTGTGAGACCTTCTCTTGTGAGAATTCAATCAGAACATGCATGCAAAGTACTTCGCACAATGTCTGGCTGATACGAAGTACCCAGTAAATCCTCACCATTGTAACTATGATGAGATGGGAGACATACAGGACAGATTTATGAGAGGAGGATGGTGACAGGCCTATCTCACTGGGATAGATTTAAGAAGGAAATATTCATTTTCTAGGACACAAGGGCCCCCACAATAGTCCAGATTCCCTTTGAGGAAGACTCAGTGATGGGAGACTGACCATGTGTTTGGGACAGGAATTCAGGAGTCTCTTTCCTGACACTGGATTGGGCTAATCTCATGCACCCAAAGGATTCTAGAAAAGGGTAAGGTCTAGCATCTCTCTTTAGCTATGCTCTGCATTGGCTTCTTGGGACAAAGGTGAAAATGCAACCCATGCCTCAAACCACAAAGACAAAAATCCTCTTCTTTAAGCTGGGTCCTTTGGTTGGGCACAGTGACCCTGTCCCCACCACTCCCCCTTCCACTTTCTACCTCATGCTTTCCTGAGCCTAGCAGCCTGCTGCCTTGCAGGCAGGTTTTAGCACCAAAGCAGAGTCTGATGGGGTGCATAGTATTAGGGCTTGTTCAAAGGCCAGGATATACCCAAACCTAATTATAACCCTTGCCCTCCTAGTCCTAACAGTCCACTTAAGAAGTAACTGCATGGCAATAATTATAATTAAATCCTCTCACTGGGCTTCATTAAAGGCCATAAAAATTTAAACAAGCAAAGTTCCTCTTAAATTTGCTGGCACTTATTCAAAGAAGATGCTTGTTATGCATCTACTAAGGACCAAGTGCCGAGCTAGGTCTTAAGGATTGATGACAAAGGCCAGGGCTCACCAGGATGGTGCAGATGGTATGTATAAGAAATCTGTCTGTCCTACACCAGGGTCCTGCCCTCACATTTGCCAGACAAGAGCATCCCACAGAAGAGCAGTCTCTGAATATTTAGAAATTTAGAAATACTCCACTCACTTCTGATAGACTACATGTAGTTCTTAGAAAGTGGCTTTCTATGGTGAAGAGAGAAGGGCTTACAGTTCTTTCCTGAGCTAAGGAAAATGGGCCCACAGGGACAGTTGGATGGGGAGAGTAGCAGACCAAAAGCAGTCAGGAGACAAGATAGCATAATTGTGAGGAACTCTGGGTCTGCATTCAGATTTTCCCAGGCATGGCTCCCCACTTTGTTACTCTTTCATGGAGTAACCCTGGGCAAGCTATTGAACCTGCCCTCTCCTAAATTCCTTCATCTAGTTTAGTGAGGTTTGGTAGCTTTTTCTCTAAGGACTTGGCAATTTTTATGGGTCTAACTTTGGGGGAGAGAGCTGGAGAGGCAAACTGAAGTAGGACTGAGAATTAATTTTAGAAATCCCTTCTAAAGAATTTAGTGAGTCCAGAAATCAATGGACAATGTCAAATTCACTTGGCATCTTCCAAAAGTTCACTTCTTGCCATGTGTTTGTTGTCTCTTAACATTTTTTAACTTTCTCAAAGGATATCACTGCAACCATGATGGACATTTTCATTTTTTAGAAAGTCTTTTAATTTTAGAATTAGGGATTTAGAAAATAAATAAATAAATATATCTTTATTTATTTGAGAGAGAGAGCACGCTTGCTTGCAAGTGGGGGCAGGGGCAGAAGGAGAGGGAGAGAGAGAGAGAATCTCAAGCAGACTCCCTGCTGAGCACAGAGCTAGACATGGGGCTCAAATGTATGATTCTGAGATCATGACCTGAGCTGACATCAAGAGTCAGAGGCTTAACCAGCTGAGCCACCCAGCCGCCCCTCAATGGACAGTTTTAAAAAGAGCAAAAAGATAATTGCACACTGCTCCACCACATTATCAAAACAGTTGTCTTTGTTCCCTTTGAGTAAGTAAGTCCCCTCAATAAATGAAGGATTTATGATCTTAGAAAGTGTAGGATCTGGAACCCTCATAGACTGATAGCTTTTTTTGGTGGCAAGTCTGCCTTTCTCTTCTGCATTGCTATCATAGGAGACACCTGGGAAAACACCCCGTGCAGAGACTAAGCCCTCTGATGTGGTTGGTCATGTAACAATTTTTCCTTCTCATGGGATTGATAGGATGTGGCTACAAAGTCCTTTCTAAAGACAGGCTCAGGGATGTACAATGAGTGAAAAGGACTTGTGACATTTCCCAAGCCAGTGCTTTAAGCCCCTTTCTGGATAGCATGCTTGTTGTCTTTGTGATTCTGCAGAAGAGAGAAGCTTCTTCTCTTGTCTCAAATTAGATTTAAATAGTTTTGATTGGCTGCCACTGCAGACCACCCTCCCCTCCCAGAGAGCCACGCCTGTGGTACTCAGGAGGCTGAAGGCCCTTTGAGCGAGCACTCTGCTATCTTCTCCCTTTGCTCAGTGAACCACTCATGCCCAGGGCCCCAGGCTGTTTGTACAGTTGATGCATCTCAGCTTCCGGGGCACTGCATTTTACAGCAAACAGAGAGTAAAGCCTATCCAGGTGTCATGATACCTGCTAAAAAGGGATGAAGACAGACTTGCATTCAGGATGGGATCCCTAATTTTGGTCTGTCCTTAGAACAACTGTGAAAGTATTATTTGTATCCCCAGGCTTTAGAACAATACCTCAGCACTCAATGAAGAAGGCTGGTGTCTAAACCCTTTGGGGCAGCTGTGAAGAAACTTCTTCCAGTTCTCTCTTCTGTTGGTGTTAAGAATTTGCTAACACCAAACAATCAAGGTATATTTTTGGGAGAAGTTTTCCTTCTTGTTTTTTACCTTCCCTAGACGTTCCCTAACTCAGCCTCTTTTCCCAACAATGGTTTTCCACAAAGGGTGGGTGTCATTTCTCTCAAAAGAAGGCTATGTGCCATGCCCGTGGGTTTTGACTAGCAGACCTCCATTCACATTTGGAGAGCAATGATTTGGGAATGTGTGATGCCTTCCACTCAGCAAGGGTACTGAGTGTTCTGATCCCTAGGTGAGGCAACGTGAGCGTAAGGTCGAAAAGAAGGCACAGTCCCCGCCCTTAAGGGGTGTATAATCTCACTGAGATAAAATGGGGAATACCCGAACAGATTTGGGAAATCACGTAGCCACGAAGGCTAGTACTTACAGGATGCTTGCTGGGGGCCCCCCATTCCTGAGCACTCTGTCATCGCATATAATCCTCCCAACACACCAAAGGGCTCAATTCTATTACTGTCATTACCATTCCCACTTTACAGATGAGAAAGTCAAGGCAAAAATGTATTAAAGTCATTTTCCCAAGGCCATAGAGCCCACAAGTAGGCTGAGCTGGGATTCAAAACTAAAAATCCTGACGTTAGGGGCGCCTGGCTGGCTCAGTTGGAAAAGCATGTGACTCTTGATCTCCGGGTTGTAAGTTCGAGCCCCATGCTGGGTGTAGAGATTACTTAAATAAATAAACCTAAAAAAATAAAAGTAAAATAAAGTAAAAATCCCGACTTGATAGCTGGCGCTCTTAGAGCTCCCTTTGGTATGCGAAGCTGTGTGTGTATTTTGGAGGCTGGACCAAGTGACACTGGCGGGGAAGGCGGGAGGGGTCTCAGGGTGCAGGAGTCAGGGAGGGCTGGAACCCTCACGCAAGCCCGCGTTAGCTCCCTGTACCTCAGCTGCCAGGCCGAGCCAGGAAGGGTTTGTGCGGTTTCCCGGAACTCTGCAGAGATGTCTGAGAAGCGGTTTCCCAGCCACGGAGGTTCTAGGCCATACGTTTACGGCCTTCCTGAGAAGCAGGCAGCAGGATGCCAGGCTGGGCTTTGGCTCTAACAGGAGAGGACTGACCACATTGGGATAGTCACACATGACGCTCAGAGGGCCACTGGCCAAAACAAAGATGTTACCACACCCAATGTCACTTTACCCCATCACAGGCCGGATAAAATGGCTGTCCCTTATGTAATAATCACACTTTTTGTTTTTGTTTTTTTTTTTAAAGTGCTGTGGCCAGGGGACTCAGGTTCATGCTAACTGTGTGAAATCTTGAACAATCTGAAGGCCCCTCCCCTTGGCTTTAGAACCCTAGTATGTGGGAGCTGGAAAGGACCCTGAAGATAATTTCCTTTCATTGCCTGAGCCTCAGAGAGAGGAAATGATGTGCTGAAGGTCCCATGTGCCAGGCGGTAGGAGAGTTGGGTCAGGCCCACCACTGGGAGAGGGAATCATGTCCCGGTAGCTGGTTCAAGTGGTTGGTTTACTTGTTTTCCAGACAGTGTTTCACTCATTTTCAACAAATCTTTATTGAGATTTCCATGTGCCTGTCTCTGTCCTCATGGAGCTTACTGTCTAGTGAGGGAGCAGGTGAAACCACAAGAACACACCAAACCAAAAGCGAGAAAACAAAGTATGTACTATAGAGGAAACAGAGTAACTGCAGGGACCTGCTTTAGATAGGGTACGTTCGAGTCCACATTTTCCTCCCTGGCTAGGATGACCTTGGGCATGAATTTCACCCCAAACCAACATGTTGCCCATCCCTTGCACCCGGAATTGTGCCTTTGGGGTAGGTCCTGTTCACCTGTAGCACATGGAAGAGATGGGGCTGAGGATGCATCAGCTGAAGGTGTATTTTTTTCCATATATGGGAGGGAAGCCACAGTCTCAGAGGCATGGCTGTCTGGCTCCAAGCCCAAGGGTGCAGGTGCTTTTGTCCTTCTGGCAGAAGCCTCAGATACTAAAGCACTAAAGGATGGGCACACCCTCAGCAAGGGAGGGCATCGATGAAGTTCAAAATCCCATGGCTGGCAGGGCATGAACAAGCAAGGCAAAGTGACGAGATCAGCAGAACTTGGCAGTGACGCCCTGTATCCTCCTTATGTGGCATTTGTGAGACCCCATAGCCGCACTCACTCGCTCACTCATAGATCCCACCTTCTTACATTCACTTATATTCTTATTTCTTTGTTTAAGCTCTCATTTTTATAAAAATTCCCTCAGTCATACACTCATTTATGTCTTCTTTCAACCAGCCCCTCAAGCTCTTAATCATTCATTAATTCATACATTTATTCAGTCTCTTGTTTAGGCTTATTGACTCACACACATTGGCACACATACATTTGCTGGGTTTCACTCGCTTCTTCACTCACACATTCTACTAACATTTACCAAACACATCTCGTGTCAGGCTCACCTGGGCTTACCCTGGAGGGGTCAGAGGGCATCAGTTACCCTGTCCTTATGGAGTTACTGGCCATAAGGCAGCTTTTAGGTAAATCCCAAAATGAAGTGTGAAATGACAGATGCGCACCTGGAGGCACAGATCAGTTATTGTGGGGGTTCAGGTGGTGCCCTCTTAGGCATCTGGGGACCCTTCTTCCCTGCAGTGCCAGAGGTGACCAGATACATATGGTCTCACAAAGGCATTAAGGACCTCAGAAGTTGCTAGACCAGTGGGTATTTGCATTTTAGAGGAGGAGAGAGGGAGCAATGTTTTAGCCCAGGGGTCAGTAAACATTCTCTGGTAAAGGGTCAGATAGTAAATACTTTAGGCTTTGTGGGTCTCTGTCACAGCTACTCAGTGCGGCCACAGATAAAACATAAAGAGCATGGCTGTGCGCCAACAAACCTTTAGTTTGGGACACTGAAAATGGAATTTCATAGAATTTTTACATGTCATGGAGTATTATTCTTCTTTTGATTTCCCCCCATTTAAAACTATAAATACTGGGGCACCTGCCTGGCTCAGTCGGTGGAGCATGTGATTCTTGATCTTAGGGTTGTGGGTTTGAGCCCCACGTTGGGTATAGAGATTACTTAAAAAATAAAATCTTAACAAAAAAATAACACTGTAAATACCATTCTTAGATTATGGGCCGTACAAAACCAGGCTATGGGCTGCATTTGGACTGTGGGCTGTAGTTTGCCGATCTCAGTTTAGCTCAAAGAATGAATGAACCATGGCTAGGTGCCAGGTGGTGGAAACAGTTTGGGGTGGATAGTCCTTCTCCCCATGGCGGCATTCTCTCCTCACGTAGAGTGATGAAAGCCCAGCAAGCATGTCATGCCAGGCAGAGGGAATGTGACTTTGAAAGGCAGTCTCCAACCTCATTAATGTTCCTGCGCACTTGAAACTGACGGAGGAGAATGACTGAACCAATGAGCTCTCTCCCTGACCCAGTATGTGCTAGTTCACATGTTTAGGGGTTGCCTCCCAGTGCTTGCCAGGACTTGGCACATAAGAGGGACTCAGTAAATCTTTGTGGCAGGCACACCATGCTTGTGAACAGGACCACAAAGGCAGTGAGCCTTCTGTAATCTGTGCCAGCTCAGGTCAAGGCAGAGGTGGTGGGGAAAGGCCTAAGAGCAGAGTTAGGGAGCCTGATCTGAGCCTAGCTGGTTGGGAATGATTGGTTCAAGTTTCTGACTCTGCCCTCTGTGTCCTCAGGGTTGCCCCAGACTCAGCCGTGAGAAAGTACATCTTCCCTAGCTGAAGTGTCTGGAAACAGACAAACTGGTGTTTGCAATATTCTTTGCATATGTAAGCAGGTTTCATTATGCATCTAGTTGTGCAATTTACCACCAGGGCTTGATTGTTTTGGACTGGGAAGAGAGGATGAAGGATGGATATTGTATCTCCCAAATTTTATGCTTTGAAATATTATAAACATTTTTTTCTCTAAAAGAAAATGGCCTATTTCCTTGTAAGTTTCCCTTTTCTTTTTTGAGAACACTGTTCCTCATCAAAAATAAAATTCATGAAGCATTAACAAAGGGTTTCAATAAGGGCCCATATCTTGCTTTTCCATGGGAATCATCTAAGAACATGCCCCTTCTGTAGAAATCCTCATCTGTGAAGAAGACTTGTTTGTCAGCATGAGCTGAAAGGATATAGCACAGTTGCTTATTTGCTGAATAAACCCAGATGTACCCCTAGCCTAGTGTAGTCCCCAGATCATGCCAGAGAGGAAGATACAGAATCACTGAATCTTGGATTATGGGCCTGTACGTGATGGCAAACTCATGGCATTTCCTATTCCTGGGTCCGTAACAGATACTGCTAGTCAATCCCATCCTTATTCCCAACTGAGCCTGGTTCCTGCCCCAGAATCACTCCTAAATTAAGTCAGCATGTGAGAAGTCCCACTCTAGTGGCTTGGGTGGGCAAAGAGCAGGGGCTTGGAGGAGAGTCAGACCCAGGTTCTGACCCAACCCTGAAATGTAATTGCTGAGGAACTTTGAATTAGTTCCTTAGCCTCTCTGAGCCTCAGTTCTTCCACTGAAAATGGAAATAATAACATCTCTCCACAATATCCAGAGGCCAAGATGTATGTAAGACCCTGGCACCAGGTCTCGCACATGCTACCCGCACCATAAAATTAGCTTCTTTCCTTTTCCGTTGAGCAGTGTGGCAAGGGGACCTGTTCCAGCAATCTACGCGATATACAGGTCCCTCCCATTGCTCCAGCCGGGACACCTTAATCTCTGTTTGCACATTCCAGTGACGGCACTGGCACATCTACCCGTCCCACGTTTGGAAAGTTCCAGGTTTCTCCAAGGCCCTTATACTGTTGGCCTGTGTTTGGAAAGAGGGGTCTGCTGTGGCGACCCAGAGGGGCATTTACCTCGCACACGTCTGATGTTAGCTGCCATTTATTGTGCATTGACTCTGTGCCAGGCCCTGGCTATGTCCTTTACCTCACTTATTACCAGCTAGGGCTGATCTCAACCCTGGGGGCCATTTGACAATGTCTGGAAACGTTTTTCTTGCCACAGCTGAGTGGTGGGTGCTGCCGGCATCCAGTGGGCAGAGACCAGGGATGCTGCCCAGCCCCGACAGTGCGCAGGTTCCCTCCCACAACGAGGAATTACCTGGCCCAAAATGTCAACCGTGCTGGGGCCAAGCTCTCCTGTCTGTGAATATCTCACTCAGGGCTCTAACACGTCTATGTGGAAGGCGCTATCCGTTTTACCACTTTAAGACGCAGAAACTTGAGCCCTTGCATTGTTGAGCCACATGGCCAAGGTCACTGTGCCCTTAAGGGATATCATCGCCCCACATGTCGCCCTCTGCTGTCCTCCTCATGTCCGACTGTTGCCCTGCACAGTCGCCTTCTCTTGCCCTTCTATGCTATGCTGCTGGTTCTGTGAGGGGAGAGCGCGCGAGGGAGCATGCCTGCACATGAGTCGCGGCCCTGCTGGCCTCGGCCACCAATTACCCCTGCGTCTGGCTCCCAGAGCTGAAGAGTTTGGGCTCAAATGTCCGAGGTGCAAGCCCGGCTGCTCCCTCTTTCAGCTGGGCAGAGCTGGGCCCCCGGAGTGGCTCACCTGCCAGGATTAATTGGGCGAAGTGATGATGTCAAGTTTAGCTTCTCGCTGGAGAAATGCTGACTCGAGGAAGCAAGCGGAGCAGCAGGGCTCATTACTGAACCTGCTGTGGTCACCAGAAACCAGCGAGGCCTCTCCCCAGAGGACCTCGGGGAGCTCGGGCCGGGCAGGGAGCCGAGGAGGACAGGTGTGGCCGCGCACTGGGAGTGCTGGCATTTGCCGCCTGACTTCTGGAGAAAGGGAACTGGGCTGCGGGGGCGGAGGTGAGGTGCTTCTGGGGCCTTGTTTCACCTGTTTGTTTTTTGGTGAGCTCCATGCCCACTGCGGGGCTTCGACTCACGACCCCGAGATCAAGGGTCACACACTCTGCTGACGGAGCTGGCCAGGTGCCCCGCTTCACCTGCTTCTTTAACTTGGCTGCCTCTGTCATCCTTCAGTCTCGCCCTGAAGATCACTTCGCCTGACCTCGCAGATGAGGTGGGCCCTCCCTGACAAACTCCCTTCATTCCCCATCCGTAACTCACAGCACTTCACACACTCGCAGTCTTGTAATCAAGTATGCATCGTCCTCAGTTTCCCACTGGTCTTCCCCGCTAGCCTGCAGGTTCGTTAAGAATAGGGACCATGTCTGTCTCGTCCACCATATCGTGTGTGCCTGGTGCTTGGGAGGCACCCAGAAATTCTTTGTTGGCTGCTTCATTGATGGGCTGTGAGCAGCTTGGGCAACTACCCAGGTGAGGATGGGGCTCACAGAAAAAGCTGAAAGGTACATGCAGAAGATGGTGGACAGACAGCCCTGCCTCAGTCTCCACCCTGGTCTCTTTTGTCCAAAGCCTTTCTTCCTGGAGTCATTTTTGGTTTCCCTCCCATGGGTTCCCCTTGGGATTACAGGGTCTGAGCTGGGCATGTACAACTGCCCCAGGAGCCCCCTAGATATAAACCAAAAGTCAGTCCCTTCTCTTCTTCTGAAATTGTCATTGCTTATCAAGGGAGCAGAGGGGCTTTTGGAAGCCTCTATGCTGCGAGGCAGGCTCCAACAGATCATCCTCTGAAGTATGTGGCTCGTGAATGTCATTCTCAGCGAGGCCCGGGGATGGGGGATGGTTACAGCTTCCTGACTTGACCCAGCATTAATAACAGAGGGAACGTTTATTGAGCTATTTACCACTGCCAAACCCTGGCCAGTATGTCATATACATGTACTGCCTTGTTTTATCCTCATAGCAATCTTATGGGGTTAGAAAAAAATTACCATGAGTTCCATTTCATGGCTGGAACAACTGAGGCCCGGAGAGATTATGTAACTTGCCCAATGTTATACTGCTCAGTAAGAGGCAGAGTGAGAGTTTCATCCCGGATCTGGCAGTCCCCAAAGCCCACATTTTCTCACTATAGTGCCTGGGCTGAGAAACATTGCTAGAAAGCTCTGCCTCAGAGAAGTCTACCTGACACCTGCTGGGGCTGAGAAAGCTTTGTAGTAGGCAGAAAGGATGCAGGTCTCTTGTGTGATGGTGTGCTTGAGCACAAGGAGGGATCACAACAATGACCATCATGAACTAAATAGAGGAACAGGTTTTCATGGCGTTACCTAGCTTCCAAATGTGCTCTTAATGAATTAAGCAACATAATACTCTGCCAGATGAGTTTTGTTCTTTCACCTAGAAAACAAGGAAGCTGGGATCTGGAGAGGCAAAATGCCTCACCCAAGGCCATGCAGCTGATGTGTAGGAGCACTCAGATCAGATTCTCTGTGGCCTAACTGGGCTGTGATGGCACGTCCAGTGATGATGGCACCTTTCTTATGCTAATAATGGCTACCGCCACCTGGGACTGTAGGACCCAAGGATGAGACGTTAAATGATATATGATTCTGTCCTAATTCTGTCATAAACGGCCATTATTTCACTTAAGTGTTTTTGGAAGACCTTGAGTCTGTCATAGAAGTACCTTTTTTCTGCCAGTTTTCTTATGTATAAAATAAGACAAGATCACCCCCATATCTGCTAGTAGTTGTGAAAAATACACCTTAGGAAATTCAGCTCAGGAGGGACATCAAGATTTTTGAAGATGTTTGGCTCATTGCCTGCTTTAAGTCAGGGGTTCTCCTCAGTCACACAAATGATGCTATAGTCTCAAAGGTCTGCTTGGAGGAAAGAAGGTAGTTGCAATGACTCTGCATGGAAGGACCCACCCATTTTGCAGATAAGGACACCACGGCTCAATGGGTATGGTACTCAGTTCAATGTCACTTAGGTATTAGATGGCAAAGCTATGGCATGAAGCTTTGCCTGACTCAAAGCCTTTTTGTTTATACTAAGCTGCCTTCCTCTATAGGGAAGAATAAAAACCAAACCCAAACCCAACAGTAACAGGTTCCATAGGCTCCTTCAGTATTCATTATATTCACGTATTCATTTTCTCACAGCCTATGTGATGGGAGAGACTTCTCCTTGGAACTCATGAAATCCTTCATGTTCTGATTTATGTTCTGTTCCTCTTCTGGACCCAGGAGTGTATACTCAAGTATATGAACCCAAGTTTGAGAAAATAAAGTCAACACTCATTCCCACATTAATCCTTTCTTTTCCAGGCTGAACAGACCTAGGTCTTTTCTCCTGGTCTTAGCCCAGGGGTGGGAAGCAGACCTCAAGAGGGGCGGGAGGGTGAGCACGCCGCTGAAGAGACCCGGATGCTGAGGCTGGCCGGAGAACGTGATAAGGATGTAAACAGGAAGACTGGCACAGGCAGGCACGGGGAGATTAGCCCAGCTGGCAGCGGCCAGTGGAAAAGGGTCGTAGCAGTTCAGTGATGGCAAGCGCGTCAAGAGAGAAGGTGGTGAGAAACGAGTCTTGTCTTTGAGCTAGGGAAATGCCCAGGAACAAACAAGGAAGAGAAAGAGAGAAAAACAGAGACAGAGACAGAGGGATATAGTGGTGGAGGCGGGAACTTCGGATTGCTCAATATATGCTGAGCACCTACGATATACAGGTTTGGAAATCTGTGAAATAATGTAGGTATGACTCACAGTATAGCATCTTACACATAATCAGCCCTCAGAAAGTAGTAGTCGGTCTTGTAGAAGAATTGCAGCTTACAACAATTTAGGAAGAATGATAGATTTGGAATGTCACCATTTGCAACCCCAAATGAATGTTCATGAATGGCACCCCAAACCATTAGGTGAAATGCTGATGGGGAATCGATTTTAATGCAAAATGAGAGACATTCTTTTTTCATGTAAAAGAATGAATTTGGATCCTCACAACATACACAAAAATCAACTCCAAGTGCATCATACCTAAATGTAAAACTAGAAAACTCTTAGATGAAAATGTAGGGTAAATCCTGGTGAACTTGGATTAGGAATGGATTCTTAGATATGACACCAAAAGCACAAGCAACGAAGGAAAGAATAGATGAATTGGACATCATTGTTAATTAAAACTTTTGTGCTTCCAAGGACACCCCCGGGAACATGAAAAAGCAACCAAAGAATAGGAAATAAATTGTGCAAGTCATATATCTGATAAGGGACATGCACCTGGCATATATGTACATAAGTACAGAATTCTTAAACTCAGTAATAAGATAAATGACCCAATTAAAAGATACAGCAAAGAATATGAATAGACAGTTCTCTAAAGAATATACATATCCATTAAACACACAAACAGATGCTTAGCCATCAAGGAAATGCAAATCAAAACCACAATGGATACCACTTCATACCCACTAAGATGGCTATAATAAAAAAGACAGATAATAAAATAAGAGTTGGTGAAGATGTAGAGAAACTGGAACCCTCATAAGCTATTGGTGAGAATATAAAATGGTGCAATCATTTGGGAAAAGAGTTGGCAGTTCCTCAAACAGTTAGACATAAAGTTACCATATGATCTAGTAATTCCACTCCTAGTTATATAACCATATGAAAACATGTGCCCACACAAAAACCTGTACACAAATGTTCACAGCAGGATTATTTACGATACTAAAAAGCGAAAAAAAACCCAGATGTCCATCAACTGATGAATGGATAAACAAAATGTGGTATATCCACAGAATATTCAACACAATGGAATGTTATCAACCATAAAAAGGAATGAAGTATTGACACCTGCTACAACAGATGAACTTTGAAACATAATGCCAAGTGAAAGAAGCTAGCCACAACCAACCAGATACTGTGTGATTCTGCTTATATAAAATGAGCAGAACAGGCAAACCTATAGAGACAGAAAGTAAATGAGCGTTGCCTCGGGCTGAGTTGGGGGGTGGAGGGAAATGGGGGGTAAGGGGGTGATGGCTAAGAGGTGTGGGGTTTCTTTTTGGAATACAGAAAATGTTTTATGGTAATGGATGCACAACTCTATGAATATATTATTAAAAGCCAATGAATTGTGCACTTAAACAAGACAAAAACCGAAAAAAGAAGTACTTAGCGCTATCTATGAGGTATTCTTGCCAAAGTCAAGCCTGAAGCTGATTAAGCCTCTAGACCTAAATACCAGTTTACAGAAAGCACAGGAGAGAGGAATGTGTTAAACACTGCTGTGAAGATGCAACTGGCAATACCCAGAATGCAAAAATCCAACAAGACAAACTACCTGGCTTCTTCAACACATGCATGGCTAAGGACAAAACAAGAAGAGAGAGGGAACTTGGAATAAAAGAAATCTAAGAGATGTATCAACCCTATACAAAGTGTTTACCTCATTTGGATGCCATATAAACAAATCAACTGTAAAAAAAATTTATAAGGCAAATATGGACATTTGAACACTGGCTGAATATTTAATGTTTTTAAGAAATCACTGCCCATACATGATGTAATGAGCACTGGGTATTATATAAGACTGATGAATCACTGAACTCCTCTGAAACTAATAATACATTATATGTTAATTAATTGAATTAAAATTAAAAAAAAGAAACACTGCCCATTTTCTAATGTGTGATAATGGTATCCTGGTGATGTTAAACTCTTAGAAAAAAATACTAAAATTTGTAAAGAGATACAGAGATACGTGTGGATGAAATGATAGGATGTCTAAGCTCTGCTTCAAAATAACCCAGTTGGGGAGCAGGTTCATGGGTGGGGCTGTAACTGAAGTCCGACTGGCCCATGAGGGGATAATCACTGATACTTGGTGTTGTGTACGTGAGGGTTCATTATACTCTTCTCTCTACTTTTACATATGTTTAAAATTTTCCATTATAAAAAGTTCAAAAACATGTACAGCATAGTGACTGAAGAGAAATCTAGCAGCTGACATCTAAGAAATTTTGACTGCTAAAATATTTAATAATAACAATAATTAAGGTGCTAGCCAGGTACTTTACAAGTACTTTACGTTACCTCTTCGGATTTTCCCAACAATCTTTTGAGGTAGAGGTTACTCCTGTTCCTGATGGAACCCTAAGCTCAGAGTGGCTACTGACCCACCCCAAGTCTCACCATTGAGATGGGGAAGGGGTGTCTGGGTCCAAGGCCAGAGGGATTTCTCCTGTACAAAACACCTTCTCTTGGAGCTCGTGATAGCTCTTGACCCGGTGGGGTCTGGCGGAGTAGGGGGCGGCAGACGTGCTGTGACCCTACCCTGTGTCCTTTCTTATTGTCAGGTGTCCACCAGGAAACTCGTGCTCAGGTGTTACTGATAATTCATGAGAAGTTTAAGGGGCTGTCTCCAGCCAGGGGTACACGCTTGAAAATTTAACAAACATATTTCAAGCACCTAGTAGGCTCCACAGAAGGCACTTTGGGGCAGATGATGATGACATGGGACAAAACGGTTTGAGCGGACAGCTAGCTACTGAATGGAACCTTCCCACTTTTCTAGCCACAACTCTCTGGGATCACCCCAGTCAGTTCAAGAGTGCTTTGATAACTTCATTTATGAGGAGGGATTTGCTGAGTGAAAACTGGAAAGATGGAAAATTTATATTGGGAGATATTAACATAAGACTATAAGCACAGGATAAATCTATTTCTGTAAATTACCTTAGAAGGAGGGTTAGCTAGAATCTTAAGCATAAATTAGTACTGAGACTGTTTCTAAAGAAAGAAATTAACCATTTTAAAAAAGATTTTATTTATTTATTTGACAGAGAGAGAGACAGCAAGAGAGGGAACACAAGCAGGGGGAGTGGGAGAGGGAGAAGCAGGCCTCCCGCGGAGCAGGGAGCCCGATGCGGGGCTCGATCCCAGGACCCCGGGATCATGACCTGAGCCAAAGGCAGACGCTTAACTACTGAGCCACTCAGGTGCCCCAACTTTTTTTTTTCTTAAAGATATTATTTATTTATTTGAGAGAGAGAGAGAGATAGTGAGAGAGAAAGCATGAGCAGGGGGGAGAAGGAGAAGCAGACTCCCCGCTGAGCAGGGAGCCTGACGTGGGGCTCGATCCCAGGACCCTGGGATCATGGCCTAAGCAGAAGGCACTCAACCACCTGAGCCACCCAGGTCCCCAGGAAAAAAATTATCTTAATACTAAGTAAAAACCATCTCTCATGGCAGTCCTGAGTACCATAAAGTCAGTCTGAGAAACTCCCATGAAAGAAAGAAAGGGAAAGGATCTGGACTTATAGTTCAAGCTCATAAAAGTTACTTTATTCAGATACAGGATTCAAATATAGGATTGAAAGGAAAGTCGGCCTTACAGACTTCAGAATTCCCCAAGGTCTGTGACAGCTCATCTTCACAGGAGCCCAGGAAGGATGCCTGGACTTGTCATTATCATCCTTGGATGGGATGGAGGAGGCATGGGGGAGGGAATCATTCCTACCCTGACTTCTGTGACCTGCCATTTTCCTCTCTGTCTCATCTCTTCTGTTTTCTGGGTAATCAGAAGAAGGGATAGGGATTGGTAATTATTTTAAAAAGTCAGACGTCTCTGACTTTGTTTTTAATTCTGGAGGCAAAAAGTGTTATTAGAAATCTTTACTGGGGTTTTGGAAAGTCAGCAGTAACATAAATGAACAAAACACCATCCCCGCCCTTAAGAAGTATTCAATCTTGGTGAGCATGGTGAGAAGATATACGTGCGGTATTGATAGTGCAAAGAAGAATGTTATAACTCTAGTATAAACAATATGCTGTGAACACAGGGGGAGATATTAATTCTGCGGGGAGAACTGGCAAGAAGTTCCTTGAAGAAATGGTATGCATATGGGCCTTCAGTATGTGGGTATGATTGTGACAGGTGAATACACCAAAAATAAATTCCAAGAGAAATAACCTTTAATTTAATCATCAAACATTTGTTCACTGCCCATAATAATGCAGGCACTATGCCAGGTACAAGGACAAAAAGCAGAGAGGTGGCCTAGTATATACATATTGTGCTTAGAAATGTCAAGTAAATCGGGACGCCTGGGTGGCTCAGTTGGTTAAGCGACTGCCTTCGGCTCAGGTCATGATCCTGGAGTCCCGGGATCGAGTCCCGCATTGGGCTCCCTGCTCGGCAGGGAGTCTGCTTCTCCCTCTGACCCTCCCCTCTCTCATGCTCTCTCTATCTCATTCTCTCTCTCAAATAAATAAATAAAATCTAAAAAAAAAAAAAAACGTCAAGTAAATCACTGCAACTTTTGTGTGTGCACACTTGTGTGTGTATATGTGCACGCACATGCATACATTTTCATGCGTGTGTGTGTGTGTGTGTGTGTGTGTGTGTAGTGGGTATGGGGATCTGGGAGTGCTGGAAGGGGGACTGTAGCCAGATCATGGAGGGTCTAGAATGCCTTAACTTATTTAGGGGAGCGAGCACAGGTCTGCCCTCAAATCCTGGCTCTGTTTCTCACTGTGAGACTTCAGGCAAGTTACCTAATCTTTCTGTCCCTGGGTTTTCCTAGTTGGTAAAATGGGCATATAAGCACTATCCTGAACAGTTGTGACGATAGTCAGAATGTCTGCAAATCATCATTATGGTTTCTGACTTTCAGTGGCCACTCAATAAACAGCAGGTATTACTTCTTCTGTGGTCTGTAGGGAATGACTGGCAGTTTGGGCAAGAAAAGCAGCTGAAATGGATTTGGGTTTTCAAAGAAGTTGTGATAGAGGCCATGATTGGAAGAATGGGTGGGGGTGAAGGGGTGGGTGGGGTGAGGTGTGGTGATTGAGTCTGAGCTCTGGGAGACCAGGGAGGAGGCTGAAACAATGGTCTAGGCAAGAGATGAGGACCCAAACGAAGACACTGGGATGGAATGGACAGAAGCTATAAAACTATTCAGGGGGCAAAATGAGCTTGCTGACTAACTGGATGTAAGAGGTGAGGGAAGGAGAAAACTCTGGAATGATGACAGGCTTTCTAGTTATCCAGCAGTTCCACTAACCTGGACCTGTGGTACAGGAAGGGGGCAAGCTGAAGGAGGGGGGTTGGGGGACAGGTAGTGGTGGGGGAGGGGAGGAATGGGGGGTATACTGAGGGACCAGAACCTCTTAGGAAGCCCGGTGTTAGAGAAAACAAGAATGCCTCATTGTTCTGTGAATGTGGGAGAAACGGGGCAAGCAGCCTCCACATCGTGAACAAGTGAATTTCAGAATCTCTAGGGTGGGCCTGGCAATTGTGACTTCCACTGCTGAAGGACTTTTTTCTAACTTGTGTCCCATGCAGTTGACTTTCTCCTTCTAAGGCATCCCTTCTCAGTGCAGACCTAGAGATCATCTTCAGAACTCTCCCAAAGGCCAACTCCATGGGTTCCAGTCCTCCTGCTTAACCTCCTCCACCACAGTTTCCCAGAGAACCTACTCAGCCTCTTCAGGTCTAATCCTGAATTGTTTTCAAGTACAGTTGTATTTAGTGCAAAGTTCATCCTTGAGGTCATTTCCTGACATTCTAGCCAAATGTGTCAGGTGGTTTCCCACAGGTGAGAAGACAGAACAACAGGAAAACAAAATTCCTTGCTCTGGCCTCTCTTTTCATACACTTCTGTGAACATAAAACGGGTATCACTTATCATACATGGAAGATAACCCATCAGACAATATGATAAAAATGTTCAGTGTTATTCAGTTCAGAGATGGGCAATAGCTTGCCTCAAGCCCTGGCCCTCAGGCCTTGCTCTTTCCTCCTTCCAGAGGCTGATTATTAGCAAGCACCAGCACCAAACTGGGACCTTCCTAATATCATCCAGGGGCTTGGGGAAAATTGGAAAAGCAATAGCTTTCTCAGTCTATAGGTCTGTTGTTACACTCTGAGTCTCTGTCCTGCTAGAGTCAGTGTGGGTACCAGCAGGCCCTTGTCCCATGTTAGGAAGCCCTAACTCCACCGCAGTCAGTCATTTTTTTGTGTCCCTGCTAGATTGGGAGTTCCTTGATGACAAGAGCTTACTCGTGGTGACTTCAGCAGCATATGCGATGGTTGGACACAGCTGATAGTTCATAAAGGAACAAAGTGATAGTAAATGAAAACCTTTAGGTGTAAAAGACTTAGGACAAATTCTTTACTGGAGAATGGGGTGGCCAGGGAAGACAGTGCTGGAGGGCCTGGGAGTCAAAAGGGAGTCTGGTGAAGAGTCTGAGAGGAAGGGGGCTACAGACATCCAAGATGAACTACACTGACATCCTAATAGCGTTGCCTGATGACGTCTCTGTTGATGGCACAGTAGAGTGACAAGAGTGTATGTTCGAGAATCAGACAATTCTAGGGTTAATCCAGACTCTCACTGTTTACTAATTACATGAACTATGACCATATTATTTTGGGGGAACCTTAATTACCTTGCTGTATAGTGGTGATAATACCTCCCCTACAAAGGCTCTTACCATCTTTTGGGATAGAGGGCAGGATTTAGGAGACCAGCAGCGAATAAAGACTTTGCTATCAGGGGATATCATCCTATCTATTTCTCTATCATCAATCATATTAGTCTCAGTAAGTGTTCAAGGTTATTGCTGTTGTTCTTGTTGTATTGGTAGTAGAATCCCCAGCACTCATTATGGTCGCTAGCATGCTGTAAGCACTCAACAGACGTTTATTGGTTGAAAGAGTTACGCTGACCTGTGTGAGCTTTCTACAGGAAACTATTCCTCCTCCAGTTTTCCCTGATTATATGTCACCACCATCTCCTAGATGTTTAAGTCAAAACTCTTGATTCCTTGATTTGGAGTGCCTACTAGGACTAGGCACTGTGCAGGGTGGTGGGATGGGGAAGGTAAGGGAAGCTTGAAAGGATGTTAGAGAAAAAAGGAAGCCAAAGAACTTGTCATTTGCTCAATTTTTTACTTTTTTTAGATGTAGCTTATAAGTGAAGCCTTAATGTTTTTTACAACACCTGGGCAAACATGTAGAAATACTTATAATCCACAGCCATCTGAATCGAGAAAGACTATCAATACTGTGCATAGGTTCCCTGGGAATAGGATATGCAAATGCCCTACTTTGGAATTCTCACCATCCGTGAAGACTAGGAAGAAACATTATTTATTTATTTTTTTTATTAAAAATTTTTTTTTGGGAGGGATACTATTTATTTTAAATCCTACTGGGATTCTCTACTCTGGTCCAGCCTCCAGGAGAGGTAAATGACTGGAAAGAAGAATTATAAAGGCACATGAAAAGTGACTCTTGGCTAAATCTTTTGGGAAACCAACTTACAGCTGAGTGAGCTTGCTTATATCCACTGAGTGTGGGCTGTACTTTCTATATCTATCTCTCTCTATAAAAAAATGGCTTCAGAAAAATTCAGTTAGTCTTTGGCTTAGTTGTAAGTCACTAGGCCCCTCATTTTAGAGAGAGAGAGAGAGAGAGAGAGTGTGTGTGTGTGTGTGTGTGTGTGTGTGGTGGAGCGAGAATTTTGGGCAAAAGCGTGTACGTACTTGTAAAAAAGCATTTGGAATGTGTGTGTAGGAAGGGAACTTTATGGTTCTTTATGTAAGGAGAGAGTACGTGGAGGGGAAGATGTATTTGTGTGTGTGTGTGAGTGTATGTTGTGCAGGTGGTGGGCTGAAGTACATGAGCAGTCAGCCTCTTAGAGATCCAGACAGTGGTGTAAGATACAAAATGTCGTAGATGGAGATTGTTTTCGTTTCAGACCAGCACACGGGTCTTTGAGAAGCCCTTGACTTTCTCCTCCTCCTTGTCTTGTTAAAGAGGGATTAGAGTCCAATTAAGTCCTTTAATCCCAAGGTAGAGATTCATGTTTTAAAACAGGATTTACAGCTTCAAAAAAAATACATCAGTGCAAGTTGAAGTTTGTCCTTTCAAGTTGCCACCTGCATGGTTCCAAAGAGTGTTTTCAACAGAATTCCCAACATGCAGTTGTTCTTAATTACTTTGCCTCATACCTCCAGTCCTTCATCTTTCAAAGCATCCTTCAACCTAAATAGCCACATGCTGTTAGAAGTACTTCTGCTTCTGGATTGCCACAATCGCCACTTGGCTTATCTCCCTTCAGTTGGCAATTCAGTGTTCGGGCTTAATAATAATAGTATTAAGAGCTAGTGCTCATTGGGTGTTCAGTTATGTGCCAGGCATTGTGCTAAGCACTTTGCATGTATTATTTTATTTCACTTTTCACTGCAGATTATGGAGCCAGTCCTGAAAACACCTAGTAACCCAGTTTCCCTTTTTCTCTTTTCCTTCCTTTCCACATGATGCCACAGGACGGGAAAGTGAAGCTCTAATCGTGATGCCAAAACCCACTCTGGAAAGTGGGTGCCGTATTTGGAGGGAAGTTCTTTCAGGGACAGGAACCATGTCATGGCTTTTGGCATGGGAAAGCAAAGTATCTGTGAGGATCTGGCAACTTGTTTAACTCTTCTTGGCCTCAGTTTTCTCACCTGTGAAATGGGGATAACAGTAATAATACCTAACTCAAGAGGCTGTTTCAAGGACAACAGGAGATCATGTGTCTACAGCTCCGACACATAATACACACGGCAGTAGTTACTCTTAATGCATTATGGATGCTCAGCAAGTACCAGATATCCAATATTGCTTGTGACATGGTGTGTATGACCTGCCTAATACCAAGGTACCCTTATCCCAGTGGTCTGTTTCCTACCTGCCCCACAGAGCTGGGAGGAACATCTGCTTTCTCCATGTGCTGGGTGATCACAGAGGGGTTGCTGGAGCTGATGAGCACTGGGGTGCTGATCTCCACCATATGGCGCCCCGAGGGAGAATGGACCATCCTGTTGAGAGTGTTCAAGGCTGTTGTGATGGAGAACTGGCCAGGCCCCTTCCTCCTGGGCCCAGGGCCCCTTCGCAGGGTGGGCGTGTTGGTTGCTTTGCCTTGGGAGGATGAGGGCACCAGTGACAGGCTCTTCGTGCGGGCTGACTGCCGGCCTTTGTTCTTCTCTAGAAGGTGTCTTGCAGTGAGGTTTGGCTGAAAACACAGAAGGTCCATGAGAAGCTAGTCTTCCTGATCTAGTGTGAGCAGCTAAGTCCTACCCAGGTTAGTCTGACACCAATTCAGATGCTACCATCATCTTTGGTCAAATTCCACCTTTTAGCAATACGTCCCAGCTACTTTGCTCTATCAGTATACTCTGACAACTCTCTTGCAAAGTAGGTACTGCTCTTATTCTTCACTGTGGGCCACAGGGGTTAAAAATAAGCCATGATACTCTTCCCCGATTGGGAGCAGTCTTCCTTCACCCATTTCTCCCAGGCACACCCCTACCCTTTTCCTCTTTTAGCCACTCCTGAATGCACCTGGGTGGGCTGCAGCCCCTGTGCTCTCCCACTGTGGCACTTTACACACCACACTGCAATCATTTCCCTTTTGTTCCCCCACCCCCACCCCCGGACTGGCAGCTACCTGAGGGCAGTGAGCTCACACATGTCCATCTCTGCCATATCCCACAGGGGATGCTCAGTGAGTGTTTGTGCAATCATGTGTGCATGAAGTTGCTCAGGTTTATACATTTGAGAAGCAACTGCACCAGAATGTAAATCTGTTCTTCAGAACTTTGAATCTTTATGCTAAGACCATCTTTTACTACTTCCTTTAAACACTTTCATCTCCCCACCATTCTTTCTTATTCCATACCTCTTAGTCTGTGATATGCTGGTAAATCAGGAGAAGAGAAGAGAAGAGAAAAGAGAAGAGAAGAGAAGAGAAGAGAAGAGAAGAGAAGAGAAGAGAAGAGAAGAGAAGAGAGGAGAGGAGAGGAGAGGAGAGGAGAGGAGAGGAGAAGAGAGGAGAGGAGAGGAGAAGAGAGGAGAGAAAAAAAAGAGCATGCCCTGTTTTGTAGAGTTTAGTAATTTCAATGGTATAAATATATACCAATGGTTTACAACTAGCTAGCAAAATTCCTGAAAATGTAAAAGCCAGCTCTTGCAATCTAGTTCTAGCTCTAGCACAACCACTGACTGTGCTATATTTTGAGTTCAGTTCCTTCGGAAGGCTGAGATACGCTGACAAAGTTGCCCTCCCAAGCCACGTCTCATTCTAATGTAGAGATTCAACTATAAAGGTAAAAGGGAGTTTGCCCATTTAAGAACTTTTTATGACAGTGTGCAAATGATTAAAATAGCCAATATAGAGAATTTTAAAGAGGAGATAGTTCCTACCTCAAGAAGCTTATTACTGTGAAAAAGAAAATCATCAGGTAGGGGAAGTGGCATTATTATGTCTACTTTAAAGATGAGAGAGCTGTGGCCCAGAAGGGGTGATTTATAAATGGCACAGCCAGTAAACAGACAACAAAACAAGAAAATATCCGATAGAAATAAGTTCTTTGACATGATAGAGAATGGCAGGGTGAGGTGCCTACTTTGGAGGGGAGGTCAAGGAAATCCCACCGAGAAGGTGACATTTAACCAAGACACAGATGACAAGAAGGAGCCAGCCATGTGAAGATGGGGGTAAGAATATTCCAGACAGAGGGATCATAACCTAGTGGGAAGATCCTAAAGATGGAAAAACAGTCTGAGAAAAAGTCAAGAAAGAAACAGAAGCTGGACCAGAGAGAGTGAGGAGCAGGTGGTAAAGAGACCACAGAGACAGGCAGGGGCTGGGTCCCAAAAGTCCTGGGAGGCTCAAGTTTATTCGAAGTGTAATAGGAAGCCTCTGGCAGCATTAGGTTGAGGAGTGACACGATCTGATTTATGCTTTTAAAAGCTCATGCTACGGTTTGGCAGTTTCTTACCAAGTTAAACCCATACTTAGCATCTGACCCAGTCATCCCACTCCTATGTAATTACTGAAGAGACAGGAAAACTTATGCCCACTCAAAAATCGGTATGCAAATGTTTATAGTACTTTACTCATAGTTGCTAACAACTGGAAATGACTGCATTGTCTTTCAACTGGTGCATGGACAAACTCTGGCACATCCATACAGTGGAATCCGGCTCATCAATATAAAGGGACAAACTATAGACCCACCCAACAACATGGATGAGTCCAAAATGCTTTGTGCTAAGTGAAAGGAGCCAGACTTAAAGGCTACATTCTGTATGATTCCACTGATAGGACATTCTGGAAAAGGAAAATTATAGGACCAGAAACCAGATCAGCGGTTGCCAACAGTTGGGAATCAGGGAAGGGGCTGACAACAGAGTCAGCATGCTGTTGTATTTTGGTGGTGGTGGGGTGGTGTTGGAACTATTCCATCTTGATGGGAGTGTATGCATTTACCAAAATGTATAGAAGTGGACACCAAAAAGAGTAAATTTTACTGTTTGCAAATAAAAAGAAACACATAAAAGCTCACTCTGGCTGTTATTCAGAAGTGCCAGCCCAGAAGTAGGGAGACCAGCTAGGAAGTTCCAGAAATTGTCTAGGCAAACTCTGATGGCAGTCTGGACTAGGGACAATGTCTTAAGTTCCCCAGCACACCGATCCCTCCATTGTTCACCCAGTAAGAGGACAATATATATTCTTTGAGTTGAATGAGTAGAGTTCTTTACGGTCATTCACAGCTACAGCGAAATAGGTTGATTTTTTTTTTTTTGCCTCTACCTAATTGTTCTGTCCCCAGGTGAGCAACACCAGTGTTTTCATAAGCAACATTGACAAAGGGCTCTGTGTGACTCTTGGTCTGCCCTGTGCTCTGCCAACATGATTAATAGCTCAGTTGGGGGAGGATTACACAGCTTTTAAATTTATACCCACTCATTTGAAACAATATCCTTGAGGTTCACTGGGTTGAGCAAGGTTCACATAACCCAGGCAGGCCTCATTGGAGAAGTCCTGACAGGAATGGGTATAAGCTCAGTATTTGTTTTACCATTTTTTTATCCAGGTGCTATTCAATAAATCAAATGATACATTAACAAGAAAAATCCTGTTTATGCAGAAAAGAAAACCACAACAAAAACCCAAGTCACTCTTACAAGAAAGCTTTCCTTCTTTCCAATTGCTTTGCATGGCACTGGTAATTCAAAACTTATTTAAAGAGTTCTCAGCAAGTGCTAGTCTTAATGAAATGACTGGAGTCAAAATTTAAGTACTGCTTTAAAAAGCTCAATTTAGATTTCAAGTAATTTTTGAAAATCAGGTTCCCAGATTACAGCAACCACTTGATTATCTTTTTCCCCTCCTAGCAATTAGGAGAACAAATGAAGCAATGGCTAGTTTGATGATAATCTTGAGGGTTCTTGTAATCACTAATTTTAGAGGTGAAGTGGTGGGGAGAGTGTCCAAATGAATAATCATTAAATGTAGAAGTTTTGGAAAAAAGGGTATCAGAGATGGGTAATAAAATCAATGGTCCTTTCCTCCTCAGAGCTATGGAGAAGCTTCTTGAAATAATGCAGGGGACCATGCAAACTCTAAAATGCAAAAATTGAACCACCTCCTATGTATTCAGCTAGGTATTAACTGTAGCTGATCTCTGTCCTTGGAGACTTAACCACTGTCTCCCCATCACTATTAACTGTTCCTCTTTAGCAGATGTTGCTTGACCCAGCAAATGCCTCCACCACTAACCTAGGCACATAAAGCAGAAAGTGAGGCATGCATTCTTGACCACTTCTTCTGTCCTGTTCCTCACTTCCATCAACCTCCAAGTCCTGTGGATCTACCTCCTAAATGGTGTTTGAATCTGTCCACTTGTTTCCAATCTCCTGGTCCAACCCACTGTCATCTTGTAACTGAGCCATGGGTGCACTGGCCTCCTAACTGGTATTTCTGCTTTTTCCTCTTCAAATTATTCTTCCCATTGTAGCCAGAAGAGCAGTCTTTAATAAACCCAGGTCTGATGGAGTTACTGAGTCTCTTAAAATCTTTCGATGGTGTCTACTGACTTCTGGATCAAGTCCAAACTTTTTATGATACGGCAGAGACCACGATATTTACTCGACAGTCCTTGTACTCCCCTGTACTTCTCAGCTGCCTTGAAGACAGGTGGAGCTAGGGGACTGGTTCAGGCCAGTGGGTGATGAGTGGAGTAACAAGTGTAACTTCTGAGCTGAGGCATTTACTGATGTACAACTCATTCTTCCTTACTCCTCCCTTGCCGTGAAAACTGGGGAAGTCCATGTGTTCCAGATGGCAACTACAAGATGGCTCAACCTCAGTGTGGGTTCTGGAGTGACTCTGTGAGCAGAGCCTCTCATGGTCCTGTGCCGAACATGTAATGTGGGTGAGAAGAAAGTTTATCTTTATTGAGCCATTGACAGTTTGGGGCTGTTTATTACCATAGCATAACCGAGCTCATCCTGACTCGTATAGGATGATTTATAAAGCCCTCTGTGATCCGTCTCCCACTTACTTCCCTGGCTGCCTCGTGTCATTCTCTTACTCTCTAAGCTCCAGCTCCAGGATTCTTTTGGACCTTTGGGTTCCCTACACTTCCTCATCCCGTAGGACTTTTGCACATGTTACCTTCATTCCCTAAAGCACGCTTCCCTCCATGCTCACCTACATAGCTCCTAATCATCTGTCTGATCTTTGCTTAAAAGGCATTTGCTGACCCCCTTCCCACAGAAGTTGCACATCATTCCCTCCCTCCCCCACTTAGTTCCCTCTCCTTCACTCTTTGCATCATTCATTACACTTAGACTTACTTGATTAATGTCTGACTTTACAATCCCTGAAAGTAGGAACCCACATCTCTCTGTATCTTTAGACCTTAGCCTAGGACCTGACTTAGCAGGTATGCAATGTAAAATTAGTTGAATGACTGAATATACATATATAGGACCGGGTCACACTGAATGGTTTGTTTTCTAAATTTTGTCTCTTTGTTCACTTGCTAAGCTAATTTTTTTTGCAGAGTACCTGTTCTGTATTAGTCTAGCCTGCGCAGTATAAGCAGCACAGCCATCAGGTATTTGGAGAAGCCAGAGATAACTGAGTGGTCACCTAGTGGTGAAATTTTATGGAAGAAGCAGGTTTCTAGCTGAGCCTTGTAACCTGAGTGAGATTTGAACAGGTAAAGAGAATTGGGTATGTGTGCCTCAAAGGGGCCTCAGCAAGAGAAAAAGCACTGATAATTAGAATATTGTTTACTAGAGATTGTAAGGACACCAGCCTCTCGGGATTCATCCTCTTTCCTTCCCTTCCATTTTTCATCCCGTCAACATTGATTGAGTGGGAAGAGCTATGGAGAACCTTGCAAGCTGGAATAGGGTTCTGGGCACACCATTTGCTTCAGAACCTGTTTTGGCTCTTAAGAATGAAAGAATTGGTCCCTATATCTCCAACTACGCCTCTGTCTGTTTTCACCCTACCATCCTAGAGGGAGGAAAGCATGCCTTTTACTGCATTCGTAGCTCCCCACTGCTCACTTTTAATGCTTTATGCCTGGTAAGCATCCAACTGATGCAGTTAAACAATGGAACCTCTCTTTTAAATTTGTAATGACTTGCCTCAAGCTAGGGTGAGGCTCGAGGATAAAGAGGTTAGGAACTCCAGGTTATAGTATTACATTTGAGAAGTAGGTAGACATAGTCTAGCATGTGGTCTTCCTTTGTTTTCTTTTTAAAGTAGCTTAAAAAAACTGAGAAGGAATATATCAATATGCTCATTTCCGAAGATTTATAAAATACAAGTTGCAGAAGAAAGTGAAAATTATCTAGAATTTCACCATCTGGTGATCACCACTGTTAATATTTTTGTACATATCCTTCCAGTCCTCTATCCATTTATATATACACACACATATTTATAAGTCTAGTTTCATACAGTTCCATTTATTTATTGTAGTAAAAAACACATGACATAAATTTACCCTAATAACCATTTTAAAGTATATGATTCAGTAGCGTTGAGTATATTCATATTGTTGTGAAACAGATCTTCAGGACTTTCTGACGTCCTAATCCAATACTCTATACCCATTAAACTTTATTTTATTTACCAAGAAATCATAAACCTTTTTCCATAATACCCAAATACTCAATGATATTGACTACTTTTCTTTAACATAAATTTTAATGGGTATATATTTTTTCATCACCCTAATTTTTAAAAATGAAATCCTTATTGTCAGATATTTAGATTATTTCTGGTTTTTCACCATTACACACAAGGCTTTGGTGAACACTCTGTACATATATCTTTGCATACTTGTTTGAATTTTTCTCTACAATAAACTCTCAGATGTGGAATTGCTGAATCAAAGGAGATGGAGGTTTTTAATGTTATTGATACGGGTTTATTTGAGTTTGGGCATGAGAAATTGCAAAATTTACACTCTCATTGGCAGAATAAAAAGGCCCATTTCCCCACACTCTTACCAGAACTGGGTGTTATCTTCTGGCATCTTTTCTTTGGAGACCTTAGTTAATTTTTGAAATAAGGCTCTTATCAAAAAGGTATTTTTCTCAGGCATCCCTGTGGCACGTGTGTATTTTGGAGTGAGCATGCATTTGATGTAGACTTGATACTCACGTACCTCTACAAACAAGATCGGGAAGATGCCTACTTGATCCCCTAACTTGCCTTCTGCCCAATTCTCATCCACTCGGTTGATCACCGTGATGATATCACCCTGAAAGAGACAAAGTCTCAAGGTCACCATTTGCTCTTGGTTTTCAGGTGGTGAAAGCTTTCAGTGGAGATCAGTGTGGAATCCCAGATGGTGTAAGGTGCAAGAAATGTAACTCTTTCATAATTTAGTTACAAAATCTTCCTCTATAAAGGGCAGCATTTGGGCCACCAAGATGGCAAGAGGAGTAGAAATAATTTCGAGGACCACTGGAATCCAATTGAAAATTCCAAATTTTCAATCAGCAGCAGAATCTGGGCTTTAGTTTATATTAATCTGATGGAGAAATCAGTATGGGAGCCATAGGGAGAGAGATTTCTAGCTTAGCAAAAGGAAGAATAAATTTCATTCTAATTTTGAAGATTTTTCAGAACCTATTCAACTTTAAATTTTTTTATTTTTACTTTTAAGTAATCTCTACATCCATTTGGGGCTTGGGCTCACAACCCCGAGATCAAGAGTCGCATGCTCCATCGACTGAGCCAGCCAGGCACCCTTATTCAATTTTTAATGGATCAGATATAAGGTGGCTTTTTATTCAAAATTTTCTTATTATAAAAGGTTATATGTAGATTTGTAGAAACATTAGGAAATACAGTAAAAAAACCTAACTCTACTACAAAATAGATATAACCATTGTTAACATCCCTGTTAGCACATTTCCCCCCAGATTCTTCTCTATGAAGATAAAACATATATATACGTACACACACACACGCAATGATTTCTTAAAAACTTGCTGAAAACAAACACACATACAATGAAGTTCATAAAGTTTGGATGTAAAGCTTGATGAATGTTAACACTAACTATTTCCATGAAACCCCCATCCAGATGAAGAGATAGAGAACATTTTCAGCACCCACAAGGCTCCTTTGTGCCCTTTCCCATCATCTAGCAAGAAGTAGCCACTGTTCTGACTCCTAGCATATGTATATGTATACATACATTCTGCCCATCCTTATATTTCATATAAAAGAAGTCATAGAGGACACACTGATTTTTCACCATATCAGGAATGCCTTTCCACTTCCATACCTGTTCATCAGTCCAAATCTGAATATCCATCCACTGATCGCTCTGACCTTCTGATCCATGCCTCTCAGGAATTTAGATGAATCCAAATCTAAGTTCATTATTGCATTATACCTTTTCTTAGCTTTCTCTACCCCATCACAATTTACAATGACACATTTATAGGTTATGATTTCTTTAATGCCTGTCTACCCCCATCAGACTATAAACTCCATGTGTTCAGGGCCTCTTTCTGCTCTGTTCATTTCTGTGTCCCCAGCACCCAATACAGTGGTTCCCATTTAGTAGTCATTCAGTAAATATTTCTCAGTGAATGTCTGTATGCATTAATAAGTGAATGTGTGAATAAACTGTACAATCTACTCAGATAGAAAGCACTAGGACAAGAGCAGCTTTTGGGAGGGAAGATCTTGGGTTTAATTTGGACATGCTGAGTTTAGGAAGACCATGAAATTTCCTAGTGTAGTCGCAGCCTTCCATAGCTTCCAGAATGGAGCAAATCCTCTCTTCTGGTTCCTTTGTCATAATTTCCCATTCATATGTGTCTGTTCCTTCCACTAGTCTGCCATCTCTGTGAAGGTAGGGACAATGATTCATCATTTTATCCCCAGTGGGCAGCTTGGCACATGGATGGGCTCATTGAATGAACGAGCAGGTGGAGTGAGTTTTTGCAAATTTTGCAAATTCCCCGAGAGGGACAAAAATGCAGACAATGCTTCCTACCTCTGCCTTCCTCCAGTGGTGTCCGCTGAGCTCAGTGTTTAATGCCTGGCAAAAAGTAAATACTCAATAAATATCTGTGGGATTAAACTGCCCTTCCTCTAAGTGTCGTTGAAGCACAGACTTTGCAGTTTGGGCCACAGAATGACCTTCCTCAAGGGCTCACTCTGAGGTGCCAAGACAATAATGATCAATATTTCAAAATATGGAGGACAGTGATATTATCTAGTTTGAGGCAATCTGAAATAAATCTCATTTCTGGTAGTGGTGGAATAAAAATGTTTTATAAAATAAAAGACCTTTCCTGAGCTACTGTACCAGAGCCACTTCTAGTATTTGATGTACTTATCATAAGCAGCAAAGAGTGAAAATCACCCCAACTTTGGCCTCTGTGGGAGAATTTGAATGTTAAGGAATAATAAATACTGAATACAGAGAATTAAAGTAGTCTAGACTTTAGTAAAAGTGTTGTTACTTGCACATGGTGAGGAATTATCTGATTAAAAAAAGGCAAAAAAATCTTAGGGTAATTAATGTGCTTGGAAAATATGTCTTGTAAGAGGTTATTTATATATAAAGATATAATTATCTTATTGTGTTTTTGGAGGGCTTTGAATACAATGTTTATAATAAAATAGAATGTTATAAAGAATAGAATTAGGGGCTCAGAACTTGGTCAGCAAGAATGCCTTTACAGATACATAAAGAGGTAAGAGCTGTATTTTGCCCAGCACACTGTCAAAATGTATTTGTAAATTTTTGTCCACTTATCTCTCTCTCCCACTACTCTGCCTGAGGGCAGGGACTGTGACTTGTTCATGCTGCATCCCCAGTGCCTGCAAAGAAGAGGTGCTCACAAGTGACTACAGAATGAATGAATGAATGAATGTGTGAATACTTATTTTTGTAATTGCAATAGGAAAGGTTTAAGGATTTTCATCAAACTCTCATTAGATTTCTCTGGCAACTTCATTTAGTTTTGAATTGTATACACACACATTACATATATGTGCACACATACATACATATAAACATGTATGTGAAAATATGTATACATTTTGAAAATCAGCAAGTATTACAAAACTCCAGGTTCGGGCGCCTGGGTGGCTCAGTTGGTTAAGCGACTGCCTTCGGCTCAGGTCATGATCCTGGAGTCCCGGGATCGAGTCCCGCATCGGGCTCCCTGCTTGGCAGGGAGTCTGCTTCTCCCTCTGACCCTCCTGACCCTCCCCCCTCTCATGTGCTCTCTCTCTCAGTCTCTCTCTCTCAAATAAATAAATAAAATCTTAAAAAAAAAAAAAGAAACTCCAGGTTCTGCCCAGTCTCTATGTAGTCACCCATGACCTCCATGGCTCCCCAGAATCTTACCTTGAGGAAGGTCAGGCAGTCCTGGTTCTCACTCTTGTCTTTGTGTCGTAGGTCAAAGTTGTAGAGCGCTCGGCAGAGTGGGGGTGGCTGGGGCAGCTGCTTGATAACTTCCACGGAGCTGGCTGGGAAGATCCCACTGACTCCATTGATTTCCCCCTGGTACCAGTTCTCATCCAGCTGTCTCCGGAGAAGGATGACATCTCCCTTATTAAACCTCAGGTCACCAGGATTCTGCCCTCGGTAGTTGTATAAGGCTTTTGCCCGAGGCACCTACAGCGGCACAGACCAATGAAATATGTCCTTAGTTTACAGGCTAGGGGGACAGAAGGTATAACATTAATAACTGATTACTGAGCACTTCCTATGTGCTGAAGTGTTGGATGTGGATCATCTTCTTTAACCTTTGAGATAGACATTCTTATTACCCCCTTTTCTAAGTAGGGCAACTGAGGCACAGAATGGGTTAGTACCTTGCCTAAGGGGACACAGCTGGGAAATGGCAGATATGGGGTCTGAACTCAGGCTACATGATTTCAGAGCCCCTGTTCTTTCTTTTTTTTTTTCTTATTAATACAGTATTTATTTGTCTTCCCTCTGTCAAACCCTGAGCCAACCAATTTCTCCAGGCTGCCTGGGGAGGTACAGGAAAAGGAACATACAGGGCAGACGAGACACTGGAGAAAGACTTATGGGAGGTGGAGATGGCTCCTTCACATGGCGAAGAGGATGAGAAAGGCCACCAGCAGGCACAAGAGCCCCATGGCCTCCGATAGGGCAAAGCCCAGAATGGCGCTGGAGAAGAGCTGTTGCTTCAGAGAGGAATTCCTGGCATAACCAATGCTGAGGCTCCTAAACACAGTCCCAATTCCAGCCCCAGAGCCAGCCAGCCCTACCATGGCAGCCCCAGCCCCAATGAACTTGACTGCTGTGTCGATTCCCTTGAAATGGCGCAGGTTCTGGAGCTGCGGCTAGAAATAAGTTGAGGTCAGGGGACATGGGGCTCTGCCAAGCTGCTGAGGCTCTTATAAGGTACCTCATCTGTCAGTGTCTCCAGCGGTTTTAGCACCCCTGCAGACCGTGATCGGCTCAACAGCTGAGAGGTGCTCCTGACCAAGAAGGGGGTGGAGACGAGCTTTGCACTGGCGGACATTTTCAGGGGCTGAGGGGCTGTGGCAGGAGGGCTGCTCTCAGTGCAGAGAAGACAGAGAGGGGTGGGGGCCAGAGCCCCTGTTCTTAATCACTCTGCAGGGAACAGGATTTTGGACTTGACTCCACAACTATGTGAACTTACAGTGAGTCAGTGACTGTTTTTGGGGCCTGGATACTGATTGGGAATTCTGGCTCTACCTCTTTCCTCTCGTGTAACCATGGTCAAGTCATTTAATCTTTCACAAACCATATCCATTTATAAAATGAGGTAATAATAGAATATGTACTTCATTAGGGTAGTCATGAAGACTAAATATTTATAATGCATTTTTTAACAATTTTATTTATTTGAGAGAGACAGACAGAGAGAGAGAACACAAGCAGGGAGGAGGGGCAGAGGGAGAGGGAGAAGAAGACTCCCCGCTGAGCGGGGAGCCTGAGGTGGGGCTCGATCCCAGGACCCTGGGATCATGACCTGAGCCAAAGGCAGATGCTTAACCGATTGAGCCACCCAGGTGCCCTAAATATTTATAATGCATTTAGTATGTTGCTTGATACATAGTATGGGCTCAATAAATGGCATCTCTTATAGGATGGCTAGAACAAGGAAAGGCTAATGATATCAGTTCTATTTATTCCTCAGTGTTGATGGGAAGAAAATTGAGGTGAAAAGTCCCTGAAAATACAAAGTACTATACAAGGGGCACCTGGCTGGCTGAGTTGGAGAAGCATGCAACTCTTGATCTCAGGGTTGCGAGTTTAAGCCCCACACTGGGTGTAGAGATTACTAAAATTAATTAATTAACTAATTAATAAAAAGAAAGTGCTATATGAGAGTGATGCAACATAATTTGTCTTCAGCCTTCTCTAGAAAGTGTAAACGTCATGAGTGTTTGGATCATTAGGAAGCACTGAGACAAAGAATTAGTCAGAAATCAATCATCACTTTAAAACAGGTCAGCTAAATACTGTCATTTGTTAAATTAGTTGTCTCTCTAAATAATTGTTTCAGTCAAGTGCATTTTTTTTTTCTAATTGAAACTGGTTTCTACATGCAGAAACAGCCTCACTTTGGTCTTGCTTGGAGTCAGAATGGCAAACTGCAAATTCTAATAACTTATGGTTACTAGCCCTTCAGTGTCACCTGGGATTGTATTGTATTTTGTGCTTTCCTCAGCAGTGGGGTGAAGTAGTCCCCTCTCTTGGGGGCAGTCTTGCTATTCATAAGGGGATGTAAGCAGGCAGTATTTCAGGTCTTTGAGAACCTTCTGAGTCTGCAGTATTCATTCAAGCAGTTCAGGGGTAGAGATAAGACCTGAGCAGTCCCTTGCTGATGGGATGTTAGAGCAGTGCTTTTCTGCTGGACCCTGGACACGGTAAGGAGGGCCCAGGGAGACAGAAAACCACAGGAACACACTCGTCCTCAGGAAACTAGTGGAGAAGTGAGTGAAGACGTGTGTGCTAGGAGGGCTAGCACGGTGCTGTGGATATTACAGATGCAACTGGTTGAATAAATTGTGGAAAACCCTGCAGTCATTAAAATTGATGGTATTGATCTATAATTAATAACACTGACAATTACTCATGATATACACTAAGTATGACAAGAGATTAAAAACAGTTACGTTTTCATTATATGTGAAAACTAGGCTTTCACTGTAAATACATATGTATTTACATATGCTGGATGGCTATACCAGCATTTTAAGAGTGGTTATTTCTAAGTGTTGATATTTTTAAATATTAAAAAAATGGTTTCCCTAAGTGCTTAGCCATGTTTTCGAACTTTTCTACAATGAAATAATTGTATCATCTATTAAAATTGGACAGTAGAGGGGAGCCTGGGCGGCTTAGTCGGTTAAGTGGCTGCCTTCGGCTCAGGTTATGATCCCAGGGTCCTGGGATCGAGCCCCACGTGGAGCTCTCTGCTCAAGCGAGGAGCCTGCTTCTTCTTCTCCCTCTGCCTGCAGCTCCCCTTGCTTGTGTTCTCTTTCTCTGTCAAATAAATAAATAAAATTAAAAAAAAAAAAAACTGGACAGCACACAGGAATGCCTGGCTAGCTCAGTCAGTAGACCATCTGACTCTTGAGCTCTGGGTCAGGAGTTTGAGCCCCATGTTGGGTGTGCAGATTACTTAAAAAAAATTGAAAAAAAAAATGGATAGTAGAAATAAAATGAATGAAACTGTAGAATGAGAAGTGAAAGGTATGAGAGCAATTTAGGAAGAAAATAAGTCAAACTGAGTAGGATCAGCAAACCATGTTGACTACCTTCTTGGAAAAGTTTCTCACCTGAGAAATAAGGAGGTAGAAGCAGAATGAAAGCACAGGATTTCCGAAGAATGAAATGAATCTGTTAGACTCTTAGGGTTGCGCAGATCCGGACACAGTAGTTGTCCCCTCCTTCTTCCAATTTTCCATTGTAATATAAATCACATTTTTGGGGTACATGGCCACCTAGAACACTGGTCACATTTTCCAGTCTCCCCGGGGCAGCTAAGTTTTGGCCAGTGGGGTATAAGCAACTTTTAGGATGTGTCGTTCCTGAGAGAGACTGATTTTCTCTTTCCTTTCCTGCAATTTGCTATGTGGAATGCAGACATGATTGCTGGAGTTTTAGCTGCCATCTTGAACAGTGAGGATGAAGGTCACACTGAAAAAGGGAAGGAAGTAGTCTGGGTTGCAGAGCTGCCAGACAATTCCCGGACTACTTTTACACTTCTAGACTTTTGTCTGGAAACTAAATAAACGTCCATCTTGCTTAAGGCCCTGTTATTTTGGATTTGTAAAAGTAAAGGAAAAGGAAGAATGAAAAAAATTTAAGAAAAAAAGAACTGAAGCCCCTTTAACTTTGCATTGTAATGATAATATTAATAGCTAAGATTAGTGACTGTTCCTTCCCCCATGCCAGGCATTGTGCTAGGTACTCCACAATAGATCTTATTTAATCTCATGACAAGCTGTGATTAGAAAACTGTGGATCAGAGAGGTTAAAAAAGCAGCCCAAGTTCATGAAGGTAGATAGTGGTGGGTTTAGGATTTGAGGTGGGGTTTGTCTATCCTGAGGAACTCAAGCTCTTACCCCCTCAGCCAGTGTTTTTCAAAATAAAGTCTGTGGTTCACCTGTATCAGAATCCTGGGAGATGTCCAAAATGCAGATTCCTGGATCCCAACCCTGACCGCTTTGACCAGAATCTTTTGGTTGCATTTTTACCAAGCTCCCCCAGCATCCAAGTTTGATGCCCCTGGTCTGAGTTACATCTTAGTCTAACTAAAATGGGAGCAATGGAGTTTCGATGTAGGTTTTGTAAATGGCTAAGCTGCCTTTTTTCACATTCCAGTGCAAGTGGCAATGTATTTTAATGACTACTGAGCAAGTATATTAAAACTGAAATTGCACAATTGCACATAGTGCTTAAATCTCTGTGAAGACACATGAGCTTTGAAACCTTGAGATAGTACTAAGTGCTTGACCATCTTCATCTTTCCTCCATCTTCCCTTAGTACAGGCAAGTATTGAGGAAGCATAATGTCAATCCATTTTTTTTTAAATATTTTTTTTTAAAGATTTTATTTATTTATTTGAGAGAGAGAATGAGAGACAGAGAGCATGAGAGGGAGGAGGGTCAGAGGGAGAAGCAGGCTCCCCGCCGAGCAGGGAGCCCGATGCGGAACTCGATCCAGAGACTCCAGGATCATGACCTGAGCCGAAGGCAGTCGCTTAACCAACTGAGCCACCCAGGCGCCCCTTTTTTTTTTTTAATATTTTTAAAAATTTTTTTTAAAGATTTTATTTATTTATTTGAGAGAGAGAGAGAATGAGAGACAGAGAGCAATGTCAATCCATTTTTTTTAAAAGATTTTATTTATTTATTTGACAGAGAGAGAGGCAGCGAGAGAGGGAACACAAGCAAGGGGAGTGTGAGAGGGAGAAGCAGGCTTCCCGCGGAGCAGGGAGCCCGACGCGGGGCTCGATCCCAGGACCCCGGGATCACGACCTGAGCCGAAGGCAGACGCTTAACGACTGAGCCACCCAGGCGCCCCAGTGTCAATCCATTTTTAACATCTTCTCTCTCTTCAGTCTCCTCTGGTATTCTCAGCTCTACACTCATAGGAACCACTGGCTTCCAGTTGTAAATTGGGTGGGGTGGGGACAGGTGCAGAGAGAGGGGGAGAGAATCTGAAGAGAAGAAGGAAATTAACTGTGGTCCTGATGGGCCACAGAAATTTGTCTCACATTATAGCTTTACTTCACTTTCCATTTATTATGGCATTCATATGATCTCAACATCCTCTGAAGTAGATGGCATCACCCCATGGTATTGATGAAGAAACAAAAGTTCTGAAACGTTCAACGTTGTCATGCGAAGTCACACAGCCAGTGTGTGGCAGCCCCGAGACTGACTTGGCTCTTTTGATCTCAAAGCCTGGTGCTTCTCTCCCCCTCATTCTCTCTTATCCAGCTGAAGTCACCAAGTATGTTTTTCCATCATAAAATTCATTTGGGGCTCTGTTTTATAATCAAAATCTGAATAGAGTGTGAACGCAATTTGCTTGCTGCTGGCTGCATTAGCATGAATTATTGAACTCCAGAGCCCTCACATAAAAGTTAAGCACCTGAAGAGACTCCGCTGGTTGATTCTATCTGGTTCTCGACTGTTCTCTCAGGGGAAAATGACTCTGAGTTCCACATCGGCTATCACCCGTCACATTGTTGGTAGTAGCTATTATCACCCACAGTTGTGTTCTGTCTCTACAGGTGTAGGTGGGAGGGGGAACGGGGATAAAGTGGGTGTGGAGGTCTCAAAGCCAGGTTATCACCAAACTTTTTTTCCTGGTGTTTTTCTGAAAGCCAGATAATCCAATGGAAGCTTGTATGTGCCTAAAGAGCTTTCCTTTTCTATAATTCAAAAGGCTCAGGACTTCTATGGTCCTGTAATTTGTCTATTCATTTGTCACCGCAGTAGGGTCTGAAAACCACGAGGACCATGCTTTTGATGGAGGGATAATGCATGGCATGAAACATGGAAACGAGGTCATGCAGAGACATTAGCAGTGACAGCATGTTGTAGTAATGAATGTTAGTAGTGAAATTATGGCAAATTCCTTCTCTGAGGAACCGCCTGTTTTCTCTCCATCTTCTTCTGATAGGCCTGCCATTCACTCTGCTCATACCAAACACATAGGGGTATGCGGCCCAGGCTAGCCAGGGGACCCAAATCCCCCTCGCATAGTGCTTTGTGCAGTACAGTCATCTGCCTCCAACAGGGCCAACTAGAATCTTTTCTGAGGTTTGATATATAGAAGCTCTCTTGGATCATGAGCCTTGAGGAGGTAAGCCTTGGACTACTAGTGGTGGCATTTCCTAACCAATAGACACATCTTCCTGAATAAAGCTGCAGAAGGCAACAGAAAGAGATATAGATAGATAAGAGAACTAGATAGATAAGAGCCTTGACAATAAAATTTGAATGCCTAGATCCAGCTGTGCTTGAAGGATACTTAGTTAAATAAGACCGTATCTGTAATATTACTTAAACTACTTGGGAGTTATTTTCTGACATTTGAAACTGACTAAGTCCTGACTAGCACATATTAAAAACACGGAAACAACAAGACTACATAGCAATGAAATCTCCAAACAGTAGAATCCAGAAACAGCAGGAGGTATAGTTGCCAATGAGCTCTGAGCTTATTTCCAATTTGAAAATAATGAAGGAGGCATGTGGATTGATAACAGGGTATGAGAAAAGGAGCCCAAGTGGAACAGAACCACTGCAGTTCAAAGGAAAAGGCCGAGCCAGGATGAGAACTCCATTTGTTACCATGTAATGAGCTCTTCACCATGCACCAGTGACACTTCCCACTGCTTCAGAAAGGATTTGGCCTCGTTCTCTCTACTCTCGGCATCAGGTGGAGCCAAAATCAACATGCTGAGCTAACTGCTTACCTCCCTGAGCTGGTCATGAGATCGCCCATATCTAGAGAATGGAGCCAAGAAAAAAACATCCTGGCCTTTGGCTCAAGTTATTGAGCCAAATATGAATTCTCTTTGGAGAGTTCCGGATGTATGTCTAAAGCACGTCTGTATCTGTTTCTGAGACCTGAAGACAAGCAGGTGTTTGACAAATGCTTGAAGAATGAATGAATTTGTGAATTAATCAAGAAATACCCAGAAATTGCCATTCTTGGAGGAGAGGGATACATTCAAGGTTAATATATATGATTGATAAGAGTAATTTGAAAGTAGGTTTATTGGCATAAGCCGGAAAATAAAAAAGGAGAGTTTTGGCCATGTTTTCCCAAATTGTCCTGAATTTTAGTAATTTGGTCCTACACACATTCGAAAAAGTGTTCCATACTCAAGTTCAGGAAACGCTGAGTTAAACAAACTCACATAGGTTTTTTTTTGCTGACTGGCTTCTCAGAAGCTTTATCTGCCAATGTGATTTTATATTTGCATCTGGACCACTTTGCAGGATTAACAGAACAGGCCTTGGGAATGCTGGGTAAGATAACTGTGATTTTACTCTACTGGTGAGACAAAGGATCAACTAACTGTCCCAGATCTTAACTTCCTACTTGCTGCTTAGCCAATTGGGCCACCCTGCCTCTCTCCCTCACCATGATAATCCTTTTGGAGCAGATTTTGGGCAATGGAGTATATGTTAGAAAGTGCTGGCTGGCCCTTGTGCACATGTTTTGTCTTCTCTGGTGAGAAGGGAGAACCCCCCCAGTGCTCAACAGGATCAAGACCATCTGCTAGTTGGGGGCTTGAGATCACCAGAGGTTCACAGTATTATGCTCTTCCTAAGTGGAAATCCCTGAATGTGGACATTTACATTTGAGGCCAGGCTTATGAGATACTCTATGTGAATTTCTTTTCTTCATAGAGAATTTTACTTGTTTAAGGGAGATACAAGGGTGCAACAGAACACAGATGTTAGCGTCAAGTAGGATGTTTGTTTGCATTCTGGCATTTGTAACTTTGACCAAATAACTTAGCCTTCATGATCCTTAGTTTAGGTCATCCACAAATTGGGACCAGTATTCTACCTCTCTGTGCAGTACTCTCAGCAAGTCTGGGTTATTCAGACCCTGCCTATTCCAATGAAAGGTTTGGCAGCTGACCTGGGAGATAATCTATGCCCTTGGAATATCCTGTCTGTTCAGAGAGACTTGGTTTACTTGGGGCTTTGGGGCATACCAGAGAGTCTAAGCTAACAATGTGATTTACGGTGGGAGGCTTGAGTCATGTGGTAAAACCTTGACCTCTCAATGAGTTGGATGGAGACTAAAGTCAACCACATGCCTATCTGATGGACCGCCAACAAAAACCCTGGACATCAAGTCTTGGGTGAGCTTCCTTGGTTGGCAATACTTAATGTGTGCTGTCATGCATTGTTTCTGAGTCCAGTAAGTGTCTGTATAACTCCTCTGGGAGAGAACCACTGAAAGCTTGTGATTGGTCTTTTCTGGACTCTGCCCTATGTGTTTTTTTTCTGATTTTGACTTTAATTTGTATCCTTTCACTGTAATAAACTGTAACTGTGAGTGTAACAGCTTTGCTGAGTTCTGTGAGCCCTTCCACTGAATCACTGAATCTGAGGGGGGTCTTGGGGACCTATGAATGCACTTCATTCATTGAGTTTGCTGGGAGGACTAATGAGATAAATCACAGAGTACTTGTAAAATACTTGGCAAATAATAAGTGTTCAATAAATAAGGATGCTTCAAGATTTTGCCCAAAGGAGGAGAGAGGAGTAATGAGCTCTCTGTTCCATCTTTTGGCCTCACTTTTCCAGCCCTACTTGTTATTCATTCATTCTTTCAATAAATACACTTTTGAGGGCCAACTATGCCAGGCATTGTCTAGTTGTGGAAACCAAGATTAAACTTATAACTAAATATATAATTACAATTTGTAATAAGTGTTATGGAGGAAAAGAACAGGACGATGAAGGCTGGGAAGGGAATCAATGTAAGGAAGGTTCTTATTATTGGCCCTATATCTACATTCTAAAAGTCTATTCTGTTTGGCGACTTTTGTCATGTATCTCTCTCTTTGTATCACCTTCCCTCAGTCTTTTGTCTTGGACTTCTCTTCTTCCAGTCCTAGGTAGAGAGCTGGGACACCACAGTTCTGCATTGTACTTTATTACCTATCTCCTGCCACTTTTAATCAGTGGGCATGGCATTCCTGCCTTCCTCTCTTAATCAAATATCAATCAAGTACCCAGAATATGCCATGCTTCTTTCCCTTGGTTCCTCCTGCCTCCTTCCTGGGTTATCAAGGGTCTCATAGCAGGGAAAAAGTTAGAGGCAGGAGTTTATACCAGGGGGCAGAGAAAGAACCATTCACAGTCCTCAGCCCCTTTTTAGGGTCACCCTGAGCATGCTTTCACTTTTTCCTGCAAACATTTCTCTGAGACTCTTTTGGGATGATCTCATTCCCCTATCATAGGAGGTAATTCCAGATATGTTCATAGCCATATCCCTGGCTGCTAACATAAGCTGGTTCTTAATAAATAGCTGGGGATTGCTTTTGAAATGGGCTGGGTGCCAGGTTCCAGAGCTGCTCAATGATAGCACTGAATTCCCCAGGGACCTAAAGCGTTTCCATTGTCATCTCTTCTTCTGGGAGGGCATAGGCATGTGTGAGGGAGGGCCCGAGGAGCACGGGAGCCCGAGGGATAAGGGGAGGAACTTGCTCACTCATCCCAGGAGGTGACTCTCCTCCCTTCCATTATCCTCATTTCCAGATGAGCTTTTCCAGTAGGTGTGGCACCTGGTGAATGAATCTCTTTCCATATGGTTTGAGAGCCTGAGCCAAATCCCACATGCAGAGGGAGGAAAGATGAGTCAAATGACTCTCCCACCACCACCACCTTCCTTGGCTTAGGGGGGAAAAAAAAACCTCTGGTTACATGTACACTGAATTTCTCCCTCAAGTTTCTTCTCTCTTTCATCCCCGTGTGAAGATTTCTGCAGCTGAAGGAGGAACGCCTAGTGACAATATGAGCCAGGCAAACAGTGGATTTCTGATAACCAGGCCATGCTGTTGGGGGATGGAGGGATATACAACTTACACATTTGTGTCCATGAGTGAGGCACTGAAACTCTCTGAGCTTCAGTTTCTTCAACTTCAAGCAAAGATAGTAATTCTTACCATTCCTTCCAACTCTAAACACAACAGAGACTGAGGTGAATGATCAAAGCTCCAGGAATATCTTTAAAACATTCCAGAAATAAGGGTAATGGATGAGATGAAGCTAAATGAGCAAAATGCTGGTAACAGTTGAAATCTGAGTCGTGGATGATAGGTGATTGATTCTACCACTGTTCTCTTGACGTTTGTGTATGTGGTCCTCCTTAGAATGGCTGGTGGAGTACAAGTGCCAACGACAGGACGGGCCGTTGTGGTGAGGCATGAAGGGACTCTGAGTGGCCCTGGAGCCTTGGGGAAAATGCCTTTGAAGAGGAACACCAAGGTGGCTGAGCTCGTCCTTTACTATCAAAAGTTACACCTTGATGTCAAACAGTTTGCGTCTCAATTCATCTCAATCCTTTAAGACTTGCATGTTGTGTGTGTGCATATTTATACCTATTTGCACTTGATGATACCAAAGGAAAAAGCCTACATGACTCTTGTTGAAAACAGCAAGCTCTGGGAACTTAGAATTCTTTTCTTGCCGTTCAGCTGTCCTTGAAGCCAAGATTTTCATCACAAGAACCTTCTGCAAATCTGTAGTTTTGTCTGCCTCTGTCAAATGAAAATTTAGAGCATTTCTCTCATTTATACCAAATGGGACAGACATGACCTTGGAGAAGAAGTACCTGCCTGCCGGGCGCCTGGGTGGCTCAGTTGGTTAAGCGACTGCCTTCGGCTCAGGTCATGATCCTGGAGTCCCTGGATAGAGTCCCGCATCGGGCTCCCTGCTCAGCGAGGAGCCTGCTTCTCCCTCTGACCCTCCCCCCTCTCATGTGCTCTCTCTCTCTCTCTCATTCTCTCTGTCTCAAATAAAAAAAAAAATCTTTAAAGAAGTACCTGCCTGCCTACAGAGCTGGTACCCATGTTAGGAGTGAGTGATGCTAAAGACCCACATGCCATCTGTCCCATTGGGCACAGGGTCATTTAACTATAAGCCTGAACTTAGGAAAACCTGAAATTCCCTGAGAAATGGGAAATATCTCTGATGATTAAGCTATAGAAGTATTCCAGAAACTATTTGCAATCATTTTTCACTCTAAGATAGAGTCAGTCGTCCTCCCAGGAATACAAGATACTGGGGCACCTGGGTGGCTCAGCTGGTTGAGAGTCTAGCTCTTGGTTTTAGCTCAGGTCATGATCTCAGGGTTGTGAGATTGAGCTCCGCGTTGGGCTCTGCACTGGGCATAGAACCTGCTTGAGATTCTCTCTCCCTGTCCCCCAAAAGGAATGTGAGATACTTCAAATTATGTGAACAGTTTTTTTTTCCTCCATAAGGTCGTTCCCACATAGGTGCCAATATGTTTGGCATTGCCTCTCTGTCTTCAGAAAGTCTTTACTATCTCCCAGCCCCCAAGGCTGAGTTGGGTCTCCCCTCCAGACTTGAACTCAGTAGCAGCAGGGCCATTATACCCCCGACAATTGGCAAAGTGATGCCGTCCCATGCATTCATTCAACAAAAATGTACTGACATTCCTACAAGAAATAAGATAGGCACAATCTCTGCCTTTATGGGACTTACATTCTAGCAGCACCTAGGAAGCTCAATAAGTACTTGTTGAATTTATGAATGAATGAATGAATGAATGAATGAATATGACACCACACCATGCCATTTGAACTGAACTCCGACTTTGATATTTTGCCATCTCTGGTCCTGACATACATTTCTAACATGCCCAGCCAGTTATTTCTCCAGGACTGGGAGTATGCAAGCATGCTAGCCACAGATAGCCACAGATAAATATAGTATTTTTCTGGGTCACCCTTTAAAAGGCCCCATTATTTCAAATGTGCTTTGAGCTATCTCCATATCCCAGTTTTTCCAATGGATACCTGCCTTAGAGACTCCCACTGTTGAAGACTCTGTCTCTCCCACATGTCCTCTTCACCAAGTGTATAATCTCCACTGCAGGCAGCCACGATGAGTGACAAAAAATGCCAGCTGGCAGCTCCAGGAAAGGGAGCAGAAGGGAGCAAGGAGATATCTTTTTCCGCCTATTCAGAACATTGAAATCCAATTTATCGCTGGCCACATGAGCCAAAGAAAATAGCTCTTAGCAGCTGTTGACCTGAGAGGCTCCAATCTCACTTCCGTGCCCTGAGTGTCACTGACACTACTTGGGCACGTCTGGGAATGGGTTGGCATTGAGGAGTGGCTCTCCTGTTCTCTTCCCTAAGGGCTGGCTTTGGGTAGGCCTGTTTCACATGGCAGAAAAAGTGGTAAGAGTCACTCTTTAAAAATCTTTGTTGTTGTGGATGGGCATTCCTTGATAATTGCTGCCCAGGGTTCTTACTCATTTCATGACTTTCACCCTCACTTAGTGGTGTCCTGATAATTCAGCTTTCCAAAACAAACAAACAAACAAACAAACAAATGGCTCTGATTTTCAGTGTTTGCCAATTTTCATGGTGTAAATACTCCTACCTTGGCTACCAATCTGACATCACTGAATATGAAGTTGGGAAGACATAAGACATGTGCATTATAGCCTTTTGTGAACCAGCAAGTAGCTTGTTCCAACACCACTCTACAGCTCCCTAATTCACACATGCTCCAGAGGTGAAATTGGTCCGGACTAGAACCATTGTCTTTCTACAACTGGGATTTTAGAATACAGTTTGGAAAATACTTTTGCACCTGCTACATCATTGGGTTCTACCCACAACATTGCGAGTATTGTGCCTATTTGATGAAGAAACTGAGGCACAGGAAGAAAAAATTGCCAAAGCTTACATTGTGGGATTTACTTAGTTCTTATCTCTCTACTCTTCTTTAAGTTTTTATCTTAATTACATTTAGTTAACATATAGTGTTATATTAGTTTTTGGTGTACAATATAGCGATTCAACACTTTCATATATCACCTGGTACTCATCATGACAAGCGTACTCCTTAATCCCCATCACCTATTTCCCCCATCCTTCCATCCCCCTCCCCTCTGTTAACCCATCAGTTTGTTCTCTATAGTTAAGAGTCTGTTTCTTGCTTTGGCTCTCTCGCTCTTATTTTTTTCGCTCTGCTTGATTGTTATGTTTCTTAAATTCTACATGTAAGTGAAATCATATGGTATTTGTCTTTCTCTGACTTATTTCACTTAGCATTTTACTCTTTAGCTCCATCCATGACATTGCAAATGACAAGATTTCATTCCTTTTTATGACTGAATAATATTCCATTGTATATATATATATGGCACATCTTCTTTTTCCATTCATCAATTGATGGGTTATCTCTCTTGACTCTGGCCATTCTCCTCTCACACTTCCTGTTGCAGCCAAACCATACATCTTTGTGTATTGCCAGTGTCCCATGCATGCTCACCCCTTAAGTTCTTCCCAGAATATTCTTCCTGCACTCCACCCTCTCTTTCTGTCCAACTGCTACTTGTCTTCTAGGTCTCAGCTTAAACATTATGTCCCTCCACATCCATGTTTGGCTCAGGGATCCCTCCCATGTGCTTTTATCCCCATCTTGTTATCTGTCAGATGGTGTTAAAGTATTGATCTGCCTTCTGGATCAGACTGTAAATTTTGTGAGGGCAGAAACTTCAATCTAGCTCACCATTGATCCTAGTGCCAAGAAGATGTCTGGCTCTATGAGTATTTTTAGAATGAATGCATCCATGAAGGATGGTCTCCTCACCCTCACTGACTGCTTTGTTTTGTATACTATCTCCTATCAGGACCCCAAAACATCCATGTCCTCATAGCTTGGTTAAGGTTTTATCAGGAATCTGTGCAGGTTCCTGCTAAAATGCCCAGCCAGCCAGCCAAAATTCTCCATTATCGGCTGCAGCTTCTCGCCTCCCCTACCTCCCCATGGCCTCTATGGACTTTGCAAAATGTCACAGAAGCAAGTTGAGGAACCTGTTTGGTGTGCTACGAAATATGCTCATTACCCACATGCCAAGACAAAGACACAGAAAGAAGGCTCCAACCAGAAGCACCTGCACCTCTGAGAAAGAAGAAATGTTTTTTTTTTTTTTTAAAGATTATTTATTTATTTATTTGAGAGAGAGAGAATGAGAGAGAGAGAACACATGAGAGGGGATAGGGTCAGAGGACGAAGCAGACTCCCTGCCGAGCAGGGAGCCCGATGCGGGACTCGATCCCAGGACTCCAGGATCATGACCTGAGCCGAAGGCAGTCGCCCAACAAACTGAGCCACCCAGGCGCCCGAAAGAAGAAATGTTTAAGAATATTCTGGAACCAGTGTGTCCTTCAATAATTGCAAGACTAAGTCCTTATGGATTCGCATTGATTCCCTCAATTTCCCTCTGAGAAGGCAGGACAGGATCAGGGTCGCCTGCATGCCGGGGGGAGCTACTGACCTTTGGTACCACAAAAGCTCTTACATACCTGAGGTACTCGTTACAAACATCTAATCATCTTCTGAAAACACAGGCAGCTGCCACTTAAAATAGGCGGAGTAGAGTCTGGCACACGTTAGTTACTTCCCTTATATTACCTGAGACTGCCTAGTAATGCAAACTTCAGGGTGTTCATCTTTGCTCTTAGGCATATATGAGAAAAGAATAATTTAGCAGTCATCAGAGGATCCACTGATGCCTCTAGAAGCATTTTGTCTAATAGAAGTTTCTGTGAGAATGGAAATGTGCTATTCTGTACTAACACAGTAGCCACTAGCCAAATGTGGTTACTGAGCACTTGCCATGTGGCTAATGTGACTGGGAAACCGGACTTTAGGTTTTGTTTACTTTTAATTAATTTAAAGTTAAAGTTAAATGGCCCCATGTGGCCTCTGACTTCTCTATTGGACAGCATAGCTCTAGATCTAATTATCAGCTCTAGGAAATACAAAGGACTAAAGAGCATAGTATATGATACCACAGGGATACAGTAAGAAGAATTCACAAAACGGGAAATTACAAGACAAATGACCCAATTCCTCTTATATATTACAAGGAAAAAAAGGAGGAAGTGTGTATGTGTTTGAAACCTAGAGATTAAAAGAGACTTTAAGGGCATATCAACCAAATGCAACGTGTGGACCTTGGTGGATCTTGACTTGAGCAAACCAATTATTAAAAAATTATGAGACAACTGTGGAAATTTGAAAACTGACCTGATATTTGATGATATCAAGGACTTTTTAGATGTGATAATGGTATTGAGGCTATGTTTAAAAAAGTAGAGTCTTTACCTTTTATCTTTTTATTTTTTTCATTTTTTAAAGATTTTATTTATTTATTTGGCAGAGAGAGACACAGCAAGAGAGGGAACACAAGCAGGGGGAGTGGCAGAGGGAGAAGCAGGCTTCCCGCTGAGCAGGGAGCCCGATGCGGGGCTCGATCCCAGGACCCTGGGATCATGACCTGAGCCGAAGGCAGACGCTTAACGACTGAGCCACCCAGGTGCCCCAAGTCTTTACCTTTTAAAGGTACCCATTGAGCTGTTCATAGATGAAAGAACCTGGCTTTGTCTCACTTAAAAGCAGCAGGGGCAGAAGATGAGTGAGGTACAGGAGAAACAAGACTGGCCTTATGTTGATGGCTGTGGAAGCCACGTGATGGGTACACAGTGGTTCATTACTATTAATTTCTCTATTCTTTCTGTTAAGAAATTTTCATAATAAAAAGTTTTAAAAAATCATCTGAGGAATGCCAATAATGTTGGTGAGAATATAGACAAACAGACACTTCCTTCTTGAATGTTGGCAGCTTGAAATTTCACACTGAGAATGCAATTTGGGTACATTTATCAAGATTTAAATGGTATTTTCTTTTTGATTCAGGAATTCTAGTTTTAGAAATTTCTCCTACAGTTACATGCAGAAATCTGTGTAAAAGATTCGGTAAAGTGCAGGATTGTTTAGGTGAACGGCGGTGTGTAACTACTGTGGAACACTAAGCAGATTTAAGAGAATGAGGTATATCGGCGTGGACTTTCTGACTGTCCATCAGAAAGATGTCCACGATGCATTCTTAAGCTAAAAAGAAAAGCAAATTGTAAAAAAGAAAACCAAGCGTGTTACTATGACCCAATAGGAAACTACATATGAGTATGTATACATATATTGGTATACAAGCACAGAGAAAGCCTGGAAAAAACATATACCAAATTGATCTGGGGAGGGGAGGAGGAGCTTACAACTCTATTAAAATGAGTCTGAGTTGCTGTGTTCTCTGTGGCTGGCTATTACCTATAGGCAGGCGCTCATCCTCTGTTTTATGATTAATCAACAGCTAGCTCTCCCATCAGGCAAACCGGCTGTTATGCTCTGAATGTTGTGTCCCCCACATTTGTATGTTCAAATCCTAACTCCCAAAGATTATGGTCTTAGGGGGTGGGCCTTAGGGAGCTGCTTAGGTCACAGGGGTGGAGCCTTTATGAATGGGCTTAGTGCTTTTATAGAAGAGACCCCACAGAGATGCCTCGACCTTTCATTGTGTGAGAAGACACCATTTTTGAGCCGGGAAAAGGGCTCTCACCAGACTCAACCCTGCTGGTGCCTCGATCTTGGACTTCCCAGCATTCATACCTAGCATTCCACCTAGTCTGTGGAATTTGTTATCGAAGCCCAAATGGACTAAGACACTGGCCCCTCCTCCCAGAAGAAACTGAATGTGGCTTCTGTGGCTGGGAAGTTACATTGAGCATGAACTGTTGATCCCTCTTTCCAAAGTGGAGGGGCATTTAGGAAGCTCATGTCTGTCATAAGAGCTACCAGTTACAGGGTGACACTCTGTGCCAATCACTGTGCTGAGAAGTCTACACACATGCCTCTCCCCCCAGGCTCTGGAACCACACTCAGACTCCCCCACTTGCTGGCTGTGTGACCGTGGACTAGTTACGTCAGCTCTTTCCTCATACATAAAATGTTAGGAATAACAGTAGCTATCTCATGGGTGTGAGAATTCAATGAGAAAATGCTTACTAAGTGCCTGGCACATATAAGTGCACAAGAAAAATCCACTCTTGTTACTTTTTCACTTCAACATTCCAACAATCCCATGGGGTAAATACGATAATTCACCCATATGACAGACGAGGAAACTGAGTCTCAGAGCCAATGGTGGGCTGACACCAGCTCACATGGGGAGAGCAAACTGCTAAATTTTCATGTATTTTTTGAGTTGGCTGGCCATCATGTGGGTAGCCTGAAATTAGGCAAGATGGGAGTATACACACCGTGGCAATGGGCAAACACGACATTTCCCACAGAGAGCTGCTTGTTAAACATTTGCCAACACGCTGCTGCTTAGCAGTTAAATAACTCGTCTCAGGCTCCATGGCTGGTGAGTGGTACAGCCTGAATTTAAACCGTGCTCTGCTCAGCTCCAAAGGTCTTAATGTTTAGATAGGCATCGTTTGAATAAATCTTTAAAAGTTAGGGCTCGCACCTGGACAAAAGCTAAGTAGGATAATGTCCTTCAACATCTTGTCCCCAGAAGTGGTTCTCAAATTTTAGGGCGCATGAGATTCACCTAGAATGCAACAGGGGTTGCTGGGCCTTACCCCCAGACCTAGGGTTTTTTTTTGCGGGGGGTTCCATAACTTGCATTTCTAGCCAGTTTCCAGGTGGGGCTCATGCTGCTGGTCAGGGACCCTACTTGAAGAACTACTGTCTGCTGTACATCTTGCCAGAAGCTTATTAGGACCATGGCTTTATCAATTCTTCTCTGCTCTAAGGATGAGAGAATTTAGATAGTACTTCTAGGCCCTGAGCTTTCCACAGGAGACCATTTTGGTAAGACACTTGCGCTCCCAGCAGTTGGACACAGGAAAACAGGACCCAAAGCTCGGTGCCTCCCTCTCCAGCCCGCCCCCATTTAGCTCTGGCCTGGATCCCAGGAGCCTGAGCCGCTCCCTGCACACAGCAGGAGGCAAATGAAAAAAGAAACATTTCAAAGTCTATCTTTAAAGCCTGGCAGAAAGCTGCCCTATAATTACACGAAGTGAACTAGTTACAACTTCTCTCGTATTGATGTAGGACTATTAAGAGACTGCTCACACAGTCCTGTGGAATTCAACTAATGAATTTGGAGATTTTTTTTTTTTTTAAACCCCTCATCTCTCAGAACCACCTCCTGCCTCCTAAATATTCTAGAAGACAAAACCAGGGAGGAAAGTGAGGTCAACCGTGAATTAATGGTCCAGACCAGAGTGTGACTGCAGCTTTGAATCTGGTCTCCCCGCTCAAGTTTCTCACTATTTGTAAGCCCTTAGATGGGCGAGGAGGTCCACGTAAACACTGATCTGTGGACGTCAAAGGAACCTAGAGAGGCTAGGATGGGGATTTGGCTATCCCAAGTGTGTACAGATTTAACTTACTATCCCTGCAGCACTGTTCCAGGAACACATCCAGCCCACGGTGGGTACAAGGAATTAAACAAGGCCAACCTAGTGGATCTTGGTGGGCCACTTCTATAATCCTGGGTTTGGGAGATAGGAGAGGCACTCTTGGCTTAAAATGTACCTAGGGTTGGGGCACCTAGGTGGCTCAGTCGGTTAAGCATCTGCCTTCGGCCCAGATCATGATCCCAGGGTCCTGGGATCGAGCCCTGCATCGGGTTCCCTGCTCCTCAGGAAGCCTGCTTCTCCTTCTCCCACTCCCCCTGCTTGTGTTCCCTCTCTCGCTGTGTCTCTATCTGTCAAATAAATAAATAAATAAATAAATAAATCTTTAAGAAAATAAATAAAAAATAAAATCTACCTAGGGTTTATATCATTTGGACTTGCTTTGTTTGAAGAAATAAGGGATATGATTCCAGGAATATCCAGGAATATGGATTCTTGCAGACAATTGCAATCACATTTTTTTTTTTTTTTAGAGAGAGAGAGAGTGCGTGAGAGTGAGTGGGGTGGAGGAGAGGAGGCAGGGGCAGTGGGAGAAGGAGAGAGAGAGAATCTTAAGCATCCAGGCTCAGCACGGAGCCTGACAGGGGCCTCGATCTCACAACCCTGAGATCATGACCTGAGCTGAAATCAAGAACCGGACGCTTAACTGACTGAGCCACCCAGGCACCCCGCAATCCCATTTTTTTTTTTTTTGAGAGGACAAACTAAATCTTAATCATCTTTGTAGCTCCAGATTCCTGAGTATACCACTTTCCCAGTTTAGAGATCAATGAACTCATCATTAGAGATCAGTAGACTCAACCCAGAATGACAGAATGTAACTAGGGAAAGAAGAAGGGCTTTCAAGTCAGAGTGATTTGAATTCACATCCCAGCTATATCTCCCTACTATCAGCGTGACCTTAAGCAAGCCATTTAAGGGGTCAGTTAGTCAACAAAATTTACTGAGTGCCTGCATGCACTGACACCATTCTAGAAAATGGAACCATGTCAGTGAATAAGGCAGTCAGAATTTTTGTCCTCCAGGTGTATGTAATGTTAGAGCTTATCTCAAGCTGCTCTCAGGAAGGCCATTGACGGGATAAGAGTCGGAATACCTGGGTTCAAATCCTGCCTCTGCCACAATCTAGCTATGACATTTAAGCAATGAATGGTAATAGGACCAGCCGCGTGAGGATGGTGTCAAGGCCTCCACCACACATCCATGCATGCCTTTGTGTATCTTTGGAAAGGACATCTCTTTGGGCAGATGAGTCATGTGTACCTCCTTGGCTGGGTACCTTGGACAAATACGCATAAAGCCTCTAGAACAGTGCCTAGGACATAGTAAGTGTTCAGTAAATAGTAGCTTTTATTATTGTAGGCGTGTAATGAGAATTTAATGTAAGCAAGATATCAACAGTATATAGTTGGTGTTCAATAGTTGTTACTTCCCTTCCTCTTAGTCCGTGGAGAAATAGTAAACATAGGTCACAACAAAGTGTAGGTGATAGGCAACCATTATCCTTCTGCATGTGCAGGAGATAATTTGACCTAAAAAAAAAAAAAAAAGAGCCCCAGGCTGGCAATCAGAAGACTTGGGTTCTCGCCCCAGCTTACCCATCACTTGCTTGCCTCTAATTGCCCAGCCAACCTTCATCAAACCTCATTTCTCTCAAATGTAAATGAGATGAGGGTGTGGGTTGGCCTAGGTCATGTGCAGGTTGTTATCACATGAATGTATTTCACTGTAACAAGTCCTTACTTTGCCTAGTGTGTGTATAGACAAATAGGGGCATGAGCCAGACTCGGGCAAGTGGTGAGTGCGTGAGCAAGTCTTAGAGGGACTTTCTGTTCCAACATGCTTGATTATAAAGCACTAACTGAGATGACAGGACTTGCCCAGGATCACATAGTGGGTCAGCTCTGGATAGTTTCAAATGACCTTTAACTTAAGAGAACCATGGGGAGCACTAGCTGGAGAGCCTGGGATAAAGCAGATGGCTTGGACATGTGAGAGTCTGTTTCATGTTCTAGACATGCTTGGGCCAACTGGGTGACAGTGGCTTTATCACTTCTGGCTAATTTGGTCTGAGATTCTATCCAGCTCAGATATTCTATCAGCCAATGAGTAATATCTTCTATTTCTCATTGACTTTGCCAGTTAGAACAAGACTATTCAAATCCCCATCCAGGCCCATGAATGAGGCATTCTTTCTTCAATTTGGGGAAGGCAAGGTGGTTCCTAAACACCTTTTTTTTTTTTTTACATTTAATAAAATGTTTATTTAGGATGGTAACACAAGATAAATCATGCAAGAGCTCAGTAAAAACAAAACAAAAACGAAAAAAACCCCAAAAAACAAAAACAGTATAAGGAATGGCAATTCGTGCTGCCAATTAAGAAAAAACTAAATCATTTTACTACCCGAAAGTGGTATTTCAGAAAATGCAAGGGCATTTCAGAAAATCCCTTTTTGTTTTCCCTCCTTAACTATTAGTCTGTAAAACAACTAATAAAAATCACCGTTTATTAAACGTTTGCTGTGGGTCAGGAACTGGGCTAAAATATATTTAGATTGAATCTCGTTCAATCCTTACAACCAGCCCATGAGGCAGGTATTACTGTTATTTTATAGGCGAAGAAATTTGAAATTCGGAGAGGCAAAGTAACCTGCTGAAGGTCATGCAGCTGATAAGTAAGTGATGGAGTCTGAGGTTCAACCCTGACCTCTTTCTTCTGCAGCGTCCTGCATTTATTAAAGCCCTGGCCATGTGGCTTCTCTGAACACTAGTTTTCTCTTTTGTAAAATAGGGATAATAGCCACGTGAGTGGCTTCTCTGTTGTAGTTGCTTAATATTCCAGGTCAATTAATGTTTCAAATATTTACTAAAAACCCACCCTGTGCAAAAGAAGGTTCTTTACTGGTGTGTATGTGACCTGTTACTATCCTACTAGAGCTGCGTAATTAATGTATTTGGGGATGCTGTTTATCGCAGCATTTAAAAAAGTCAATACCATTCATTCCTTATTGAGTGCCTGCTGTAAGTTACACTTATTGGTCAAACAGCCCTGTGTTCTGATGCAGGAGCTCATGGAAGCCTCACGATAATCTATGAGGTTGGTCCTTTTATTACCCCCACCTGCGGGTGAGGGCCATGCGGCACAGAGCACTGGTTTACAGCTCCCAGATGTACTGTCCCACGTGTGAGGATGCATGTCCTCTGTTTCCCCGGACTGTCCCCCACGGGTCCAGTGCTCTGCAAAAGGTTTGAACTCAATGTAAGTGTATGGCCTGATTAGACTCCGGCAGGGCTGTGAACCGCAGGATGAGTGGTTTTACGCAGCTTGCTCTGGGCAGGTGGGAACCAGCTAGAGGGCTTTGTCAAGTCAAACAGTGCAGGCAGCTGGCGTGGGGGCTGGGATTCACCCACCTGCCTGCCCTGAATTGGTGCAAGAGGGAGCCAATTTCGAAACCCTTCCTTTCCCCCCACTGCTGTGAGTCACCCTGTGTCACATGAGGAGGGTTCCCGTGGTGCCCGCAGCTGCTGTCCCTTTAAGACACTGAGAGGAGAGTCAGGGGCATGCCACGTTCAGCATTCTTCTTAGAGCCAGTGTTGGAAAAGCGCTAGTTCTGAGGACTTGACACCGAGCAGTATTTCTGGAGCCTTCTAGTTAAAGTGGCTATTGGGAAACTGAGCTCCAGTGTCAGTTGGGAAGGACGGAGTGTCCAGGAATAGAATGGGACATTGCAAATGAGCCGTGAAAAACAAGCCCAGGCCCCGCTCAGCCGCCTGGGCCCCGCTCAGCCGCCTGGGTCCAGATGTGCTCCCGCAGATATTTGGCAGGACATGGGTATAGATGCCGCCTGGATAAGCCGGGCGTCTCCAAGGTCCTGGGTAGAGCTTGGCTGTCGTGTTTAGCTCGAGATTCTGAAAAACTCAGGTGGGCCAGCAAAGGGTGCAAAAGCCTGAGACTCATCTATAGTCCCACTGGCTTCAACTCAAGAGAATGTTTTTCTAATTGGCTGCTTCCTGCTGAAACCAAGCCAGTATAGTAGACCTATAGGTTTCCTTATTGATTGCCAACTCTTTTAGGAACAAATTTGCATTCGTTTGGAAACTATGTTCTCTCTTATTTCTCCATTCTCTCTTTTATCCTCTTTCTTTCCTCCCCTCTCCTGCTCTCTTAAGCACAACATAGTAGTTACAAGCTTGGGCTGTGGAACATTAAGAGAAATGCGTATGAATTCTGGCTCTACTTTTTACACTATGTGAACTTGAGAAACTTACTTCTCTGAACACTAGTTTTCTCTTTTGTAAAATAGGGATAATAGTAACACCTACCACACACGGTTCAGAGAAAGATTCAATCAGAAAGTGCATAAAGATAGCCGGCACAGTACCTTGCATGTAATACATACTTAATAAATATTACATACACATAGATACATTTTTCTTATCCTTCCATTTTCTTTTCTTCTCCTTTGTTCTTTTCTTTTCTTTCCTTATCCATCTGTGGCAGAGAGACTCCAAGGTGATCCCGTGATCCCCCACCATGAACAGGGGTGCTCATGCCTTTGTGTAATCTCCTTCCCTTGAGTGTGGGTGGGACCTGTGACTTATTTCTAAGAGAACATGGGAAAGTGATGAAAAGTGACTATACAACTCTCCATCTTGCTACAGATTCTCTGTTTTGCTGGCCATGTTAATGGGTCCACATGGCAAGGAGCCAGGAGTAGTCACTGTTTAGGAGCTGAAGGCAGTCTTTGGCCAACAGCCAGCAAGAAGCCTGGGCCCTCATTCTTAGAGCCATGGGAAATGAATTCAGACAATAACTTCAGTGAGCTTGGAAGTGGATCCTTCCTCAGTTAAACCTCCAGATGAGAACCCAGCCCTGGCTGACCCCTTGGTTGCACAGGATCCAGTTGGTTGTGCTGGGACTGCTGACTCACTGAAATGGTGAGGTAAGTGTGTATTTTTATGTCTCTAAGTTGTGGGAATTCATTAGCACAGAAATACGTATTCTTCTGCAATTATTTCTCTCTTCACTACTTCACACCTAAAGTATATGTCTTAAGTAGAAAATGCAGTAGAACCACATCCATATATCTCTTGCTGAAATATTTAGGAGAAGACAATTTTGTCTTAAGGTCAAAAGCAAAAACAAACAAACCAACAAAAAACAAAGAACAAATTGAGTTGGGCTGAATGGGCTCAAGTATCCTTGGAGAAAGACGTAGAGAAGCTGCACTTATTTTTATGGCATAATAAAAGTAGCATCTCTTTCCTCCTATATGGCTCTGCAGAGATTTCAGCAACTTCTCATCTTTCTTAAAACGATGCATCTATTTTTGGACATTTCAACAACTACTACATACAGAATGAAAAGTTTGAAAGAGACGCAAAAGACTTATTTTGGAGAGAATCTCAATTGCTTTCAGATCCACTGTCTTTCTTGGATGGTGTGGAAGATAATGTTGGAAATGTCCAGTTCCTAAATGATCGTATCACTTGTTTTGCTCAGAATTCTTTTTTTTTTTTTTTTTGAGAGAGAGAGAGCACAAGCAGGGGGAGCAGCAGGCAGAGGGAGCGGGAGAAGCAGGCTCCCTGCTGAGCAAGGAGCCCAATGTGGGACTCAATCCCAGGACCTGGGGATCATCACCTGAGCTGAAGGTAGACGCTTAACCGACTGAGCCACCCAGGCATCCCCTTAGCTCAGAATTCTTTAGCAACTTCCCCACTGCCTCCAAGATAGAGTTGTTACTCCTTAATATGGCTTAAAGGCCACTGTTAACTTCTTCAGCTTCATTGGTCCTCTTTCTTCCTCTGATGTTCTGACTTCTCTCACTTCAGAACCTTTGCACGTGCTGTTCATTCCTCTGCTTTCACCCATCTTTCAGGTGCCAGTTGAGTTGCCATTCATTCCAAAAAACTTCTAAGCACAAATCAGGTGCCTCCCCATGTGGCCTTTTACTTGTCAAATCACAGCCCTTATTACAATGTGTCTCTCACTCCAGCAGATCATGAGATCCTTAAGAGCAGGGTTCTTACTTGATTCCTCTTGTACCCCACATGCCTAACTGTATGCCTCGCAGTATGAATAAAGCAGCAAACAGGACAAAGTCCCGCCCTCCGTGGAGCTCAAACTAGGACTGGAGACATTACCAGCCCCTACTCCACTTTGGCCTGACTAACCCTCAGCATCCCTCTACCAAATAGACCAAGTGACTTCCAGGATGCCAGACCATTAGTGGTAAAGATGATATATGTGGCCTCTGTATATCCTGGAAAGGCACAAAGAACATAGGAGCAATTGCAGAGAAGATGCCTACCTCTGGGGTGATGTGGCCCAGCAGATACTTGTGCTTCCTGTGACACTCACCCCCTGAGGCTTGGGTTGGGAGAGGACTTCATGTGCAGTCCATTGCCCCTCCACTGGCTCTGGGTGGTCACTAGTGATTGCCATGGGAATGGCACCCTGGAGCCTGATTTACAGGGAGCAGGTCAAGTATCATGGTTGGGCAGTGGTGGGAGGTCCGCATCCTTCTAATGCCTTTGCTTCTGCACTCCCTCCTTTAGGAGGCAGCAAACCAGTTTGTCCTGAAGAGTGGAAATAGAGCCTCTGCTATTCTGATGGGATGCTGAAATATACTTTGTCCTCGCCACCTACTTCATATAGTTAGGAACATGACTGTTCTTTTTCTTTCTTTCTTTCATCCCCTCTCTGCCTCTCTCCCTCCTTCCTTCTTCTTTTTGTATTATTAGGTTTATTTTATTTCTTTCCAGATGGACTGATACAAGATAAGTTAAACAACATTCTCAGGGTCATCAGATAATGAGCGGTACAGTAAGGACTTGAACAACATCTATCTGGTTCTAAATCCAAAAAAATACAGTCTGTGAAGACAGATCTTTTCTACTTCTAGCTGGGTGACCTTGGCCCTGTCTCCTCCTCTTTAAAATGAGGATGATAATCCCATCAACCTCATAACAGTTGTTGTGGGACTAAATGAGCTAGTCCATATACAATGCTCAGAGCTCAGTAAATATTCGAAATTGTTAGGCATTATCATTATTACTTCTTGACTATTCCAAACCTCATGTTTCATCTTAAGTCTTAACCTTCAGGATTGATCTTGGTCTGGCCATTCCAGAGTTGATGGTCTTGTTTATCAACGCTCTGCGGGGGTCAGCGAGGCCCACACAATTTGTGCTCACCATAACACCTAGCACGTAGCTGGCCACAGCAGGCCTTGTGGACTGAGAGAACGACTGAACTTCCTTCATTCTGATTTTGGCTTGGATGCCTTATTCCTGCTTGGCCTCCCTTGCCCTAGAAAACAACACAGTAGTGAGGAATAAGCACAGGTTCTAGGGACATTTGTCAGCTAGGAGACTTGGGAAAAATAACCTACCTCTTCTAAGCTCGACTTTCTACACCAGTCAAGTGGAAATAATAACCCCCACCTTGTACAGTCACTGTGAAGGTGAAAGGACATATGTGAGGAGAACTGCCTGTGCTGATCCTTTCTCCTCTTCCTTCAACCATCTCCTGTGACTAAACAGTCACCTTCCAATGCCTGGATCCAGGGTGAAGGAGAGAGGCAGACTATTGTTTATTGGCTTGTTGCTTCATTTACTTACAAACCAATAAAGCCTGCTCATCAGCTTTTGGCAGGTAGGAAAAGTTTCCAAGCCCAAGGGCTCAGTTTGTAGATGGAACAAATATGGCTTCTTGCAGAGCTGTCAAGTTCAGACACAGCCATGCAGATAATATTCATAGATTGTTCAGGGCTGGATTTCTTTTTTTTTATTATTATTTTTTTATTCTTATGTTAATCCCCATACATTACATCATTAGTTTTAGATGAAGTGTTCCATGATTCATTGTTTGTGCATAACACCCAGTGCTCCATGCAGAATGTGCCCTCCTCAATACCCACCACCAGGCTAACCCATCCTCCCACCCCCCTCCCCTCCAGAACCCTGTTTGTTTTTCAGAGTCCATCGTCTCTCATGGTTCGTCTACCCCTCCGATTTCCCCCGCTTCATTCTTCCCCTCCCGCTACCTTCTTCTTCTTTTTAGGGCTGGATTTCTAAATTCTTACAAGAGAAAACAGCCCCGGTGTAAGGAGAAACAGCCCAATGCAGAGGAAACCTCAAGGCTAGAGACTAGGTTTAGAAATCCTTGGAACCAGGTTCCCATTAATATTCCTTATGACTCAAAAAATGACTCAAAGTTTCATAAAGAGGTTGCTTTTTTCCTCCTTCTTTTCAAATGCTCTGAGTATGGAGATAAAATCGTATTGTAATCATGTCAGTAAAAATTGCATGTTCATTAATTATCAGAACATCTTCTGATATACACATCTATAAAGTTCACTTCCCTCTTTAAAAAAAATTCTCAAAGCTCTGGACTCATGTAGTTTCCAGTGGGCTGGGAAAACTGAAAGAATATTTGTCTTTTTTATATTATCTTTTCCGTTCACTAGGGTAAGATGGGGCCCAGTCAATACCCAATAGGAAAGGAAAGCAGATATAGCATCATGGTCAAGAGTACTGGTTTGGGTCCAGATTTTACCAAGTACCAGCTCCAGCTCTTACTGGCAGCAGGAATCTGGACAACCAAAGCCACTTAATGTTCCTGAGTCTCAGTTTCCTAGAATCTAAAATGGGATGATGATGGTACATCTGCTAAAGTTTTCTGTGAGGCTTAAATAAATGGGTTAATGCATGTAAAGCCAGTATGAGTAAGGGCTTGGTCACAATTAGCCATTATTATTATCATTTGGCAAAATGAGCAGATCTCTTTGGCACCCGAATCTCTTCTTTCTTGGTCAAGTGGGAAATGTTCAGATTACAGGGGTGGGGAGAGAATAACAGAGAGTATGTGTTATTCTCAGACATGAAATGCCACTGCATAACCTTGGTCATCCAGAATCCTAGGAACCACACACCCACGTTAGACTGTATAGTGACCTCCCCAGCCTGATATACTTGGTCTACTTTATCGACTCATGACTTGGGTCCCCCTTACTCTAGCCTGCTTTGCCCTCTCACTTCTGTAGCTGTTTTATCCATAGGTAGAGAATCAGGAAGTCTTGGAATCTGCCCTCTGTGCCTTTTCCATCACCACTCAGTGACACAGGGGAACCTGGAGTCTGCCTGCCCTAATATGTCCACAGTGAAGACTTTTTGTTTCTCCCCTCCCTTTCTTTCTCTCCTCCCACTTCCCACCAAATTCCCTTTGAATTCCCATTGCACTGTCAGCCCTCCTTGATAATGACATTCAGCCTTGAGTTTTTTCTCTAATTTTTCCATAAATAAGCTTTTCTTCCATCAAAATTTTAAATTCAAAGGCATGAATTCTGCCTTCTGCATCTTCATAACCTCCATGGGGTCTAGCCCTCACTGTGATTCTTCTCACATTGTAAATTTTTAATAAACACTTGATGGCTTGATTTATTTTCTTGGAGAGCAATATATATACACATGCACAAATATATACATATATATGTATATATACACAATACATATATGTATATATACAATATGTATATATATATTTATATTTACACACCCTTGCTAATGACTCCTTGAAATCAAGTATGTTCTAGCCTGGCTGGGTTATCTGGCTAGACCTGAGAAGCAAATTCAGGTACCTATATGTTGCTCCTAATAGTACTTTAAAATATGTCATTAAAATGTAAAAGAGAAATATATCTTCTCTATAAAGAAATCTAGGCACTATAAAAAGTATAAAGAAAATATAGCTCCCCTTCTTGCTCTCTCCTCATCCCTACTTCCTGGTCAAGACAACTTCTTTCTGCAGTCTGATACATAAGCTTCTAGATTTCCCCTACCCAATATGGTAGCCACTAGCCACACGTGACTATAAAGCACTTAAAATGTGACTAGTCAAATTATTTTAGTATATGTGCTGCCGAAGCGAGCACGCGACTAGTCAAATTATAATGTGCTGTAAGTGAAAAATACATACTGGATTTAAGAAACTTAGTATGAAAAAAGAATGTTAAATATCTCAATAACTTTTATATCGATTTGTATGTTGAAGTGATAATATTTTGATATATTGGACCAGATAAAAAATACATATACATATTTATTTTAGAGAGAGAGACAGCACGTGCACGCGCAGGGAGTAGGGGCAGAGGGAGAGGGAGAAAGAGTCTTAAGAAGATTCTGTGCTCAGTGCAGGGCCCAAAGTGGGGCTCGATCTCACGACTCTGAGGTCATGGCTTGAGCCAAAACCAAGAGTCAGATGCTTAACGGAGTGCAACACCCAGGTGCCCCCAAATAAAAAATATTTTTAAGATTAATTTCACCTTTCTCTTGATTTATTTAATGTGGCTACTAAAAATTTTTAATTACATATGTAGCTCACATAACATTTATATTGGAAAATGATGTTCTAGATTTATTGCTGTGCATATTGCTGTGCATACATGCACAAACACATATGAAACATAACTTTTAACAAAAATATGTATATAGCACATATAAATATGTTTGGCAAATTGTTTTTTTCATTTAGTGGTACTTTATGGACATGTTTTATTAGCATATGTAAAGCTTCCTTGTTTTTAAAAATGGCTATAATATTCTTTTTATAGATATATATCTTTGTTTAATTAAGTCCTCACTGATGGGGTTTGGGATTGTTTACATTGTTTTATTTTTTTTAAGATTTTTTTGTTTATTTAAGAGAGAGAGAGTGTGAGCAAGCAGGGGGAGGAGCAGAGGGAGAGGGACAAGCAGACTCGGGGCTGAGCATGGAGCCCAAGGTAAGGCTGGATCACATGACCTGAGGTCGTGACCTGAGCCGAAATCAGGAGTCAGACGCTCAACTGACTGAGGCACCCAGGCGCCCCTCCAAGTGTTTTCTTTTATAAACAATGATGAGTGTTTGAGAATCTGTGCACAAATACTGTTAAGCACTTTGCTAGTATTTCCCAAGTGAGATTATTAAATTAGTAAGTACACACATCTTAAATTTTGACAGATTAGGCCAAATTTTATCATTTTGGAGGGTCATGGACTTTTTGACATTCTGAGGAAGGCTTTGGACTCTCTCCCCAGGAAATATCACAGAGGCAAACATTCATACAGTTTTTTTATAGAGTGTCAGGAATTCAGGGATCCCCTGAGATCAAAGTTAAGAGGTACATTTCTAGGGAAATAATCCACCATAAATTCAGCTTCTAAGTGTCCTCACTGTTGACTACAAAAGAGAGAGAGAGTGCCACAAAGTCATCTGCAGATAATCCTACATAGTGCTCAAGACTCTGCACCTGGCATTAGACAGACCTGGATTCAAACACCCTCTCTACCACTTACAATCTCTGTAACCACAGGAACATTCCTTGAACTCAATGAGCATCAGCTTCTTCCTCCACAAAGCAGAGGAATAATGCCCACCTATGGGGTCTGGCACTTGGCATGTACTAAATAAATACTACTTCATTTTTGGCAATTTCTGCTGAATGACTTGATCTTGCAGCATCTTCGTTCCTCTGACAGAGACAATAGACTGTTGTCAGTGCCCAGCTGCTGGTCAGGGACTGACTTGGGCAGAAGTCCTCAAAGGGCAAATTCGGAGAGTCAACGGATACCTATTCAGAGTTTACTTAAACACTGGGAGCCTTTTCTCCAGCAAAACTCTTGTTTTGAAGCAGAGTTTTGAAGCTAAATGGTTGCCTAAACAGTCTTCAGCTCATATTCGGACTTCTGTTTCATTATCATTGTTCCAACTGACAGATTTTAACCTCAAGTATAAAAGCTAAACAGTTCTTATTCCCTTAAAGGGTCTTTGGCTCACTACTTATAATTAATTACTCCTGTTTGGGTCATGAGTTTCCATCTTATATCTCTTCATTCCCACCTATAAAATGTGGGTTGTTCTGAGTGCCAGAACTGTATCTCGTCTCTCCCCAGTGTTCCTCCCAGTGTTCGGTACAGTGCTGGATATAGAATGCATATTTTAATTCTTGTGAACTGGAATCCCTGTCCAGAGGGTTCTTAACAGAGGAGGGAGTTTTTATTCAAATCATTCCCGTTGGTCTGCAAATAATGACAACAACAACAACAGCTAACGTTTACTGAGCACCTACAGCGTGTCGAGCATTGTTATAAACTCATTACACACACCGTCTTCCTTGATTCTCATGGCCCCATGATATGGCTGTTACTGATTCCACTTTACAGTTGAGGGAACCGAGTCTCCAAGATGGATCTCAAGTATGTCACTTCTGTCTCCACTGCCACCACCATCTCCCTTGGCCATGTTCTCCTAATAGGTCTTCCTGTTGCCACTTTGCCCTCACCCAGTGCTTCTCACCAAGGCAGCCAGAATGATCTTGAGAAAATGTAAACTGGGTCATCCTGTTTTCCTCTAAAACATCAGTGGCTTCCCATTGTCCTTAACATCTGATTGGGTCCCTGCCTCCCCCTTTCCTTCCCTGTGACTCCTTTCTCCTTCTTTCCAAGGCTTACGTCCTGTCCTCTAGCAGTTCATTCTGCCCTCCTCAGGACTTTTGCACAAGCCATTTCCTTTGTCTCTAATACCCTTGCCCATCTCCTCAGTTGGCTTATCCTGACTTACCCTTTATTTGCTCAGGAAGTACCTTTTTTGGTCTCTGATCCTCATCTTAATTATGTCTCCCTCCTCAAATATCATCCAAAATATCCCTCCTCATGAGAAGGCCACAGCTTTCAAGGCTTTTCCTTGTTAAGACCAACTGCACTTAAAATTATGTATTTATTTGTGTGTTTCACTACCTAACACTAGACTGCATGCTCCATAAGAGAAAACTGCATATACACTTTTCTCCACTGTGTCTCCCCTTGAGCCTGGCAATCTGTCTGCCATATGGTGGTGGCTGATAAATATTTGCTGAAAGGATGAATGATACTTAGAGTAGTTAACGTAAACACTGACTATATTAGTTCTTTTCAGCTTTAAAAACCTTACAATGCCCAGTCTAATGCTCTCTGTGCAAAAGGCAACGTTTATTGAAATGATTACAATCGAAATTCAACTTTCTTTTTCTTCTCTAGAGAGAAGACTGCCATCACCCTCATCCAAAATGATGATGGCTTAGGGCGCCTGGGTGGCTCAGTTAAGCATCTGCCTTTCGTTAGGTCATGATCCCAGGGTCCTGGGACCCAGCCCTGCATTGGGCTCCCTGCTCATCGTGGAGTCTGCTTCTCCCCCTGCCCCTCCCTCTGCTCGTGCTCTCTCTCTCTCAAATGAATAAATAAAATCTTTAAAAAAAAACCCCCAAAATGATGATGGCTCTAGATAAAAATGAAGATTGCTCAGAACAGTTTTACAGGGATTTGTAACACAGCGTGTCAACTGACTGTTTACTGTGGGGCTAATATAGCCCCAGATGAACAACTGAACTCACATCAATCTTCATTTGATGACTACTTATAGAATCAGACACAGCCTGAGGGTAAACACCACCGACAAAACATGGCAGTGCCATTTCTAGGAGAAAAACTGAAGAACTACAAATGGCTAAGATAGGGTTCTTCTAGTTTTGGCTTTCTGAACAGCTCTGTCAGAAAGAACAAATCCTCAAAAATGAGTTTGCTACATCATTTAATTATTCTCAGAACATACAAGAAAATGTTTTTCAACTGGAGCATTTTGCATGAAAACTAAGCGGAGCCCTGAGGTGGATCACTGAAGGATCCACAGCCTAAAGAGACAAGGGCAAGTCTCTACAATCTGCTTACTTCTTTTTCTGTAAGCAGAACTTAACTAGAACTGCAGTTTTTGGATGTTCTGGTGATATGGAGATGTTACAATACAAAACCCAAAACATTTAGGGGGAACTCCAAGGAATCAAAGAGCTGGGGGTGAGGGACAAGGTTGAGGATCACCTGACAACATTTAATCCAGCCCCTTGTCTTTGGGAAACTTGAAAAGTAATTATAAGTGATGGTAGGAGGGGTTCTGGTACTTAATCAGCCTGAGAGGAGGGTAGTTTTTCATTACATTAAAATCAGTTCTCTTCTGCGATAATTTAAGTGTATTATGTACTATTTGTTCTCAGTGTGGTTAGGACACCTTGTACTATAAAGTTAAGATCAGCTGATCTTAATCCCTTCAGTCATAGGAACTCTTCCTTATTAGTACAAGGGGAAGGTTTATGCCAGCCTACAACTAACTCTTAGTTGTAATGACAGTCATTCATTTATCCATCCATCCCTCCATCCATCTGTCCATCCATCCATCCATCCATGCACCCATCCATCCATCCATGCATGCAGTGTTTATTTTGTGCAAGACATAAAAAAAGGAAGAGTTGAACATTGCAGAGTCATTGCCCGCTAGGAATTGAGTCCAGGAGGAGAAACAGACAAGAAATACTCAGACTCTTTTCTTCCTCCTTCTCTTGCCCCCTCAGTCTGTTTCTTTTTAAAGGATATTCTGAGTTTTAATATGGTGGTGCAGGGGGCAGAGGGCATAAAGCAAAAGCATGTGTATATAATACATATGAAGGCAGGGCAAGGTAGTGCGAGCTGGGTCAGGATACAGGAGCTGAAGAGGGAGACAGAATCTCGTGGGGACCAACCGAGAAGATTTTCCAAAGAGGCAGCATTTGAACAGGACCTTAAAATGTTCGAGCAGGATTTTGATAGATTGATTTGTGCGGTGATGAAAAGGCTAGATGGAAGATGAGAGGGTTCAGGGAAATAATAAGGTGTTGGGGGGTGGGTACTTTGAATTTTGGTTCCCTTTTGCTTTTAACTGTTGTGCTTGAAAGTTAATAATCCTAAAAACGTACCAGGATTTAAATGTATTCTTCTGGACATATTTTTCTGCACAGACCCTCTTCCTCTTGTAAACCACCTCTCCTGTATTCCCTAATAATTCTGCTCAGTCCCTGTGGTGCTGGAGGGCTGACCCCACCCTGCCCTCTGGCTTGAGGGTTGGCTGCGGGACCTAGTCCTGACTAATCAGAGTATTCTTTCTATCCTATTCACCACAATTGCTCAGAGAGGCACACTGGACCCAAGGTAAGCTAATTGGAATCTTCCTGGTAGACCTGTCATGGAAGAAGACACCCTCCATTTCTCTAAGATTAAGAGCTTTAAGAATAAAGGAAACAGTCAACAAAACCAAAAGATAACCAACAGAATGGGAGAAGATATTTGCAAATGACATATCAGATAAAGGGCTAGTATTCAAAATCTATAAACTTACCAAACTCAACACCCAAAGAACAAATAATCCAATCAAGAAATGGGCAGAAGACATCGACATTTCTCCAGAGAAGACATCCAAATGGCCAACAGACACATGAAAAAGTGCTCAACATCACTCAGCATCAGGGAAATCCAAATCAAAACCTCAATGAGATACCACCTCACACCAGTCAGAATGGCTAAAATTAACAAGTCAGGAAACGACAGATGTTGGCGGGGATGCGGAGAAAGGGGAACCCTCCTACACTATTGGTGGGAATGCAAGCTGGTGCGTCCACTCTGGAAAACAGTATGGAGGTTCCTCAAAAAGTTGAAAATAGAGCTACCCTAGGACCCAGCAACTGCACTACTGGGTATTTACCCCAAAGATACAAATGTAGTGATCCTAAGGGGTACCTGCACCCCAATGTTTATAGCAGCAATGTCCACAATAGTCAAACTATGGAAAGAGTTGAGATGTCCATCAACAGATGAATGGATAAAGAAGGTGTGGTGTGTATATATATACAATGGAATATTATGCAGCCATCAAAAAACCCGAAATCTTGCCATTTGCAACGACGTGGATGGAACTGGAGGGTATTATGCTAAGTGAAATAAGTCAATCAGAGAAAGACAAGTATCATATGATCTCACTGATATGAGGAATTCTTAATCTCAGGAAACAAACTGAGGGTTGCTGGAGTGGTGGGGGGTGGGAGGGATGGGGTGGCTGGGTGATAGACATTGGGGAGGGTATGTGCTATGGTGAGTGATGTGAATTGTGTAAGACTGTTGAATCACAGACCTGTACCTCTGAAACAAATAATACATTATATGTTAATAAAAAAAAAAAAAAACTTTGGGGAAAAAAAAAAGAATGATGTAGACTTTGGCTGCCAGTATCTTCCTCCTGGAAAGAACTTCCCTGAGAATGAAGAAAGCAGCAGCAGGCAGAGGAGAGAGACAGAATTCAGATCACTGTGAACTCATAGATCCCACCATGCCTGAGATCCACTCGTCAGATCTCCATGAAACCGATCCTCTAGTCACCCTCTCCCATTTTTTTTCAAGTTAGTTTGGCAAGGAATTTTGTAAATTACACCCGGAAAGGTCGTCCATACGTAGAGCTGACAAACTGTGTTGATGTAAAGGAAATTTCCTTGGATACACTGGTCTAAACAGTATCAATATAAAAATTGACATCAGGTTGACACATCTGATTTGGCCAACTTCTCTTTCTTACTGAATTGACAGCTGCAGTCAGCAACTTCAGTTAAAATGACGCCACCACTGCGGTTACAGTACATGCCCCCAAGTGGATGCCCAGACTTCTTTTTTTTAGACCAAAGCTAAAAAATTCTTTTGACCACTCATCACAATGATTATTTCCTATATTTTAGGTATTTCGGTCCTTTCATTCCAAAGAATCCTGAAATAGTTCCCTATCTGCACCTAAAATACGGAGTGTTACTTCATCCACTACGGCCATGTTCTCTCTCTCTGGCTCTCTCCCTTCCCCCAGGCCAGAAAGAGGCAGGAGTAATCTGGAGATGAGTTGAAGAATGTGCTTTCCAGAGAAATGAGTAAACTCTTACGACTCAACACATCCTGATTTTTACTACCAAATTAGGGAGACTGTCACAAATGACATCTAAAGATGAACCCCTTAGGATTTTTCCCCACCAAAAAACTCTTTTGTTAAAAAGAAAAAAAAAAAAAGAAAAGAAAGAAAAGGATGTTTGCAGGAGAGCAGTGGCTCCTAAAAAATCCTCCTGTCTTCAAAAGTGATACCAGTTTGGCCTCTTCACTTTATCTCCATGGGCAACTTTGCAAGAGTCAAGGCTGGGTGGTGCTCACCACAGGAATATGTGTTAGCAAAGCTAATTTCAGCATCTGTATGAAAATTTCCATCAGCTGCTGCTGCTAGCGAATATCACACTACCTGTGAAAGCTCTTTGAGGGATTGCATTCTAACTTCCTGCCCTGTTTTCAATGAAACTGAGAATTTATTTGCCATCTGCCTTGCCTATTGGGTTCTTTTTGATCCCCCTTTTGACCCTGCTAATGTATCTTTAAGTGCCAATAGCAATTTTACATCCTGTTAATATTCTTCCTAGGCAAGAATCTCATTTTCTATTTCAGTAGACTTCCATTGGTCAAACTGCCAGATTTCCATTTATCAGAAATGCTATGTTCTTTCCCCCTACCTCCGAAAAAGAAATTAGACAGTCACAAAAGACTAAGTGAGGTAGGTCAACCTGGCCATCTTAAACAAAAGCTCAGGGAACAAACTTTTCATATGGAGGGAAATGAGGAGGACATAAGACTTTAATTCCATCTTAGTCTTGTCAGGATCGGACACAAAGGAGTCTTAGGATTTAGAATCAGGCCTTATTTTTTAGGGGCGCCTGGGTGGCTCAGTTGGTTAAGCGGCTGCCTTCGGCTCAGGTCATGATCCTGGAGTCCCGGGATCGAGTCCCGCATCGGGCTCCCTGCTCGGCGGGGGGTCTGCTTCTCCCTCTGACCCTCCTCCCTCTCATGCTCTCTGTCTCTCATTCTCTCTCTCTCAAATAAATGAATAAAATCTTTAAAAAAAAAAAAAAAAGAATCAGGCCTTATTTTTTAAAGCTTCTGGGTCCTTTCAGTTTGACAGGTATGTACTAAGTGCTAGGTACTGAACTAGGTGGTGCTGGAAGAGACTTTCCTTCTCTCCTGGTGTTATGGAGCTGGGACGGTGTAAATCTGAGCTGTTGCTGTGTTTCTTACAGTACATACTCAGGATTCTTTTGAATGCCCTGTATCTGAACCCCCTTTCTATGTTTGGGAACTCACCTACATTATAAATCTTGGTGGGTGGCAGAAACTGCCTCAAAATTAAGAAGTTCAGATGCCAGCTTTATCAGTATGGCTTGCAGTCAGGGATTTAGGTTTTGTCAATTGAGAGACCTAACTTGAATTTCAAATTGGGAGCTAGTGACACAAAGAGGGGACCAGGCTAGATTCACCTCCATTTGGTGGCAAGGTGGCAGAGTTTGCTAAAGCTAGGGTGACCTCCAGTTGCAGCAGTAGGAGGAACAGGGCCAGGGCAAGCCTCAGTGTTCAGTGCCAGTGGGGTCAGCCCTGGAAGGCAGCCCTTGGTCATCTGGGGCATTGTTCCTGCCAAGGGGGGTCAAATCAGGCTTTGCAACCCTCCTAGGAGTTCTGTGAACTACCTCACATCCTTTTTTATGAATCCTGTCTCTTGAATCTGTTTTTGCAGCAGATTCTATTGTTTGTAACTAAGAACCCAGGAGGATGCACCTTCTTCGATGCGCATCATGGAAAATGTCATTTGCAACTGGAGTGAATGATGCCAATATACAGAAAGAAGTGGAATCAAGACATGGGAGAGTGATGTGAAAGGACAATCTGGGTCCTTAAGAGGCCCTGAGGTTGCCACTCTTCGAGCTGACAAACTCCCACTTTCGTTTGGGGTAGCCTGAGGTGGGTTTTAGTAACTTGCAGTTGAAAGAGGTCTGCAAACACAGATGAAAGCAAATTAATACTATATATGGGAGGCTTGAAAATATTCATCTCCTGTGACCCAGTGATCATTTTTCTATTCTTTGGAAATAATTTAAAATGTTAAACAGCAACACACACACATACACACACACAACCGAAAACCAAAATCGTTGGAGTGAGGCAAATGGTTGCCTACAAAAGGGCTTTTGGATAACAATATCCATGATGTTGGAGGCACTTGCGGCTAATTCCATGCTTAGCGTTTTCAGACCTTTTGTTCTTCATTTGAAACATGGTTTCATTGCTACTTAGTTTTGGTCTGTCTCTCTGTTTAGCTTCTCCCTTGTGCTGTCCCCTGAGTCTTTGGAAACTGCCTTTTGAGGCTCAAAATTGGCATAAACTGTGAGACTACGTAAATGGTTATTTGCTTCTCAGACCAAATTGCAGTTGGGCTCCAGAGGTCTGAAAGTGCCCTGAAGAGGCCACAGTGCAAAACACTACACATGATCTGAATGTGTTCATGCTTCTAAAAATATTCTTTATGCTGAAATCTGCTTTGGAGGCCTCTGACCCAAGCCCAGCAAACTAATTACAATGGTTTGTGGAAGATGCAAGGCTGTTTAGTAACACACAAAGTGCTCAGACTGTGATTCAGGAGACTTGGAGTTTGGTCCTTGTGCCTATTCACTGTACAAATGTGTGGCCTTGGAAAGTCTGTTCTTCTCGCTAAGCCTTAGACTTCACGTGTGTGTAAGACACCAGGTGAGATTTTTTTTTTTAGCCCTTTGTGGCTCTCAGCACCTATGCTTTATGATTCCTTATAAGGTAGCATTTTTCAAAAAAGCCTGAGATGAACTCAATTTAGGAGTGCCTTTACACAGTACTCAGTCTAGGTCGGGCCTCAGGCAGAGTCATGGGAGGAATTTGCTTGGATGAGTTCTCCTTTGAAGGAACCTGTCCCGGAGTCCTCAGAGTCAAGTCTCCTGAACCAACTCCCAAGGCTGGGAGCCTGACTTGGCCCTAATTCTGCTCCCAGCTGGAGGCACCTGGGGAGGTGATCTGAAGTGATGCTGGGACACCTTACTGATTCAACTTTATAACCTACCATTTAATCTCAAGAACAACCATTTGAAGTAGGTGTTATGCAACTTTACTAGGAAGGAAACTGAGGCCCAGAAAGTTATAATGATAGTCAGCAAGTGAGAGAGCTGGGATTCAAACCTGTGGCTTTGGGTTTTAATGCCTGCGATTTTCTCTCTGTCTCACAGACATCCTGCAAGTGAACACTGTTGAAGTGAACAGTGATGTACACATTCAGAGAGAGTGACATGTGGCTGATCCCCACCCCTCTGTCTTAATGCTACAACAGAGCTCCTTAAGAGCACTGACTTTGGCCAAATCCACCTTTGTCTCTTATTCTTGGTGTGACCTTCAGCAAGTTAATCTTCCTGAACCTAAGTCTTTCCACCTGTAAAATGGGGATGAAAGTAATACCTCATGCAGAGGTTGCAAGAGTTAAATGGAAGTGCTTAGCACAGTGAAGGTGAGTGACACATTAAGAGGCCAAATTGCAGGAGGTTCTCATGTTTCTGCTCTCAGATTTGCTCATGTATCCATCCACTTCTCTCCATCACTGCCACCATCTTAGTCCAGGCCCCCCAGCCAGAAGACTAGAATTGATCTTCTACTTCCATCCTTGTCCCCCAGATATTAATCTCTCACACAGGAGCCAAAGTATATATTAAACTGAAAGTCATGTCAGCTCTAGTCTTGGATCTTTCTCATTACAAGTAGGATCCAATCTCCCTTCATCACCATGGCACCTTGGTCCCTCTAGACCTTCCCCTTTTTTCATACTGCTCCCCCCCGCCCCCGCATCATCTGGGTCTCTAGTCAGTTCCCCAGACTCTAGGCTCCCTCTGCCCTCTGGGAACAGGGCTCAGGATGTTCTCCAGAGCTGCAACCCAGTTCTCTGCTCTTCACTCAACTGTCTTCCTCTCATCCTTCAGGTCTCAGCAAAAATGCCTCCTCTTAGCAAGGCATTCTTTGACTACTCTGGTCAGAAACCTTCCCTTTTATCCTCTATTTCAAACCTTTGTGTAGAGTTAGTTTATAGAGCAAGCTTTATCATATTTTGTCATTATTTTGGTAATTCAGTGTGTATGCATGATGCAGATGGTACTCAACCCACATTTTTTCAGATACTTTTACCATTTCTGTGCAATCCAGCTTTACTTCCAATAGCCCGCACCTACAATTTTGTAGGAAGCCTTCCCTTGAGCTTCTAGAATCTACTTTGTTCCTTGGGGCAGCTCTTAACCAATGACTGACACACATATATATGGGTATAAATACCCCAGATCTTTCACTTCTTGGCCAGGATAATTCTGAGCTTCTTCCCAGAGCTCTCCTAAAGGATGAAGCTCCAGTCACCCCCTGTGGTAACTAGCTTTATAACACACCTTTACTAGCCACCATCCCTTATATCCCCACTCTCCTGCCAATGTCATTATATCTCTCAAATAATCTACAAGCACTCAATCTTCATGACAGGGTCTGATTCTGGGGGAACCCAACTAAGACCATGGGGTTTTTGGTTCTTTTTATCTATTCTAGGAGAGTGTACATTATATGTCTATCTTGTTTATGGTTATATTGTAGTGCCTAGTTTAGTATCTGGTACCTAGTAAACAATATATGTTTACATAATGAATGAATACTAGTGGTATTACTATTGCAATGCAAAATATCTTCCTTTTATTAAGTTTATTTTATGCCAGTAACCTACCATGCCCCCACAGAAATGTTAAATGTGCCCTCCAAAACTTAGAGCCAAAGGAAAGGTATTTTCTCTGGTGTTTTCAAGAGTAACATTCCTGCGGGCGCCTGGGTGGCTCAGTCGGTTGGGCGACTGCCTTCGGCTCAGGTCATGATCCTGGAGTCCCGGGATCGAGTCCCGCATCGGGCTCCCTGCTCGGCGGGGAGTCTGCTTCTCCCTCTGACCTTCCCCCCTCTCATGTGCTTTCTCTCTCTCATTCTCTCTCTCTCAAATAAATAAATAAATAAATAAAATCTTTAAAAAAAAAAAAAGAGTAACATTCCTGCTAACGTGTTGTTTTAGCAAGGCTTGTTATACCTAGAGGTTCTTTACCGGGAAGAGATCCCAAGAGAGATTCCCTAGGAGTGTGGCAATTCTTCCTGAAGCCACCTGAAACCCAGTGTATAGATACCTCAGAGATCTTTCCTATGACAAAACTCTGTAATGCTTATTTGTGCATGGTTTAAACAGAAAGCAACTGGACCCTGGACCAGGTGCCCTCAGCGAAATAAGATGGACACCTATGCAGAGAGACTGGCAATGATAATAGGGAGGAATAACAAAAATCATTCACATGTATTAAGTATGCATGTATGGACCAGTCCTTGAGTGTGTCACCTGTAATATCTCATTTAATCCTCAGAGCCAATGTATGTGGCAGGTAATGTTACCCCATTCTCAGAGGGAGAGATCAGGGCTCAGGGAGATTAAATGACTTGCCTAAGGTCGCACAGCTAACAAGAGGTCGAACTGGGATTTTTATTAACTATTACGACTTCAGAGCCCCTGCTCTTATTCCTCAATCTCACCCCCTGGGTTACGAATACTTAAAACCAGCTCACCAGATGAACTAAGTGAAGTATTTCAGCCTGGAGAAAATAAGAAATAAAAATAAACTGCACCTCTTTTAGTTGCCTTCAACAACCTGTAATCACTCATGGAAAGAAAGGACAGGTGTGTTTTGTTGGCTCAATTTCAGGAAGACTTTTCTAATACTGTTGCCCAGAGGTGGAGGGAATAGAGTATGTTCAGGCACAGAAAACTCCCCCACACTGGAGATTTAAATGCACCAGTTATGTGGCAAGTCCGAGAGGACTGCAGCACAGGAGAGGTGGATGGCTGGCTTGGAGGCCATTTAAGATCTCTTTTAGACATAGAATACAAAGGAATTAGAAGACTCACTCAATCCCTGTACATGTGGTCGGTATTATGTAGTTCTGGGGTGACAAGATTTACAAAGGACAGGACTTGAGAGAAATTTACAAATGCCACGTTAATACATTAAAGAAGGTATGTGCTATACATACTCTTTGCATAAGAGAGGCAGAGCTAGCGTTGCTGCAAGATTAACCAGCATAATGTCAAGAATGGTCAAGAATGTGGGCTTGGAGTCAGTCTATAGGAGTAACTTTGGGCAAGCTACTCAAGTATTCCTGAACCTCAGTTTCCTTATCTGTAAAACAGTGTTGCTCTGTGGATTTAAAAGCTTTTGCAGGTAAAGTATTTAGCACAGTCCCTTGAAGGCTCTAAGGGCTCAAAACTGGTACATATTTTTCCAAAAACCTTTATTTCTGAAAAACATAAATCCAAATTCTTGTACATCATTTATATATTCTGTAAAATACAAAAAGGACAAATTTTACATTTGAGATGTTAGAATCTGGAGGTTCAGAGAATCTGGGACTTCTCCTGTAACTACAGTAACTGCTAACATCTATTAAGCACTCAGATACATTTCATGTCACATGGTTGGTTTTCGGCTAAGGCAGGATTAGAAGCTGACTTTCCTGAATTTCAGGCTCTTTTTGTCTGGAGCGGCCATTTTGCCTGTCCAGATGACAGGTTTCCAAAAGGAATGGAACATAAATATTTCGTTCTGACTCTGTTTACATTTCTAGGCAAAGCAGACCAGTTTGGGGTCAGAGCTTGTTCTAACTCCTGATAACGTTATCTCCCCAAGTATTCTGCCCTTGTGCACTTGGCCACTTGATCAGCTTGCCTCCCTTTCCTCCTTGTCCCTCCCTGGTTTCTGTTACCCCAGCGTAGATCACAGATGCAAACTTTTCTGCCTTTCTCTTCTCTACCCTCCTCTTTTCTCTGACTCCACTCCCCCTGTCTCATTTCCCTATTCACCTAAACTCATTGCTACTACTTAAAATCTTAAATTTCTGACCAAGTGGCACCCAGTTAAGACATAGCACATCATTAACATGGAAATGGGTTGGCCACAGATGACATTATGGTCTGGAAGCTTATCAGCAACATCAGAATGGTAGTGTTGGTGCCAACAGGTACCAACCAGCAATGGCAGGTAGTGCAGAGCTCCGTGGAGCTCCAAGGGAACCACCGTGCTTGTCTTGGTCACCTGGACTGATCTGGTTAAGAGCCCAGTCCTTGGATGCAGGCAGACCTGGTTCACATCCTGGTTCTGACACTTCCTAGCCACTTTTCTAAAGTGGGAAAATACCCCAGACTCCACAGTTGTTAGGAGAATTCAAGGAAAACCATGGTTATCTCGCACAGCGTCTGGCACCTGGTGTGAACTACATGAAGGCCGTTGGCTAAGGTGCTGACTGATAAACATGTCCACCTCCTCTCTGGCTTCTCTCTTTCCTGGTCCCTCCCTCCTTGCCCAAGCAATCAGGACAAGCACTCCACAGGATGAAGTCTACTTGATTCGCTGGGCCTTGGCATAGCCACTAGAATGGGGAAGCTAGGAAACCCAGAACATGTCTCAACTGCAGAATTTTACGACAATGAAAAAAAAAATTCCTAGTGTTTCAAAATCTTCAGAAAATAAAACCAAAACAATAAAAAGATGTATGTTTAATCAGAAATTCTTTTCTAATATAAAAGAAGATGGGCAATGTCCTTTCTATTCAAATGCAGGCTCCTGTGTCCTGGATCTTTCTATGATTTCTCAGGAGGAAGAGAACATGGCCATCTCCTTCCATTCTTCACTCACCCTACTCCCCCTGCCTTCAAGCATGGAACCAGTCTACTTGGATTTCATTCATGTATGGGAATTTACCAACCCAAGGAGAAACTTGAAATTCAGAAGACTGTCCTTCCTGCTTCTCCAGAAAGCCAGGAAGGGAAGTTTTTTCTTCTGTCCCTCCTTTTCTCTGCCATTCCTGTTTATTAAGCAAAAGTCCCAAATGAGATTCAGTGCAGCCTTGCCTTTCTCAGATCCACACAGCTTGTTAGTATCACAAACACCCCTCCTGAACACAGCTCTGCAGAGTTCTATTCTTGCCCCATGCCCACTGATTCTGCTGCATTGCCTTGGCAACCAATTAAAATACTTCTATGTGTGTACCAATATCATCCTTAATTCTGCAAATCCAGGGCAGCTTGCTCAGAGGGTTGTGGCACGTCAGGCAGTTGGTGTTCTCTCTGGCTCCATTCTGGTTTGACTTCTTTTTTCATCTCCCAATTACCTCTGAATCCCCTGCAAGCACCTACGTGCCATTCCTAACACACCTGGCTTGACATCAAGAAACACCCTTGTCAACAAGACAGGGGCTGGAAAGGATCCGGGGGACAAAATGGCTGGTATATCCCCTTTCCCTCTAGCCTCAGGGGAAGACATCAGGATCTCTTCAGCCATGAAGCTTCTGAATCTAACTGCAGTTTCGTGCAACATGGCAAGCAGCATACATTCAGGATTTAAATATTTACTGAATGCTGTTTGCATTTCAGCCAGTCTGCTAGGTACAGAGGAGACAAGACACCTCCTTAACCTTCTGGAGCTTATAGTTCAGTAGGAGAGAGAAGTGAGTGGAAAATGCTATACCATCTGACGCGTGCTGTGGGAGATAGAGGACAGCACTGGGGCCTCTGGGAAGCTGAGGAGGAACCTATGGCCAGATTAGGATTTGGAAAGAGGGCTGACTTCCCAGAGGAGTGATGGTTACATTGAGACCCTGAGACCTAAGGATGGGTAGGAGCGGCCACGTGGGCCAGTTTTCTGACTGGTGGACAGTTTCATTATTGCCTTCTCTAACACTGCAGTCTGGCTGAACCCCTGGGCTGGGGTGATCTATTTGAGGCACCCCAGGAGTATATTCCTTATTTCTCCTGATCTCCAGGCTAAAGTTTTCCCATGAGCCTCTCAAGGAAAAGTAACAGTGAATGGTCCAAGTTCTCTCACCTCTTCTCTTGGCTTTCCATGCTGCACACGTGGATGGTGGCTGAAAGGCACAGTGTCCAAAACCAGCAGTATCAAGACCATGATGCCAGAACTCACCACCCAAAGTATGTGCCTCTCAATTATTCTGAGGGTTGCAATCCTCAGCGTCGTGGGTTTCTGTGAATGCTTGGGTGATCAGCAATCAGACCATCTGCAACCTCCATAACTGCCCCAAACACAAATAGAGGATGCTGTAAATTTTTATCTGTAACCATTTTCTCCCATTTTGTTGTCTCATATGAACATAAACTGAGCGCAAATCTCTTATGTGAAAGTAGAGACAACAACAGCTCTCGGGCTTGTAGAACGTGTTCAGTGAGATTTCGTTTAAGTAAAAGTACTTCACCCAGTGTCTGACCCACAGTAAGTCCTTTAAGATTTATTAACTGCATCATAATTTTTAGTTCACGTGTCTCTCTTGAAAGACCATAAGCTCTTTGGGAGCAAGGATCATATCTTATTGATTTTTGTTCATCACTAGAGCCCAGCAAAGGTCTTATTCATAAAAAGCATTCTATACATACCTGTTGAATGAATGGGAAATAACAGCAACAGTGCCTCACATTCATTGTCACTGGGTTTACTGTGTGTCATGCCCCGTGTTAAGAACTTTACACAAAGTATCTTGATTTATCCTCCAAATGAGACCCTGATCGCTGTCACTCCATGTCTACAACGCGGAAAATAGCAGTCCAAATGCAGTAAGCGTGGTAGTACTTTAGAAGGGAGTGCAAGCAGACAGTTAACCTTTACTAGGAGCTTACTTTGTCCAGACCCTGGCTAAGCACTTTACAGGTATCATCTTGTTAAATCCTCCCCCCAATAACCTGAGGAGGTGAGCTTTCTGTTTCCCTTTTATAGTGATGATTCTCAGAGTCGCTCAGTAACTTGCCCAGAGGCACACAGTCAGAACATGAGTTGAGCCGTTGTTTTGAATCACAATTTACTTATTTACTTATCTTATTGGAAGACGAAGATCAGAAGTAGCAGAAAATTGGAATACATATTTTAAAAACAATACTAAAATGCCTATTCTCTTATTCAGAAAGAAGTTTTAAAATATATATACATATATACACACACACACATATATACATACACACACATATGTACTTTGGGCGATGGAGAGTTCTTGCTTAACTGGTAGAGCTTCAGTATGGAATGTTGAAAAAGCTCTGGAGATGAACAGTGGTGACAGTTGCACAACACTGTAAATGCATTAATGCTACCAAGCTGCATACCTAAAATGATTGAAGTGGTAAATCTTATATATCTTTTTTTTTTTAAAGATTTTATTTATTTATTTGAGAGAGAGAATGAGAGACAGAGAGCATGAGAGGGAAGAGGGTCAGAGGGAGAAGCAGACTCCCCGCCGAGCAGGGAGCCCGATGCGGGACTCGATCCCGGGACTCCAGGATCATGACCTGAGCCGAAGGCAGTCGCCCAACCGACTGAGCCACCCAGGCGCCCCAAATCTTATGTATCTTTTATATACGTGTGTGATGTAGGTTTGGCAGCACAAAAGGTACGGGGCCATGTCCCCACGGAATGCTGCCTTCCTTTCATGCTGGAACCCAGGTCAATGCAGCTCATAACTCTGCTGGCAAATTCTTTCACAGCCTCTTCCTTTCTGTCATTGGTATCCCTGTGACTAAGTGTCAATTAACTCAAGATAACGTTTCTCCCAAGATCAAAGGAGCGTATAAAATTTGTGATATCTGACGCAAAGTTTAGCCATACGTGGAGTGGCATTTCCTATGTTCTTAGTTGGTTAGCAGTTCATGAACTAAGTGGTTTTGAACTTGGCCCACTGTGTTTTCCAGAGAGTGCTGTCACCCAAAAAGGTATTTAATAAGGTGATTTACATCTAGAAGATTTCAGTTACTGTCTGATGTTAGGCCCAATATAATGTGCTGCTCATTCCTCACATAGCTCTCTAATGGTTGATTCATGAAGAGTTCATTCCTGTATCCTCAAGAGTTATTCCATGATAACATGAAGTCAACCACAGACATGAAGGTACTCATTTATTTGTTCATTCATCTACAAGACATTTGGGGGTTCCTAATATGGGCCAGGCTGTGGGCTGGGTGCTCTGAGCACAGTACTGAGAGACCAAAGAAGTTGCCCATTCTCCTTGTGCTTGGATAAAAGCTTGGAGAAAAGACAGCGATCGGAGGTGAACTCAGCTATTATTTGAGTCCTTGAGTCTGAGCCCATGAGCATCTGTGGTATGAGGCTGCAACCATGTGAGCTTTGAAGACAGCCTGGTACAGAGCAGGCACTTAGGAGCATTCTGTTGAACATCCTGGCTTCTGAGCTGGGGATCTGGAGCGGTATGACCCTGGGGCTGCCACAGAGACCCAAGCTACAGGAAGCTGCTCATGACAAACGAACTTGTCTTTCTTTCCTTGCCTGTGTTCTACCCCTTACTTTGTATGCACCAGCTGGCATTCCTACATGCTAGGGTTATCGGGTATCCCAACCATTCCAATGGGGAAAAAATGGCTTTGTCTGCCAGTGAAGTGGAGACTGCTCCTCACTTGCCTGGTGAGCTCAGCTATCCACTTGGAGCATTGTTTGGTTGCACTGACTCCATTAGGCAGATACAGTCCATGGGCCACAAGATGACACGGAACCAGTGTGGCTGTGGAGAGACTTTATCATACAGAGCACCTGACATGTGTCTTCCCAGTGGTGGTTTGAGGCTAGGTATCCAGTCACCTGGCCTGTTCTGCATCTGTTTCCTTCTCCCTCTCCTCCAACTTTGATTCTACTCCAGATATTCCTGTCCTGCCTTTCCTAGCACCCACGTGCCCAGGATAGATGCTGCCTTTTCACCCCCTGACCATGTCCTTCCTAACCATTAAAACACCTGTTTTTAAATAAGGCAATATATGTTAAGAAAAAAAAAAAAGAAGAAGAAGAAGGTAGCGGGAGGGGAAGAATGAAGCGGGGGAAATCGGAGGGGTAGACGAACCATGAGAGATGATGGACTCTGAAAAACAAACTGAGGGTTCTAGAGGGGAGGGCGGTGAGAGGATGGGTTAGCCTGGTGGTGGGTATTGAGGAGGGCACATTCTGCATGGAGCACTGGGTGTTATGCACAAACAATGAATCATGGAACACTTCATCTAAAACTAATGATGTAATGTATGGGGATTAACATAAGAATAAAAAAAAAAAACCACCTGTTTTTTCTTTTCTTTTGATTGGCCAAGCTTCATTTCCCTCAAACTGAACCACCTCACTGCCTGACATTTTAATAAATCATCACTCTTGAGTCTAAGACCTCCTTGTCTTAACTGACCTTATTGAGTTATAATTTATAGAGAAAAAATGCACTACTCTTAACTGTATAGTTTGATAAATTTAGGCAAACCTATACGCCATCACATAAAACATTTGCATTACCCCCCAAAATCACTATATAGTTTCGCCATTTCTAGAATTTTATATAAATGGAATCAGACAATAAGTAAGACACTCCTTTTCTCATATCTTAACATTTCTAAAATTGGATGTATCTTACAGTGAATATCCAACATGGTAGTTTCCTTTTTCCTTAAGTGCTATAACTAAAATGATAACACATCTTCTAATGGGTAATATCTTTGAGTCAGGGCTATGTGTGTGTGTGTGTGTGTGTGTATCACATACGTGTGTGTATATATATATACACATATGTGTATATACATGTATACTGACTAGTTGGTTTTGCCACTAGACAATAAGCACTGGGAAGGTGAGAATCTTAACTTTGCTATGTTCCCATAGTGCTTATAGCTGGACACTGATAGGAGCTAAATAAACATACAGAGGGTGGTGATAGTGAGTTTCAAACAGTATTCCAAAAATATCTTCTAATGGCAAGAACTTGCCTAAAACTCTTCTTGGAATGAGTCAGGAGTCTCTAACTACAATATCAGGTTCTCTTTGTGGGTTCAGCTGCCTTTGCATTAGTATGAGACATTTCCCCAAATTTGTTGCATGGACAATTAATATTATTCAAGGTATTAATAAAAGGGAGGAGAGGGGCATGCCACTGTCAAAGAAATTTGGGAAACATTTCTTATTATAGTTTTCTGCTTAGAGATTCACACTTCATCAGCATGCTAAAAGTTCTGACAATGCTGCCGCAAAGGAAAAAATGTTTAGCTCTTTTATTTTTTTGGTAAAAATTTTATTTGAGAGAGAGAGAGAAAGAAAATGAGTGGGGGGGGAGGGGCAGCAGGAGAGGGAGAAGCAAACTCCCCACTTGAGCAGGGAGCCCAATGCGGGGCTCAATCCCAGGACCCTGGGATCATGACCTGAGCCAAAGGCAGACACTTAACCAACTGAGCCACCCAGGCGCCCCTCCTTAGTTCTGTTTTAAGCTTGGGTTTGTTTGGCCCCGGAGCTTTAAGGAACATCCATCCATAGTTTGTAGAATACGCCTCGTGAAAGACTGCTCTAATGTGTATGCATGGTTTTTTTAAAAAATGAGAAAGAAAGGGAGAAGACAAGGAAAGCGAGGAGAGCTGTATTTGAGCTGGTCCCAGGTCAGCCCAAAGCTATGTGGTGGCGTCTGCAATGGGAGGGATGAGGAGTAAAAGGGCTGAACAAGCACTCTCCCTCTCACTCTCGTAATCTCTCTTTATCCTATGAAGGGCCGTGTGGGCAGGCAACCTTTCCTAAGAGGAAAGGAAAACAACACAAAAATAGGGTGTTGGCTAATCCCTTAGGTGACCTGCCCTGAGTGGTGGATAACCGAGGTTGCATCAGGAGAGCCTGCTGCCCCAGCCCTCTGCCTTGGCCACCCTAGGGGCGTGGAGCTGCTGTGTTTGGCCAACACTTCGGCCAGACAGCTTAAACTGATGAGAAAACTGAAAGAGGTGATAGGATGGCTCGCTAAAACAGAGAGGAGCCCATCTGTAGGAATTACCCTGGCCTTTCAAATGATGGCAAAGTCCTCCTCAAAAACAGCACTGACCCAGTACATGAAGAGATGAAAGGAAATCAGACTGGGCTAGGTGAAATCAGGCAGAGACTATAAGAAGTGTACAAGAGCTCCCTTTCTGTTTTAAAAATATTTTAAACATCATCAGACAGTAAAACAGACTTTTTTTTTTTCCTCCTGGTATATATGCCTGTGAATTTTAACAGACACCTGGACCCCTATAACTGCCACCACTGTCGGGGTACAGAACAGTTCCCTGACTCGAGAAAACTCCCTCATGACCCTTTCTAGTCACATCCTCTCTCACACCATAATCTCTAGCAACCACTCAGAACCATCATTTTCCATCACTATAGTCTTGTCTTTTTAAAACTCCCCTTCCTTTCGCTATCCCCTTTGCTTCATTTCTTAATGGAAGTCTCTGCATGGTTATGTGTGGGTGCGAAGAACTCCAAATCCCATGCCAGCAGGCTCTCTCCTCCACTGTTACTGTTTTGTTATCTTCTGTTGCTAACATTTATCAGCATCTGTGATGTGCCAGGCATTTGTACTCAGCTTTTGACATACATTATCTCATTTTAATCTTACAATAGCCTCATGATAGAGGCACACCATTATTATCTCCATTATACAAATATGGAAACCAGGGGTAAGAGAGGTTAAGTGACCTAAGGCAAATAATTGAATCCCAGCACAAACCCAGCTCCATCTGATGACATATCCTTAACATTATGGTAAGTAATAAAAGGGAAGGGATCGTAACTAGGAAGGATGTACACAGAGAGAGGTTGGGGGCAGAGCCAATTTGGCGCCATCTGGTTTTTAAAAAGATTTGCAAATGTGTGTGAAGGTGGAGAACCATCTGGGTCTCCTGACTTCTCCACCTCAGCTCCTGCCTTTATGTCTTCCTCCACCTGTCACATGCGGTCCTTGCTGACCCAAGTGGCACCTGCTTGCTGTTTTCAGGAGCTTGGGATAGTTTTAGGCCCCTTGCAAATTCTGCAGAAACCACTGTCTCTGTCACAGACACAGCAGCTGAGACCCAGAAAAGGAGATGGATACTGTCTGGTTTCTACTCAGCCTCAAGTCCCTCATGTGTTTTCTGACCTGATTTCTAGCCCGCTCACGTGCTTGCAACACCAGCTGAAGAAGTTTCTAGGACACGGCCACCTGGTCTGTGTGCTGGAGGCAGCAGGTGTGTTTTCGCTGAGCTGGGGCAAGTGAGACAGAAATGTGTGTGGTTGGCATGATGTATAACAAAGAAGGGAGAAAGTCCGGCCCTGCAAGACCTGGGGCTAGACACATTTGTGTTGGGGATAGAGTCAGGAGAAAGGAAAACTAGAGAAGTTACAGAAGAATCACAGACGCGGAGTGGAAGGTTCTTGACCTACATGAGGGGTTCATTTGAGCTTGTTATTTGGGGAAGTGAAGGTTGCTAGCAAGTTTTCTTCTGGAATCAGCTCCTAGCTCCTTAAGGGTCTTGGAAGTGGGCGGCCAAGCCAGTGCAAGCTGGGAAGAATCACACATCTGAATCATAGCCATGGATCATGTGGAGAAAAAGCAAACAGGCCAGAAATCAGGGTACCCGGGACCATCTTTGGATGACACTCCATTAACAAGCGTGTGAAAGAGGGCGTGCAATTGAGAGTGAGAAGTACTGAGTCACTTCAATAACAATACCAGCTAACATTTACTGAGTAGGAGCCAGTCCCCGTGCTAAGAGCTAATTGACATGAATCATCTCATTTATTTCTCCCAGCAACCCTCTGAAGTAGGCACTACTATTATCTTCAATTCGCGGATGGGGAATTGAGGCCCTGAGGTTTAAGGGGCTCACCCAAAACATACAACTATGGAGCAGCGGTAGTGGGATTTGAAATCTTTTATTTTTCAAACCTCAGCTTGCAAGCTTCACTGCTTTCCTGCCTGTCTTAATTTCTAAAAATTCACACAGTGAGGAGGAAGCGAGCTCAACTATTCAGGAGGCTGTTATCTTCTTGAAGGCTTGCGAAGTTCCTTTGGCCCGACTGCAGTGAGGGAAGCAGTAAGAACGAGTGGGGTCTGCACAGCCAGTGGCTGTCCAAGACTCTGCTGATCTCGCCTGTTGGTTTGAAATAACTGCATGCTGTAGAAACCTACAGCCACTTCTCAAGTTTTCTTTTTACCCAATCGGCTTGGGAGGGTTTTAGACAAGTAGGCACAATGGACTGTTTTTTCTCTCTTGGGCTGGCACCATGAAGTGTGACAACAGGTTCCACCCGGCATACTGGCTGGCATGAGAAGCGCCAGGCCTCTTTGAGCCACCAGAAAATCCCGATGAGCTCGTTTATTAGATGAGCCTAGGTGAGCAGAACAGACTTTGGGCTTCACGAACTCACAGGAAGTTAAGTGAACTCTTTCAGAGTGTCAGGTTAACATCATAGCCTCTGGAAGAGGTGTTTTACAAAATGGTACCCTGCGACAACAGGTTATTTATGCCCTCTTAGGGGAGTCCTTTATACTTAGTATTATCCTGGGCTGGACTCATCCCAGACTCAAGTTCAATAATAACACCTATTACACTCTCCTGCAAGGGCTATCAGTCCTTCTGTGTTTTGTGGACTTCCTTGTGCATGGCAGGGCACAATAAACAGTCAATAACAATGTTTACTATGATAATGATCTTCCAAATGCCTTTCATCTAAGGATCTCAAAGTGCTATGTAAACACTAATTAGTTAAGCTTCACAATGGCTCTCTGTTTTTACAATATATTTTCCGATTTTATAGAATTTTAAATTGAGACCCAGCAAACTTAAGTGGCTTGTCCGAAGTCATATAGCAGGTTTAAATTAATGATAATGATGATGCTCTGCATTTACAAGGCATGTGTTTTCTAAGGCACTAAGAGAGTGTTGCAAAGATAGTTTTCACACTATCCTGGAGGAAGGTGGGTAGCAAGTATTACTAGCTGCTGACTACATTGGGTAAAGTGAGGAGGCAGGGAGGGCAAGTAACTTGGTGAAGATCTGCCTGAGGATGCGAGGGCCTCCTCTAACTCTTAGGCCAGTGTGGCAGCCCAGGCAATACTCGGTTCTCTTAGCTGAGGGATGCATGGCTGCTTGTGCCCTTACAGGACAGACGGCCACGTTCTTGGAAGCGGAGACAGGCTGCAGAATGGCAGCCATACTAACATCCAGGAACAGTTTCCTCACAGCCCCATGGAGGGAAGGCAAAAGGGATGAGATGAGCCACTGCAAATAAGGATGCCTCAGAAAACGAAGGGAACGGGGGTGGTTGGGGGAGGCCGCCAGCTCTGCTCTCTGGTGGAATGTCTTTACGAAGGCAGGGCCTGCCTGAAAGCGGTGGCCCTCCAGCCCGCTTCTGTGTTGCAGCCTCCTGACAAGGACTTGTTCCAGTGTGGCTTGGATGATGGGCACGACCCCGTCACTGGCGCCTTTGTCTGGTGTTACAAGTCCTTGTGAAAGGGTTCCAGGGACATGCAGTATCTTACCGGCTGTCTCTTACATATCACCACCTCTCGGTCCCACAGCTCCCTATGCCAGGAGGCGCCTGGAATCTTCTACAGTTCGAAAACTTGGTAGCCGTGGATACATTTCGTTGCTACCTTTTCTTAACACAGCCACATCAAAAAAGATAAAAACCTGAACAAAAACATTCAAAGATGTTAGGGACTGGCCTCCTCCCAGTCTGGCAACACTTTCTTAGTAGTGAGTGAAGACACTCCACCTGGAGGCAAGTCAGACTTTGCTGGGTGGGGGAGGGGGAGGTTGCTGGGTCTTAGAAATTCAAATGAGGATTTGCTGACCTCAGATAGAGCCCTATTCTCTCCAAACAGGGCACTTGAGAGAAGTTTGCTGCCCTACCCCCACCCGGCCTTTTCCAGGCCTGTGGATTCTGATTGATGACTAGACCTTGGGCTAACAGGAAGCCTGAAAGAAGGGTGCCCAGCCCTTTTCTGGAATGTGGTCACACACACGAGCACAATGGCGATAAAAAGTCTGCAGTGAAGAAATCACACCAATGCCCGCTTCTTCCCGCTCTCATTTTCCACCGGTTCCACATTCCCCTACTGTCCTGGGCAGCCTGGAGGTGCACTGAACAGAAGGAGGGGTGAGCCATTGAAAGGAACATTTTAGAAGAGTGTCCTGAATGCACATCATAAGCCTATTCTCCTTTGCGGGAAGGAATCCGCAGAAGACCCTCCCACCCACTGTTACTCTTCACAACGGAGTTGGGGGACTCTGCTGGTAGCTTTAAAGCTGTTAGCTAAATTAGGTGAGACTTCACAGAATGCAGCCTTGACTTCCTAAGTATGCCAGCGACTCAGGTCACAGCTTCCTCTGTCTACTTTGACACACTGGGGTGTCAGTGCACATAATCCCGCTGGGGTGACAGCGCACATAATCCTGCTGGACCCCCAGGGACTGCGTCCTCCTCTCGAGATGTGCCCTGAACACAGCTTCCCACAAAAGGCTCGCAGCCAGGTCAGATAAAGTCCTCAGGATCCATTCACATGGCTGGACAGAGTGATTCGCATTATCCAAACACCAAAAGTATGACTAGGATCTCCTGTGCGCCACTCCTGGGCCCTTGTGGTCATGGCAGCCGCTGAGGAGCATTTTATGTACCTTTGATTCATTTTGTAAAGTAAGACATCTGCAGGGCTCCTGTACACGTGTTGGACTTCACAGCCCAGCCTTCCTATCAAGCAGTCCACCCACAGATAACGCTTTCCTCCCGCACAGTCTTCGGGTACCTTGACAGCTTCGAACGGATCATGAATGAGCACTGTCACACTAGCGCTTTAGGACTGGGGGTGGGAAGATGGAGTTGGGTAAAATTAAAACAAAACCTGACATTTAACTTCTCAAAGATCTCAAAAGCAAAAGGCAGCTGGATATGTTTTCTCTCTTTTTCCCCTCCTCCGTGCATTTCCCATGCACTGGTTGGGACGCAAACAGCAGAAGTGAAATCTGAAAAATAATCACGAAGGCTTTCTTTGTGCTACGATCTTCTCGACAAGAAGCAGGGGGAGCCTAGGAGACTTTCACAATTCTACGAATTCCTGGATGGATGAGATAGGCTCAGGATTCCACCAGGTTTCAGTAAAATGATCACTGCCCACAGAAACTCATCTCCGGGGAAATCAGTGGCAGCACTCTTTGAAACATAACTACAGGAAAATACTTCCAGCTGCTGGTATACACAAATCCAACCTCCAAATGGACATGATACGAACAAATAAGATCTTTCTTACCCCGTCCATGTGGATTCTGATATTAGGCACCAGCCGGAAAGGGCTGGACTGCAGACCTCTGGGGTTAGTCCTGCTTTTCCTGCTGTCCTGCGGAGTCAGCACGCCAGGCCTGTGGAAGGAGCCCCCTCTTCCTGAGCTCTGCCCCGAGCGCACACCATCTAGAAGACGCACGAGCAGCAGGTTGGCCGGCAGTGCCTCGATGCTGCAAAACACCAGGGTCCTGCATTCGGGGCACCTCAGCTCCTTGTGGGCCCTGAAAATCCTCTGGAGACATGGTTTGCAGAAGGTGTGCTGGCAAGGGAGGACTTTGGCTGTGACATCAAGCTTTTCAAAGCACACGGGGCACTCCAGAAGATCAAGTAACGTCAAATCATCCATTTTATTTTAAAACTCCAGTCCTGACCTGGAGGGGCAAAGTCTGCATTGTAGGGTGAGCTGAGCCAAGCAGGCAAATCCAGTCTCTTTGGGGAGCATCAGAAGTCTTGCCTGTTTGAATGAGAAAGGAAGAGAGGAAAAAAATGTGACTGCTCTGAGAGGTATATCCCACCTACATGGAGGCAGTGTCTCATAAGGCAGTTTGCAAGTACTTTGTTCCAGCACCCAAGTTTCAAATGACTCATTCTGATTCAGTGCTAGCAGGTAGAAGGCTCAACTCTTGGCTGCTGGAGGATCTGAGGGAGCATTCAGCATGGTGACTGACGACTTACTCATTGCTTCTCTGTGTGCAAGCAAGAGCAAACAGACGAAACTGGCCCGCTGAAGTGGCATTCGTACTCCTCTCTCCCAGCTAGGGCTCAAAGGGGCTCCTTTTCCCCTCCGGACAATCGGTTTCAGTTCTCAAATCAAGGCCTCCTCAGAATGCAATTTCTGTGAAGCTGTCTAGGCCTTCTTCCCCTAGGTTTATCTGTTATCTGCAGCACAAGCAGACAGGTTCACATAGACACGTTTATCTGAACCTCATGCAGATGTAGAATTATTTCCTTCACTGTGCATCCTCCCCCATTATTTTGTTCTAGCAATGTACAAGAAAAATTTCTATGAGAAACCCATTTTTAAAAATTGTTTGCCTTAAGTACAGGCCAGGATGCCTGGAAGCTTTTTTTCCCCTCCTTCTCTCCCTCCCTCTCTTCTCCTCTTTCTACCTTCCTCCCCTCCCTTCCTTTTCTTCCCTGATTATTCTAGCCTCAGAGACAATATTCCTCCCACAAGATGAAGTCACACAGCCTGTTTAGTTACTCTGACAAGTGTTCTCGGTTTCACCTGAAACAGATAGGAATTCTAGATTGTGGTCACAACCTGCAAAAATCAAGATGGAGCAGTGCATACAGGTGTTGTGTGCGTGTGCCTGTGTATGTCTGAAAACATCCTTATTCCAGAAACAATTTCCTTGTAGACGTCTGAAAAGAAGTCTCCAGTTGAGAGAAGTCTCCCAGGAAGAGGTCACCCGTCCCTCACAAGTGCCAAAACTATGCAGAGCAGCCCGGGAGGTTTGGCCGGAGGGCGGATGCCCCCCCCCCCCCCCCAATAAGCCAAGTGGTATGGCTGAGATGGCTGAGGATGAGAGGTGGCGCCTTGCCTTCCTGAGACTACTCTCCAAAGACGTTAGCTCTGCGGAGATGTGTGGGGGGACACTAACCTTGAGCTTGTAACCCCAGCTGAGTTCAGCTCAGCACGATCCTCTGCTTGGCCAGGAGCCCTGCTACTCGCTTCCTTTTCCCCAAGAGCCGCCGCTGCGCTTTGAAAACTTTAACAACTCTGAGTCTTACTCATTTCAAGGATCGCCTTACTCAGCCCTGTTAACGCTTTCACTGCCTGGCCAGTCTGCAGCGCTTTTCTCTCAGTTCATTCTCTGCTACTGATCTTTCCTCCATGTAACTGAGTCGATTTCTGGGAAAAGATTATAAGGGACAAAATACAAGCCAGCCCCTAAGGCTAAATATTTATAGTTTATATTTTCACTTTTCTCATTTTGTTCCCTTTCCCAGAAGTTGAAAGATGCTCGTTTATACACATGCCAAGGTGACTGTGTTTATTTTGAACCTTTATAAGGACCTGCTGAAAAAGTCAAACATACTAACGGTAGCTATAACAAAGATAAGCCAGGCACCTAAAGAGTACTGCTCCTTAAAAAACATAGTCAATCCTTGAATTTGTAGATTTGAGACAGACTTTAGTGATCTTTTTGCTCAATCTCTTTAAATAAAAAAAAAAAAAAGTCATATCATGGTAGTACAAACACATCTTTGAAAACTCAAAGCACAGAAGGGCTTTGAAAAAGAATGGTTCCAGCCTCTCTCCCTGTCCAGGGCCTACTGGAATCTTTTCATAGCCCCAAATAATACTTACACTTTCATGTCTTGATTTATCAGTAAACATTTCATGTAAAGTTACATAGGTATTCAATAAAGTAAATAATCGCAATAATATTACTTAACCCCAGAGTAGCCCTTATCTGCGCTAAGCACTGTTCTACTTTACCTGTATTAACTCATTTGATCCTTTTAGCAAGCCCGTAATACACTACACTCTTCTTTACCCTCATTTGCAAAGGAGGAAATTGAGACACAGGGAAGTCAAATAACTCACTCCAGGAGCCACAGCTAACAAGAGACAGGTGTTCCATGCTCTGTACTACCGTGTCCTAAGGTGATACAGCTTTAAGGGGAGGAGCGATGGTTGAAGGGAGGTAAACCTCATCAGGGATGGCAGGAAGTCAAAAGATAATGACCCAAGCTGACCAATCAACTTCTTTTGCAGATGAGGCAGCTGTGCCCAGAAAGATCAAGCGCTTCCTTGAAGTTGCCCAGTAAGTTAGGGGCAGAACTGGGACTAGAAACTGGTGTTCTTTTTTTTACTGTATCTCCTCTCTCAACTTAAGGATGACAATTCTTTATGATGCAGAAAGTACTTAGCTACAACTCCACGGGAAAATCTTAAGAGGGGACCAAGAGGCCCGAGAACAGATGGTGGTAGATTACATGTTTTAGAAAGTTCTTCCATGTTATTTCTGAAAAAGCAAAGATGCATGGAGCTCACAACAGGGGAGAGCTTTAGGATGGGGCAGATGAAGTCATCTGTCCTCTGAGCAGAGACCTGATTTGAGTACATGTCAGTTTCAGAAACCATTTTTAACTCTTTTTTAGCTCTCTTTTATGAAGGGCTTTTGGGGCTTCAACAACATCAAATCCACTCTGTTGCCTGTCTCCTTCGATTAATTTCTACTTTTATAAATTCTATGCTCATCAGGAAGCCTCCAGTAGTCTGAGGCCCTTTGTGGTCCCTTACTCTTTTTCCCACTTGGTAAAGCTGAGCCCTCTCCTCTGTGAGCTGCCCTGCAGTCCCCTCACCCTCTAGAAAGGTCTCCTCCACTGCCAGAACTCTTGCTGCAGGGGTGGGCAACACTCTCCCTCCTCCCCTCTCTTGTTCTTAAACACACTCAATCTCCCTTAGATGCCCAAATCTGCACCACATGCACACGCACACACATACTTGCAAAAAGACACACACATAACCGTTGAGAGTAACATTTATGAAGCACTTACTGTATGCCACGGACCCGTGCGAAGACTTGAAACAGATTATCTTATTAAATCCTCCCAACCACCCAATAAGGTAGGTGTCATAACTTTCCTAGGATTACAAAGCTTCTGCTCTGAACCCAGGCTGGCCCAGTCCCAGGGCCTGTGTTCCTTTCCATTATTGCTTCCCACATTATAAAGTCATGTACATGCCATGAATATACCCATATATCTTGATTGTATAAACCCATACATATTTATACATATGTCCATATCCACACACCAGTTGATCTCAGAGCCAACCTAAAACAAAACGATATAAACTGCCCAGTCTCATGCACCTCCATGCCATTGCTTGGCCAGTGGTCTCAAATAGCTTCAAACCTTCCCATCCCCAACAAAACTCAAAAACCCAGTTCCATTCCAGGAAGGCAGCATAGATCCAGTAGGCTGCTCTGCACTCCATATCTGGCAGTTGAAGATTCAGCAGAACAGAAATGTGACGGTAGAATCTTAGGCAGAAAGTGAAAGACAGAGAAAGTTTACACTGAGCCGGAGTGGTCTTTTAGTACCTCTTAATTCACACCCTGTACGTGGTCCCCAACACCAACATATGAGGTTAGTCTTGGTAGAAACTTTTGAAGCTTTTGAAAAACCCCGGGGGAGGGGGGAGTTTTAAATGGGGATTTCATCCTGGCTTACCCAAATGCTACCTTGGCGTCAAATCAGATGAACAAGTAGTCCTCAAAAATAAACAAAAAGGAGAACTATGCATGCCTCGCCAGAGTCCAGGCTCAGGGCACCACCTCCACTGCTCTCACCCCATCAACCCTCCTGTTTATATCTGTACTGGGACATAATGATTGCAGACTGTACTTTTTCAATACCTGTGTGATGTTTATGAGTTTCTGCTTCTTGTATTTACAAGTACATCTCCATTTATGTACAACAAAACAAAACAAAAACAAAACCCTAAATCTGATCATATTGTTCCCCTTTTCACAACTCTTCAGTAGGTTCCTATTGACCTTAGATAAAATCCAAATCCCTTTTCTGACTTACCAGGCCTAACATAATCTGGCTCCTGCCTACCTCTCCTGCCTCAGCTTACTGCACATCTCCCCTTCACCCACCCACACCAGTCCCACTGGCTTTCTCTCTTGACTCAGGACAGTTTGTTTTTCCACCAGAAGGTATTTGTTCATGCTCTTCTTTCTGTCTGCAACATTTTCTAGTTACACTCTTCCTCCTCTCTTCCTAGTTACTCTCCCCCACCCTTTGCTTTTTTTACGCCCCCCTTGCAAGTTTTAGTTTAAATGCCACTTCCTCAGGGAAGCCTTCCTTGACTCTCATGATTAAAAAGTTTATCATCCTACACTTGTCCTTCATAGCAGTTATCACAACCATAATTCAGTAATTATGTTATAATGATTTAATGCGTGATTCCCCAAATAGACAAGTTCCAAGAAAAGCAAGGCACTTATGTGTCTTGTCACTGCTCTTTCCCTTAAACCTAAAACAGTGACTGGCATGTGACTGATGCTTAGTAAATGTTTTTGAATGGTTTACTAATGAATGAATGATGTTCTTAAAAAACCGTGTCTGGGCATATGTACACCAAACTGGTTTTTGTTTTTGTGTTTTGAGTTGGCCCTATGCCTAACGTGGGATGTGAACTCACAACCCTGAGATCAAGAGTCCCATGCTCTGTGGACTGAGCCAGCCAGGTGCCTCCCCCACCCCCAAACTGTTGATAATGTTTTTACCTTGGACACCTCTTGGGTGCCACTTCGAACGTCCATAGCCTCATCTCCTAGGCTAAATTTCTTAGAAAGAAATTTTGCCAGATTCAGGTGTATGCTATGTGGTGGTATCCTTCCTCGGGACCCTGCCATGTATCTCTTGCCTCCAGCAATATGAGATAACCGTGGGAGCTTGCTCCACACTCACATGTGCATGATCCAGAAGTGTAGATTCTTTACTAATGGGAAATCTGTAAAACACTTCCTCATTTTATCTTTTGGAGTAGGCAGTCCTGAGATTTCATAAGGTTCTGTGGGATGAGTACCATTCAACTATTGAGTGCCTAATGCAGTAATGTACCCTTGTGTTCTCTCTTCCTCATTCTCTGTATCATTCCTCTATCCCTAACCCTTGCTCTCACATAAATTACCTTCAAGCAAGCAAGCAAGCAAGCCTTTGTTTCAGGCTAAGATAGTTTCTTTCAAGTTTAAAATTGGGTCACAAAACAAGTGTGCAATTTTTTGTCAATCAAATTTACTTATTCTTTGGAATTATAATTTTAGAATTGTGCTATTTTTATTTGACAGGCTCTTAACCCTTTGGTGGTCTCAGGATCTTTGCCCTAAAGCTAATCATTTGTAAAGCAATCCATAAATCCACCAAAGGGGTTCAAGTAATTGGAAATCTAAAGCATTGTAACTGAAGGGGTCATGAAGACTTTCTTGATGTAGGACTCTTGTTGGCAGAGGCCATCCTAGATGTAGGACTCTTGTTGGCAGAGGCCAAGTTTTGTATTTCTTTGCTCTCTTTCCTCAGTACCTAGTATAAATTTGGAAATGTTTTAAATACATAATTGAGACTTCACTTTAATGTTTCTCTGATACTAAATTTGCCTCTCTGATTTGGTTTTCTAATGATACTGGGAAACTTTTGGAACTATTCAAGAAGAGGAATGATTGGAGGAAAGTGGGAAACTTTCCAATAGTGGAAAAATGAAGGAAAGTGGAATGGCAGGGGTTGAATGGCTATCAGACATTCTTTCCTTCTTTGAAAGATGCAGACCCGGAATGAAGTTAACTATGAAATTTCCTCTCCAATCAGGAAGATGTTTGTAGGTGATGAGTGTACTTTAGGATATTGGTATACAATCACCAGACCCACAGTAAAGTGACCCAAACCCCCTGCAAGGATAACTCCATCCCACGTTTTCTAGAAATGTCTTATGGTCCTCAACTTTAATGAGAAACCAGCACTGAAGTGCATGGTTTTAAAGTCCAATAGACCTGGTTTGAATCTCAGCTCTGCCAGTCACTGGATGGAAAACTTGGGCAAATTACTACATTCCTCTGTTCCTTGAATTCCTTATGTATAAAATGAGGTTACTAATAGGACCTATTTTGTTGATTTGTTCCAAGGAGTCAATGAAATGATGCATAAAATAAATGCTTAATAGATGGAGGATTCTTCTTATGTTTCTTCTTTTTTGCAAGCAGATCCCATAAGAGAACCAAGAGCCATCTTCTCTAATCCAGACTAAACCCAAAGAACATACCAGACCATGTAGTTGGTCAGTTCTTTATGGACCAAGATGCTCTAACGCAACGTATCCCTAACTTCAGTCATTTGCATCCAATCTTTATGCTGTTTGCCATAGACATGTACTGGGGCTTTCTCCTTGATGTAATCAGAGGAGTGAAGGAAAAAGTGGTAACTTTCTTACTGTGTGAGTCTATGATAACCATTTTGTGTTGGGGGCATCCCAGGCTTTGGGAAACTCTGTTCTAGTTTATCATAAAGGAGTTATAATGACTGTGAAGAACCTAAAGAAGGGCAGAACCCTACCATTTCCTGTGCCATAAATGGTGGTTCACCACCTGTGCATCTGTGTGAGGGACTCTTACTTGGACTTCCTCCTCTTCATTTTCAACAGAAGACAATAATCTACTAAACACAGTTTTATTCTTTCCTCTACAAGATTAGAAAGGAATTCTAAAGGCAGCTGTGTGAGCAGAGAAAGTAGGAAAGTAAGAATGCATCTTACTATTCTATTAATATTTAAAAAGTAATTCAGCTTAAAAAATAATTCAGCTGGTCAAATCCAAGTAAAGTCTGTAGTAACTTAATTGTATTGTGCTAATATCAATTTCCTAGTGTTTATACTATAATATATATAAGATCTTGGGGGGAAGGGGGGAACCTGGTTACAGGATGTAAGGGATTTCTCTACCATTTTTGCAACTTCTTGTGTTTATAATTATTTCAAAATAAAAAGTTAAAAAAATAAAAAAAGAAAAGGAAACCAGTAAAAACTATATATTCAAAACCTTGCAAATATGTCCCTACCCTTTGACCCTGCAATACTACTAGAAACTTACACTAATGTCACAGATTCATACCCAACCATGTTCCTCATATAATTACTTATAATAGTAAAATGTTAAAAACATTCTTAATGTTCAACAACAACAGAGTAGGTAAATAAACAGTGAGATATATTATGTATGTATGTATATATATACACACATACACACATACACAAATACTATACAACTATCAAAAATGATAGTGGAGATGTATGTTTAATGACATGAAGGACATTCATAATTAACTGAATACAGAAACTTACAAGCTGTATGAGCCCAAGTTATTTAATAATAATACAAAGATATATAATATTGAGACTAGAAGGATGTATGCCAAAATGTCAGCAACAGTTATTTCTGGCCTCTGGACTTATTAGTTGATTTTATTTAAATTTATTTGATTTTGCTCATGTGTTTTTCTAATTTTTCTACAATGAATATGTTACTGGTGTAAAATTTTCAAAGATATTTCAAAAATAATGAAGATAGCGTAAAAATCACTATAGATTTACTAAAACATTTACAATAGAGGCAGTTAAATCCTATAACACTAATACCCTATGCACTACCATTGATAAGACAGCCATTAAAAAGAAAAATAATTACAAAGCTCTGAAACTGCTGTACGTAAATGTTAATGCACACTAGATACTGTGCTTACAAAGGAAAAGGGCTATGATCACTTCACTCCTAACCGGTCTTCCTTCTCTTCCTTTACTGTTTCCTATCTGATGAAATCAGTAAATGTTTTGATTCAAAACCATGAGCAGGATGCAACCTTAATTCTTATTAAACTCAGGGCAAGTCTGTGCAAAAGCTGACAGTTTGCCTAGGGTATTGGGTAACCACAATCTCATACTTTTGATCACAGGTGGGAAAGTTGCAAAACTCAGTAATTCCCTAAATACCCTGATTAGTCCTTGATGTTTCTTAATGGGTAGGTCTTCTAGGATATGAAATACGCAAGAAGCAAATGTCCTCTTTTTTTTTTTTTTTAAGAATTAGAATTATTTTTCTATAACTTACTATAAACATTTGTCAAATCAATTAGACATTTCTTGGGCCCTGTAATGGTGCTAATTATCATTAATTATACAGTATTATGTTATTTACTCATTTGGCCTTATAAATTGTATCTCTCTCCCACGTAATCTCTGTTCCATGGTGCAGGAGCCATCCCTGTATTGTTCATTTGTGCCTGACACCAGTAAGTGCTTAATAAATGTTTGCTGAGTGATGAGGATGACTCACTTGTGTTTGGATTCTTACTGCATTCCTAGGGGAGAAAGCTTGGGAATGCTTTGGAAACTCACCTCTATCACTAAGAGTTCTGTGACCCTGGATACTCAACAGCTTAAGCCTATCCATAAAAGTGCTATCAGGAATATGTACTTCTCAGGCTTGCCACAAGCAATAAACTTCCTAATAATAACTTCCTAATAATTTGTTGGTAGCACTTAGAACAGTTTCTGCTGCATACAAGTTGCTTGAAAGATACCAGTCGACAGTATTTGAATTCCTCTTCTTGTCCTAGCTGTGATTTACCTCTTTCTGCAATTGTTTCTAACTTACTCTACTGGTTAAGAGCAGACATTCTGGAGTCAGAAGGTCTGTGCCATCTTATTAAATAAGAATGTGACTTTGAGCTAGTTGATTAAACACTGTATACTTGGTTTTCTCATCTGGAAAACGGGGATGGTAATAACAGCAGTTGCTGCATAGGATTATTGTGAGCACAGAGTGAGAAAATGCTCATAAAATGCTTCAAAGAGTGTGACAGAGAGTAAGTGCTCAGTAAAGGTCAGCTATTATTCTCTTACCAGGCGTCTTATTATCTATCATGTTGCATGTAAAGTATAGTTTAAGACTGAGCCCAACTCCAGGTTTATTTCCCTGGGGAAGGAATTATTCATTCCGACTTGGCCATGACATGACTGTCAACTCACAGAGCAGCTGCCCAGAGGCTTATCTGGTCTTGGGCACTGCAGCACCCTGCAGAACTTTAAGAGGGCGTGGGGTTGGCTATTATGTTGGAATAAATAATAACAATTAGCATTATTTTGTGCCAGATTCTGTGCAAGGAACTATAACCCTATTATTACTCCCATCTTAATAGATGAGGAAACAGAGGTGTAGAGAGTGGTTATGCTTTGCCCCAGCCAGTGTTTGGGGGAAATCAGGCCTTATGCCCAGGGAGTCTTCATTGTTAACCATCAAGTCATCCCATTTGCTGCATTTATCATAAAAAAGAGGCTAATTTAATCAATACTTTATTGCACTTTTGATTGCAAATTTTTATCTTTACTTCCACTCAGGAGAGCCCAAACCTTGGAAACATAAGCAGCCTTCACACAGTAACATCAGGTTAATCTATTAGAAACAGAAAGGGAAATAAGCCTGAAACACAAAAGGAGGGAACACTTCCTTTTTAGATAAAATAATGAGAAATGCCAAAAAACTAAAAACTAGCCAACACTTTTGGATAAAAAATCCTTTGGTTTTTAATAACAAATGAAGAATGTCATAAATATAACCAGACTTGTTATCTTGTTTTGTTTTTCATGCCCAATTTATGACTGAATTAACTTTTCAGCGAGAATTCTAAATATATTTATCCTGCTAGGTCTAGTTCTCCATTTGCAATATTATCTTTATAGCCATTACCTAGGGGTAGAATATGAGTATGGTGGACAGTTCATTTCTTGATGCCAATCTCCAAATTCAACCACTCCTTGTCCCTTGCTTGGGACTAAAAAAAGGCTTAGATTCTAAACCAACTTCACCACTTTAGTGAAATTTTATTTTATTTATTTATTTATTTTTTTAAAGATTTTATTTTTTTATTTATTCATCATTTGAGAGAGCGAGAATGAGAGAGAGAGAGAGAGCACATGAGAGGGGGGAGGGTCAGAGGGAGAAGCAGACTCCCCGCTGAGCAGGGAGCCCGATGCGGGACTTGATCCCGGGACTCCAGGATCATGACCTGAGCCGAAGGCAGTCGCTCAACCAACTGAGCCACCCAGGCGCCCCCATTTTAGTGAAATTTTAAATGTGTCTTACTTTTATTGAAATTTTAAATGTGTGTTCTTTTTACTCAGTATCATTTAGAATTTTATTCAAGAGAAACGCCCACAAAATATGCAAAGATATAAACAAAGGGTATTTACTGTTCTGTTGTTTGTAACTGAAGAGAAATGGAGCTAACCAAAATATCCATCTGGAAGGGACTGGTTGTATGTATCATAATGTGGTCATACAGTGGAATAAATTAGGTAGAGTTGTATACACTGACATGGATATAATGGAAAAGAAGACTGTAGGCTGTGCTCATAACACTCATAATATTACAGAAGGGTTTTGGAAGGACAGACATCAATAACTGCAAACTCAAATGCATAAGGGGGCCAGACTGGTTTTAGAAATGGGTCAGGTAGGGACTGTGACAACCTTGAGAACATGAAAAGCAACTGACACCAGGCAGCTTCAGCTAATCTTTGCTAATGAGTTGGCAGATCTTTGGATTTTGCCTGAAAACCTATAAATCATAGTACTTTTCATGCTACTTTGTGATAGTCTATTTACTTCTCTGCCACCTTGAAAGCTCCATGAAAATATTTCAGTTACATGAACCTCCTGATTTTTATTTTGTGGCAACCATTAGAAATATTAAAATATATATATTGTAGGGCGCCTGGGTGGCTCAGTCGGTTAAGCAACTGCCTTCGGCTCAGGTCATGATCCTGGAGTCCCGGGATCGAGTCCCGCATCGGGCTCCCTGCTCGGCGGGGAGTCTGCTTCGCCCTCTGACCCTCCCCCCTCTCATGTACTCGCTCTCTCTCATTCTCTCTCTCTCAAATAAATAAATAAAATCTTTAAAAAAAAAAATATATATATATATATATTGTAAGTGGTCATCTGTGAACTGGATTTGTCTTTCAGGCTCACTGCCTATCAACCTCTAAAATATTCTTACAATGGTTATCTTTGGCAAATCATATTTTAGGATAATATCAGACTATGGTCTTCCACTGTACTATTTATACATTGCTTTATATTTGAGGGTGTTTTTGTTTGTTTGACCATGGCAAGAACCAGTTTACTGGTCGAGGTGAGGGGCAAGGGATCTATACAATGAGGAGTGAGGGCTCAGGCCTCCCCAGTGACTTAGAAATTCATTCCTCCACCAGGTTCTGGAGGTAGGCCTTGTACTGGTGAAGGGAAGGGAGAGTGGGTGGCTGTTGGAAATGTGCAGGTGGACAGTGCTCTCCAGTAAGGAGGCATCCCCTATCAGGGCTGTGTCTAGCAGAGCCCTGAGCCTCGTGGGAACAGCTTTGAGTATCACAAGCCTCTTGATCCACAGCTGGTCCTGGGGCCATGACTCCCCCACCAAGAAGCAGAGGGTGTAGCTTGGGGAGTGTCCACTTCCTTCAGTGAAGACTATCAGATCTGCCGGGAAAGGGCCCTGGTCAAACATGCCTCCTTCCCTGGTCCTGGAGACCTCGCCATTGGCCCGTGATCCCTGCCAGGAAGGAGCTTCTCGCTCACAGCCCAGGACATCCGGCGATGTCCCAACCTCTGGGCCTAGAGAACTGATCACCCTCCACAGAACTAGCGTCTCCTCCCCACCCACCCTGCCCTCAGGCAGCTCAGCACAAGCCTCCCGAGGCTGGTCATGGCCCTGTCAAGGGCACTCCAGGTCTGGCAGTCTTGTTAGCTGCCCAGGCCGTGTCCTATCTCCTGCTTCTGCCCCCACCAGGCATGGATCCCTAAAGCAGAAGACAATCAGCTGGAAGACCTGGCAGTCCTGGGAAAAGGTGGTACAAGGTGGAACCTCGAACTTCCAGTCGGAGCGGCTGCAGCAGCGACACAGAGGGAGAGACTGACAAGTGCAGGGCGGCCCAAAGCCCTGGTCCCGGTCCCTCCCACCTTCCGCTGGCACTCACCTTCCTCCGACACCAACAGCCGCCTCAGTGGGTTTTCAGTGGGTTCCGAGTTTGAGCAAAGAGCAGAGATGCCCAAGGAGGGGCTCAGCAAGAGCCGAGAGGGACGCTCAGGGGCCACAGCGAGGCTTGAGGACCCCCCACCCGGGAATGGGGCCCAGACCATGTCACTCAGTAACTCCTCCCGAGTGTTCTCTGGGTATCAGGTGTACGGCTCTGCCCTCCCTGTCTGGAGAGGTATCGGGCTCAGGAAAGTCCCCAACTCCGGAAGTGACAAACTCTTCCGGAAGTGACAGGTCGCGGGGATCCTTGCTGGGTCCTCCGCTCAGCGCTACACTCCCTTCCGGTGGACTGCGAACCGGAAATTCCCCTTCCGGGCCGGCGGGTCAGAGCGCCCGCCCGCAGGTCTCGGCGGCCCGGTCTGGAAGGGCGTCGTCCTCTCGCCGGGGACCCTGCCGCGCCGGTGCGTCCGAGGCCCGAGGGTGAGGAGCACGTGCCGCGCTGGCCCCGCTGCCCGGCCAGGGAGGATGCCAGGCCGCCTGGTACCGGGCGTCCGGGCGGGGGCGGGGAATGGCCCAGCGGGTCTGGGCTCCGGCACCTCTCCCGGTGGTAGCTCGCGGCCCCTTACCGACCGCAGAGCTTTAGAGCTGTGGGGCTTGCTTTTCTAGCTACCGCTTTTGTAGTAGAAAATACAAATGCTGGAAACGCATTTACACTGGCCTTATGCTAAGAAGTTCTGAACCAAAGTGAGCGTCCAGATTAGTTCACGCTAGAACCGGGTCCGGGAGTTTGCCCACCTTTGGTCACCGATCTCAGGAATCTTGAATTTGGTGGATACCCCTGGGCTCATCTAGATACATCTAGATAATGGTAACGGGCTCATCTAGATAATGTCTTGGACTAGGGCCTTGAGATACTTCTGACCGTGTTGGACTATATGAGCCTCTGGGAGTGGAAACAGCATCTTAAAGATGTCGGGAGAGAACAGTCCTCTCTCTCCTGGTGTATCCGGAGCTTGTGGGAAAATGCATGGGGATCGTCATTCATTAATTGACTCATTCACTCATTCGTTCATCAAAGGTAGTGTTTACTATGTGCCTGGACGGTTGTGGGCCACAGGTCCCTTCATTGGAGCTTGCGACTTGGAAGGTGATATCAAAGTAAATCGATGATCACAAAATAGAAGAAGTAGTGTGATGAGGGTCAGCACATGGTGCTGTGGGAGACCCCCCCCCCCCCGAAATCAGGGAACACTTCTCTTAAGAGGTGGCACCTGGGCTGAGTTGGGAACTGCATACTGAGAGACCCACAGGTGTGAGGGCATGAAGGCAGGAGAGGACCTGGGACCTTCCGGGAACAGCCTGTGTTCTCTATAGCCTGAGCACTGAGTTTGGGGCAGGGCGTGTCAGGCTTCAGGACTGGAGTGTGGGCAGCCACCTGGTCACAAGGGCTTGATGAAGCAGTCTGGGGTGCCTGGGCTCCATCCGAAAAGCAGCTGAGAGCCATGTACAGGTTTTAGGCTAGGGAGGTTTTGGAGCTGTTTTATATATTTATGTCAACAAATATTTTCACCCAGAGTTTTCATTTTATGTTTCTTCGATTTTATGAACCAAGGGGGAAAATACTATGTATTTAAGTGAAAAGGGAAAGTAACTTTTTTTGTCTTAAACAAAAACAAAGAGCCTCTAAGGGCACCTAGCTGATTCAGTTAGGAGAGCATGTGACTCTTGATCTCTGGGTCGTGAGTTCGAGCCCCACGTTGGGTGCAGAGATAACTTAAACATAAATGAACTTAAACAGGGGCGCCTGGGTGGCTCAGATGGTTAAGCGTCTGCCTTCGGCTCAGGTCATGATCCCAGAGTCCTGGGATCGAGCCCCACATCGGGCTCCCTGCTCGGTGGGGAGCCTGCTTCTCCCTCTTCTCCTGCTCCCCCTGCTTGTGCTCTCTCACTCTCTCTGTCAAATAAATAAATAAAATCTTTAAAACAAACAAATAAACTTCTACGAAATGACTGAGAAACTGTAGTTTCTAAGTTTTATACCTTCATATGCTCTTAGATTTTATAGACGTTTCATGACATGGCATGCACAGCCTCCAAGTTAATTAAGCCATCAGCTTAGAAGGCTGCCGGTAGATTCCACGCCAGTTTCGAGGGTGTGTATGTGTTCCTTATGGGGAGCTGGTTAAAGGCATCCATAACATTATGATAATCCTCCCTGAATATCGCTAGGGTTCCAACTGTATTTCGTCTCATTCCTGGTGTCCTTGCCCACTAAGGGCCTTGCTTCCCTGGAAAGGTAGGTGAATACTCAGTTAATAGGAAGAGCAGAAACATGTTCAGTTTGGTGAGAACTTGACTTCCCTGTCTCAGAAGGGGAAAGGGAAAAGTCTGTGGTTTTTGAGAGCAGAAGACGGGAGGGGAGGAGCAGACAGGGTGATTGATGACGCTGTGAAAGCCACACAATTGCTGTCAAGGTGGTTTTTCACCCCTGGAGCAGGGTGATCTCATTTGCTGCTGCATATGCATTCAGCCTTGGTTTTCTGGTCTGGCCATGAGGACACGTGTGAATATGCTGAATGTGTATGTGTGCCTCCGGAAGGCCGGGAGGATTTTAGAGACAGACTAAGCGGGATTCAGATTCTACTCTGCACCTTGCTTTGTGAGAGCCCGGCACAGTTGCTTGCCTTACCTGATCTGATTTCAGGATGCTTACCTGGCGTGGACTTTTGTGAGAATTAAGTGAAATGAGGTATTTGTGTATAGTGACTGGCACCCAACTGCTGTTCCATAGATGTTAATTTCTTTCCCAACCCTGGACTGAAGCTGCCTTTAATTGGTTTCCAGGGGACTAGCCATTTGTCTCCTTAACTCTCTGTCATGCTTCCTTTTCACCAGTAAGGAAACATATTTAGGGTAGCAGAACGACAACCTGCATTCCAGTCCTTGTGTTACTACTTACTTTGGATAGGTGGCTCAATACTTCTGAGACTTAGATTCCCTCTCTATTAAAATGGGAACAGTAATGCTCAATGTTCCTGTACCGTCTACAGTGTTTGTGAGGACTCAGTAAAGTAAGGCAGGGTTCTCAAACTTTAGAATGCACCAGAATCATTCATTTAAAACTTGTTAAAACAGATTGCAGGACTCCGTTGTCCTTAGGGGTTCTGATTCAGTAGGTCTGGGGTGGGACCTGAAAATTTGCATTTCAAACCAATTCCCAGGCCACACTTGGTGAACAGTGCTGGGCACACATTGAACACCAGTTGGATGTGAGCTACTATCATCCCAAGCTGGCTAGAATTTTAATTTTAGGGTCCTCGTTTTGACTATGTGAAATAATTACTTAATTTTCAATTTATATAGAACTGATAAAAGGAGGGAGGAGGGCGCCTGGGCAGCTCAGTCAGTTAAGCGTCCGATTCTTGATTTCGGTTCAGGTCATGATCTCAGAGTAGTGAGATCGAGCCCCGCGCAGGGCTCTGCCCTCAGCGTGGAGTCTGCTTGTCCCTCTTCCTCTGCCCTCTCCCCACCGAATAAATAAATGAATAAAATCTTTAAAAAAAAACAAGTAGCGAGGAGGAGGAATTTAGTATTTTAGGGGTTAAGAATTTACAAGTCATTTCTGCTAAGGGCATCTGTGTGACCCAGACACAGGAATGAGGGGCCCAGACTGACCAGATCCCATTGGCAGTTTTATCAGCCTGGTCCCCTTGAGGCATTACAGGATCAAAAAACAAATTTCTGAAATAACCTCCTACTGCTTCCTACTAGGTGATGAGGACAGGTTTGGGGGAAATTGGGGAAAATGACAGGAGACTTCCACATGCCAGAGTCTCCTTTGGTCTTTTATAAAAAGTCTCATCATCCCCAGGGTTTTTAAGTATGTGAAGGAAGGATCTTCCCACTGAGGAAATCATAGGCCCTGACTCTTTTATTTTAGAAGGTGGATGGCAAAGATAAGGGGCATGGTGACACCTCTGCCACTTAATGATCGGTCTGAATTACAGATCTAAAATTAACAGCTTCTCCTCCTCCCTCCCACCCACCCACCCAATACTTAAACTCTCCTTTGTCATTGCTTCTCAGAGCTCTTGAGTTGCAAGAAATGCTACCTGGATCTGCAAGCCTTTAAAAACAGCCAGGGTGGGGCTGAGTGTTGAATTAGGGTTCAGAGTCTAGATTCTGCGGTCAGATAGATGGGGCTCATCTCCTGATTTTGTAGCTTGGAGTGTGACCTCATCAAGTGACCTTCTGAACTCCATTTTCTTATCAAATTGAAGGCAGTAACAGCACTCATTTCAAAGGGTGCTTATGAGGGATAATTAGGTAAGCATGGGAGGACTCAGTGAATGACAGATGTTGTTTCTTTGGGGGGACTTTTAAGAGTTCCAACTCCTGCATGCCTCCCCTAAGCGGTCACTTTTACAGAATTCTCCAGCAATGTTCATTTGGTTTGTGGGGCCTACATTCTCAACTTTTCCCAATTTCTTTATATAGCTTTGGACTACAAGAGAAGGGAGGAGCCCTCTGCATGGGGCCTGGGGAAAGAAATGCGGACTCAGGGACAGTGGAAGTTTCTATGAGGAATCCGACCCTGCCTGACCCCAAGAACTTCTCAACCCCTGTGGGGCAGGGGTTAGAGTCATGAGCCGAAGGATCTCTTCTCACTTGGTGATGTGGGACACTCAGTGGTTCAGAGGCCAAGGTGACAGAATGCAGACTTGGGGCAAGGGGTACAGTGAGAATCTAAGGGACCCCAAGTCTGTTAGCCTTCCCAGGAGGCAGCATCCCGGGCTGCACAGCAGTGTTTTAATAGAGGCCACAGCATTCATGTGATGAGAAGGCAATTCCTATAGGAACTTGTGAGTGGATAGTAGATAGTAATGTACATGAGGGGATTGTTCCCCGGGTTTTCCCTCTGGGTGGGGAGAGATCCCTAAATAATGGTGGTGGGAGGGACTGTGATTATACAGGTGACAGCAGTGAGGCAGGGGACTTTGAGTGATGTAGCTGAAGCATGCTGCCCGGTGCTGGCCACACGGTAAGCGTCCAGGAACCGGTCATCATTACCAGCTGTTCCCTGATACCCTGACCTCTTCCCGGTGCCCGCAGGACTGGGCAGTCTCTGCTGTGAGCATCAGAGGACGGGGGACCTCTCAGCCCGTCCTTCCCTGGAGCTCTTTGAAGAATGCAGAGTGGGACATTAACTTTATTTCAAGTTTATTTTCTCCATCACAAGCATGATGTATCTACTTTTGAGAGGAAAGAGTATCTTCACCTTAGGTGCCAGGAAGTAGTGATGATCCTGGCTGGCTTTGAGGAACACTAGATTAGAGTCAGAAGACCTGGATTCAAGTCCCAGCTCAATTACCTTTGAGATGTGAGGCCATAGGGGAAAGGAAAAAAAAGAGAGAGAGAGAGAGAGGGAAACAAGCTATAAGAGACTCTTACTGATAGAGGACAAACTGGGGGTTGATGGAGGGAGGTGGGCAGGGGATGGGCTAGATGGGTGAGGGGTATTAAGGAGGGCACTTGTGATGATGAGCACTGGGGGTTGGATGTAAGTCATGAGTCACTGAATTCTACTCCTGAAACCAATACCACACTACATGTTAAATAACTAGAATTTAAATAAAAACTTGACACATTAATAAACAGAAATGTGAGGCCACAGGCTAATTTTTTAACTTCCTCATTTGTAAAATGGGGACAAAACTGCCTGTCCTACCAACAGATAATAAACATAAAAATGTTTTGTAAACTGTTAAGTTCTGTGAAGGGAATTAAGGAAAGTGGTTTTGGCGTGGCTGATGATGAAGTCCTCTAGGGCTACTGGCATTCAGTGAGGGGATGGTCTTTTATTCCGAAATGAAGACTAATGAGAGAGTTCAAGCATGGAGCTAGGTGAGGGACACAGGGGTATTTTGGGATATCCCTGCGTGTTCAGTACCTCCTCCTGAGGCCGGTTCACAGGACACGAGGCCATTAATCTTACCAGAAGGCATCACTGGGCCAAACCTGAGGGTGTGACAGGTGCCCCTCCCTCTCTACTGCTATGGTTGTTTATTGCTGTCTACCTTCCAGGCTGGGAACTTCTAGGCTCTTAGCACAGGGCCTGCCATACAGTGGGTTCACAGAATGATTCAGTGAGTAAGTGAGTGGGAGGATATGTTTTCTTTTTTTGGATCATGGTCCTTGACTATTTTCTGCACATTTACTCTCATTCTCACACCTCTTCTCTTTCCAAAATATCTTCAAAGCAATCCACAAACCAGAACATGGAAACACCAATACTTGGGGCTAAAAAAACCAGGAACACCTGAGAAAGAAAAATATGAATTGTTCCTTCCTGAGCCATTTGTGCCTTGGGGGTCAACTTTGGGGAAGAAAGGAGACTCCCGAATTGGTTGCTGGTGATAGGGTGGGGTGGGGGCAACAGGCAAAATCTGTGGAGAATCAGTCTGTCCTGACACAACAGTACCTTTCTGTAACTTAAAAGATATGTGAACTCTAGGGACTTCCAGCCCTGGAAATAATTGCTTTCTCAAAAAAGACAGGGAACTTAAAAAATAAATCTGGTGATGGCTCCCCTTGTTATTAGGGTTGAAACGGGTGATCTGTGTGTTTTCTGAAGGCTTATATGATTCTAAGCCAGGGAACAGCTTAATTTTTTGCTGGGTTCCTTTGTTGCTCCCATAACCTCTTAGGAATGGTGACAACAATGACATCGATGTGGAGAGTGCCTTTCCTCTGAGGGCTTGCTCTGTACCGCCCCATGCTTACTTTGACTCATTTTTCACAACAACCCTGTAAGGTCGGTTATAATCTCCACCCCATTTTACAGACGAGGAAACTGAGGCTCAAGGGGTTAAGTAATTTCCCCAAGGTAACACAGTCAGTCACCTTCATTTGAACTTTGTTTAAATCCTGGTCTGATAGTTACATCCATGCCCTTCTCCAACCCCTGAACTGCCTCCTTCAAAAAGTGTAAGGTTGCCTCTGAAGTATTTTCTAAGCAGTTCAAATACAGCCCTGCAAAATATAGATTGTGTGTATTTCGTGGACAAGAAATCCTCCCCCCTCCCCAATCCCTCCTTTTAAGAGCTTTTTCATCCACTGCTCACCCCCACCCCCACCCCCGGTTCAGCCTGGAGCCTGGGGGAGAAAATGGGACAAGAGAACAATAAAACAAAAGACTCCAAGACCTGTAACCGATCATGATTGAAACGCACTTTCTCAGCTTCATAAAATGTCAGCCTGATTCTCTTTGTTCTAAAAGTTCTGCTTTCACAAAGCATCAATTTCCCCTAATAATAAGCCTTTTTATTCTTCATCTAATGATGCAGCCTGGTCTTGAGAATTCTTATGATCTCTATTGCTCATCCAAGGATGACAGAAGCACGCACAATGAATTTCTCACTTCCCTCCTTTACCTTTCGTATCATACGTGATTTCCATCCCAGTGCAAGCAGGGGCTCTGAGCAGTGTCCCCCCATTTCCTCTACCCCGTCACTCTCACACAGCCATGAACAGCTCTGAATTCTCCTCACAGCATCATTGGTTCTCCGTGATAAGATCATCTTTTTTTTTTTCCCCACCCCTCCACGGTGACTCTTGTGTCTGCTGTGGACACTTTCCCTTGGGAGGGGGGGCAGTATTTTTGACTGGTTGAGTGTTTGAAGTAACATTTATCACACATGAACTGTGTTCCAGGCACACTCTGAGAGTTTGAACAGGTGATCTCATTTGCTGCTCACAACACCCTGATTTGGGGGGTCCTGGTAGTAAACCCACTGTACAGAGGAGGAAGCTGAGGCACAAGAAGTCCAAAGACAAAGCCCTCTAAGTGTCTAGATTCTAGAGCCTCTCTTAACCATTGGGACTCACTGGCTTAAGGTTGTCTGGAAACTTCTATGTGAAAGTTGGACAGTGTTGAGAGTAATATCTGGCTTTTGAAGTTTTCAGCCCAAAGGGCTCTAGAGAATCAAGGTGGACAATAACCTTGGAAGGGTCAAGCCATGCAATAACAATAACTATAGGGTTTACAGAACAGCCACAGAGCATATGAGATTACCAAAAGAGGACACAAAGCAGGGCCCAGGAATGGTAGTGGGAAATGCCCCTGCTCTTGCCTCCACTGGTCATGGCCTATGAGACCTTCTCCTAGTCATCTGCATCGTCCCTTCACTTCTCTCTCACCGTGGGCATCCAGAGATTGGTAGTGGGCCCTTAGGACGGCAGTTCTCAAAGTTTCACATAGGTCAGTGTCACTTGGGGAGCTTATCTAACGTGCAAATTTTGGAAATTCTGATTCAAGAGGCCTGGGAGAGAGACTCACTGTTTTTCATTCTTAACTAAGCACCTCAGAAGATCCTAATGCAAGAAGCCTCCAAGCCACTATTTAAAGTAACCACTGCTTCTCGGATTACAGCATTAGGAAAAGAAAACAAGAAGCCTAGTTGTCTGTGGCCTAGCTTTGCCTCGAGCACTCTCTCAAGGATGGCTGGGAGCCCAGCATCACTTGGTTGGTTGTTGCTCTTTGGTCTTTACCTCTGCTGCTGGGGAGGAGGCAGCTGCGTAGCTCTTCGTCTGGATCTGCTGTGCTTGTTGTAGGAGCTCAGTAATATTTGTTATTATTTTTTTAACCTTCTGGACTAGAATCAAGATTTTTATCTTCTGGTCTGAGATCTCCTACCAGGAGCTTTCTAACCTTTGAATCCCCATTTAGACCCACTGAAATGGCCAGGAAAGAAACACTGCACTAAAGAAAGACGGCTGCCTGTTTAGGTGTGGACACACCTGAAGTTGCCTCAAAACTCGTTTCCTCTGATTAGATTATGCTGGAAACCTCACCTCTCACAGGAGGCTTTTTTCCCATTCCAGATATGATCTCCTGCCAGGCACTCCCGATTGTTGCACTCATTTTAGGGCCAACATATCAGTGTCTCGTTGTCTTTAGTCACCATCTCCATTGGGTTAGTAATAAATCTCTGAGCAGGTTCTGCAATTAGTTATTTGGTTTTACTTGGTCTCTAGCATGCGTCTAAAACCAGGACTCTTCTGATGTCCACACAGGCTATAGGCTCGAGTAGGTCAGGAAACGTCTGTCTCGAGAGGCTAGCACAGTGCCTGAAATACACAAGGTGTTCAGTAAATGTGTGTGGATTAAGTGATTGTAATTTTACAAATCCACAGGTTTGGTTGTTTTTTTTCTATGCTTTCCCTTTCCTTCACATTTTTATTTAAATTCTAGTTAGTTAGCATACAGTACAATATTGGTTTTGGGAGTAGAATTCAGTAATTCACCACGTAAAAATAACACCCAGTGCTCAACAGGACAAGTGCCGTCCTCAATACCCACCACCCATTTAGCCCATCCCCCACCCACCTCCCTCCATCGCCCCTCAGTTTGTTCTCTATCGTTAAGAGTCTCTTATGGTTTGTTTCCCTCCCTCTCTCTTTTTTCCCCCCTTTCTCATATGTTCATCTGTTTTGTTTCTTAAATTGCACATATGAGTGAAATCATGTGGTATTTGTCTTTCTCTGACTTATTTATCTTAGCATAATACACTCTAGCTCCACCCATGTTGTTGCAAATGGCAAGATTTCATTCTTTTTGATGGCTGAGTAATATTCCAGTGTGTGTGTGTGTGTGTGTGTGTGTGTGTGTGTGTCTATACCCCATATCTTCTTTATCCATTCCTCAGTCGGTGGACATTTGGCCTCTTTCCATGGTTTGGCTATTGTAGGTAACAGTGCTATAAACATCAGGGTGCACAGACCCCTTCAAATCTGTATTTTTGTATCCTTGGGGTAAATACCTAGTAGTGCAATTGCTGGATTATAGGTAGTTCTATTTTTAACTTTTTGAGGAACCTCCATACTGTTCTCCAGAGTGGCCGCACCAGCTTGCATTCCCACGTAGGTTTTTGTTTTTGTTTTTTTGAGGCAGCTGTCCCCAGACGAGACTCTGGGGCTGGATAGGTAAACATCCAAATAAAATGTCATGCTTCTTGGACAAAAATGAGAAAATTTAGCACATTGTTTTAGTTTTGTCATAAAGCTAAATTCATTTAGTGTAGAAATCCTGCCTATTCTGAGCCTGTGTTCTTCCTAATTTGGGAGTATTAAAATTACCCTTTTGTGAGGTGACAATAATAGATGTCATTGTATTGACTAAACTGACTCCCACCCCATTCTTTTGAGGAGGCTCCTACATCCCTTGCCTAGATGATTTGCCTAGGTGACTCCAGGTAACTCCAGAAGTAGCCTGCCTGAGCCCACTCTTCCCCCTTATCTATCAGGACTTCTCATGACAAACCAGGGAAGCTGATTCTAGCTTTTGCTAGTGTGAGGTATTTCCTCAAATACAGAAAGAATATTTAAAAGATGATGGGTCTAAATGCAGGGTGCTCTCCTGAGTTGGATCCTGGAGCAGAAAAAGAGCACGGGTGGAAAAACTGGTAAAATTCTAATAAAGTTTGTAGTGTAGTTAATGGCAGTCTACCAGTATTAATGTCTTTGTTGTGCCAGATGTACCATGGTTATGTAAGATGTTAATAGGAGAAACTGGGTGAAGAATATAAGAAGTCTCTGTACTATTTTTGTAACTTTTCTAAGAATTTAAAATTATTCCAAAATAAAAAGTTTATTTAAAAAAAAGATAAATGCCCACAGTCTTGGGTGCTGAGCAATTCACTTGGCCAGAGTTACCTTTTTTAAAAATGTAAATCAGAGCTTATCAGTATCCTTCTTAAACTCTTTCAGTGGCTTCCCATTGCTCTATGAATAAAAATCCAAATCCAGGCCCTGCTTATTTCTCCTACCTCACCTCCTCTCTGTCTACTCCGTCTTTGACCACTTTATTCTACTCACACTGGCCTTCCTCCAGTTTCTCGATGAGGCTGTGCTTGTCCCCGCTTTAGGCCTTTGCCCTGGCTTCTGTCTTGGATGCTCTTCCTCCAGGTCTTTACATGGCTGGCTTGTCTTGATATTTGGGTGCCTTTGCTGCCCACCCACTCTAAAGTAGCTTCCCTGCCTATCCTCTCCTTCATTTCACTCTGCTCTGTGTTCTTCACAACACTTAACACCATCTGTCAAATTATTTAAATAATTTCTTTGCTTATTATTTGTTTATTGTCTTCTCCTCCCCCTGGGATGTCAGAGGTTTATTGTTCATCACTGTATCTCTATAACCTAGAGCAAAGTCTGACATATAACAGGGGCTCTGGAATTATTTGCTGTGTGAATGACAGAAGGCACATTTCATCCCGGAAGCCTTCATGACTCCTGGTCAGGCATAAGAACCCTCCATTCAGCTTCCATGGCCTCTGGCACTTCTCTTTCCTACAGCTCTTGCCCCAGTGGGTTGTAACTGTCCACTGACCCATTTGTCTCTTCACTAGGGCCCTGAGCTCTGATGGGTAGAATGATGTTACTACTTTTTTACTCTTAGAGATGGCATAATGCCTGGGACAACACTGACATGACACCCAACAGTGGTAAAACTCATTAGGGCCCCTGGCTTAGACACTTGCTGGCCAACTTGGGGAGTCAGAAGTAAACCCTATTTTATTATTATTAATTTATTTATTTTGGGGAGAGAGCATGCAGGGGAGTGGGGAGGGGCAGAAGGAGGAGAGAATTTTAAGCAGGCTCCACGCTCAGCGCAGAGCCTGATATGGAGCTTGATCTCACAACCCTGAGTTCGTGACCTGAGCCGAAATCAAGAGTCGAATGCTTAACCGACTGATCCACCAGGCACCCCAGAAGTGAACCCCTTTTAGACAAGACCAGTCACTGATCACTTCATTTATCTTTGTAGTGTCAGTGCCTTGCACTGGAATAACAGTTTGTGCATTTTAAATAAATAAAGGAGAGAATGGGACAAAATAGCCTGGCTATGGGATTGGAGGGGGAGTTCAGAAATGGACTTTGAAATTCAGCCAATATCTAAGTACTGCCTGGAGTGTACTCTCAAGGAAGAAGTGAATTGACTGTTTCATGTTTGTTCTGTCTTTCTATGTTTTATCTCTTATCTGTTTCCTTAGGTCTCTTGTCAGTCATATTTTCTCCAGGTAGAGTTTTTCTTGACCCTACTGTCTTCGTTTCATTTCAGTCTCCTTTTCATCCTACCTCCTTTCTGTTACTAAGCCAGGTCTTCTCCAAACTGTAAACCCACAGCTGCTGCTTTGGCTTCCCCAGCAACCTCACTCAGCAATCACCACAATATGCAAGGGACACCCAGGGAAAGAAACAGCCTCTTCCCCTAATGAAGTGTCAGCCCTTCATCTTCTCTGATTTAAGCAAGAAATGCCATAGATTCTTTGAAAGAATGTATAACTCAGAGCTAGACTGAATGCTTTTAAAACCCTTTCTTAGACATTCAGGTGGCCAACAGACAGATGAAAAGATGCTGAACATTGCTTATCATCAGGGAAATGCAAATGAAAACCACAATAAGATGTCATCTTATACTTGTCATAATGGCTACAATCAAAAACACAAGAAATAACAAGTGTTGGCAAAGATGTGGAGAAAAAGGAGCCCTCATGTCCTGTTGGTGGGAATGCAGTTTGGTGCAGCCACTGTGGAAAACAGTATGGAATTTCCTTAAAAAGAATTGAAAATAGAATTACTGTATGATCCAGTAATTCCACTACTGGGTAGTTACCCAAAGAAAAGAAAAACACTAATTCAAAAAGATATATGCATCCCTGTGTTTATTGCATTATTATTTACAGTAGCCAAATTATAGCAGCTCAAGTGTCTACTGACAGATGATGGATAAAAAAGATGTTACACACACACACACACACACACACACACTGGAATGTTATTTGACCATAAAAAGAATGAAATCTTGCCATTTGCAGCAACATGCATGGGTAGTCCTAGAGTGTATAATGCTAAATGAATAAGTCAGTCAGAGCAAGACAAATACCAGCTGATTTCACTCATATATGGAATTTAAGAAACAAATCAACAGCAACAACAACAAAAAGACAAAAAACCAGACTCTTAAATACAGAGAACACACTGGTAATTACCAGTGGGGAGGTGGGTGGGCAGATAGGTGAAATAGATAAAAGGGAGTAAGGGTACACTTATCTTGATGAGCACTGAGAAATGTCTAGAATTTTGAATCATTATACTGTACACATGAAACTAATATAACACTGTGTGTTAATTATACTTCAATAAAAAAAAATACAACCTGTTTTGTAATAAGTGAGTGATTTAGGGCAGGAAGTTTAACCTCCCAGAGCCTTGGTTTCCTCATCCACAGAGTGGGAATGTGGCTGTTAATGGACACGTGCACACACACACACACACACACACCCCAAATGGCTTACCTTCTTATCCTTTCAATATTAGCTTAAATCTTATCTGCTTTCTCTGAAGTAGGTCCCTTGGTCTCAGTCATAGCCCTTCTCACAATTTATAATAAGTTGATTTATATGTGTTTTGTGTCCTTTCCCCCATTAGAGTGCAGACAGGAGGTATAGTTATCATTAGCACTGTACCCAAGGCTTTGCAACAGAGGTTAGTATAGAGGTGGTAGATTATTATGTCATTATTAATCCACTGTTTTTATGGACAGTGGGGAAATTATTGCGAAGAAGGGAAAATACACATCTCTGGGCAACAAGATCCTCTTTCTTGGTTAATGGAGAGACTAATTTGTTTAGATCCATGAAGGTCAAGCCATGGTCTGGGGGTGCTGACCAAAAGGATCTTACCTTCCAGTGAGAGCTTGTATTTCAGTGGCTGTCAATTTCCGATCAGCCCCAGAGTTTGAGAAGATAAAGTTTCTTGGATGTCTCTTGCCCTCCAGTCTGTTTGTGTAGTTTCGATTTATTTTAGTCATGAATTCAGTTGGCATTCTCCCTCTGGAACCCTGTTATTAAAACAAATTTGACAGAGACTCTGCTTGCAGGTACAACAGCATAGGAATGAAATGAACTCCCATGTACAATATGAGTCTCAATATTGGTTCAGCCTTGGCATGACACTTAGAATGAGTGAGAGCAATGGGGATCTCATTAATCCTCACAATTTAGTACCAGCCTCCAGGAGAGGAGAAAATCTTGTCTGATTGTATTGTCCTGTTAGCCTTGTAAATTCACAGGAGAGGGCAGTAAAAGGAGCAGGAATATTTATCCCAACTCTTTGGTCATTTGCTCATGAATCTAAGACAGAAGACTAACTGAAAAGGATTTATATACATAAAATGAAATCGTGGTGAGAAAGCTCAGACAGATGGAGAGAATTATTGTCAGTCATTCATTCATCTTTCATTTACTGAGCATCTACTACATGCTAGGCACTATTCTGGACACTGCGAATGCAAAAGTTAAGAAGCCAGTCAAAATCCTTGCCCTCAAAGAACTTACATTCTGGTAGGAAGAGATAGACAACAACCAAATGAGCAAGTTAATTAATAACTTCCGTAAAGAAAATAAATCAGGGTAATGTTAATAGGACTCTGAGATGAGAGTAGTGGGAACTTTTAGGATAAGAGGAAAGACTTCTCTGAAAATGTGACATGGGAATGAAAAGTAGAGTTTTGGATGGCAGCAGCTGCAGAGATGGAAGTTAGCATGGCTGCTAATGAACAGAATGGGAGGAAGCCTTGTGCCTGGAATAAATTCAACATCAGGGAGAAAGAGAGACCCCGCAACCCCCTCCAGATGCTAAAATACAAATAATTAACACTTCCACATTCTTAACTACCTACTAGTGATGTTTATTACTTAACAGCAATGTGACCTGGGACAAGTTATTCATTCACTCTAATTTGACAGCTATCACATGAGAGTCATAAAGTCTATACACCTCCATGGCCTTCTTACAGGAATTATACATGACAGCAATAAAGGTTAGTAACTATTGAGTACTTATTATGTGCTGGTCACTGTGCTATGTGCTTCACATATAATACCGCATTTAATCTTCTTGATAACTTTCTTAATTAAGAAGCACTGTAATCCCTGTTTTGCAGATGAGGAAACGGAGTGCAGGGATGGTGAGTAACTTGCTCATGGTCATTCAGAGTTGGGATTTGAATCCACACTCTTTTCTTCCAAAGCTCTCAACCTTACCCCCGATATCTTCCAGATGTGGAAGCCTTACAACGGTGCACACCGGGCACCTAGCCCAGTGCCTGCAAGTGGTAGCTCTCAGTGCTTCTAGACCCATCGGTACTTACTCACATTGTCTTTCTTCCACTTTACAGCAGTATGATTGATTTTAGACCCTGCATTTTAGAATGTGACTTTCAGAAGTCAGGGATTTACCAGAGAGCTGGAGCTGGAAGCCGGATCATCTGATTCCTACTCCCTAGGTCTTTTTCCTGTCGTGTGCCTCCCCGGAGTTTTTGCTTATTATAATTAAGCATATTTTGAAAGGAACCCTCAGAAATACACACTGAATTTGCTTTAGTAGATCCAGCTGTTTGCAAAACAATAGGTTCAATTTTCTTCCTTAATACTGCTTCTATTAACATTTAAAAGATCCCTCCATATTCATTGTTCCTATTTTAAGCTGAAAAACCATCAGAGCATTTCAGTATTCATCAGCTGATGAAACCCAGCAGGTTTCTGAATCGACACCTACTCTGCCACCTTTTGCCCAGGCGCCGCGCTCTGTGCCTGTCTTGCTCCTCCTTGTGTACGTCCCAGGAATTTCAGGTTTCCCTGGGACCTCTCAGCCAGGAAACTTTGTTCCTCGTAAGTAAGTTTCTTTCTCGTTTTTGGCATGTGGTCATTCATGTTCTCTTGGATTTTTAGAGTAGAACTTAAACTTGAAATTTTTTCTTTAAAAAAATATTCTTGGATGGGATTGTTGGAATACAGAATCTCCCTCTGAGACTGGAAGAAAACACATCTGAGCTCTCTGCCTGGCCAGGCAATTACAGCTATAAATGGAAAGAGGACATGACAGAGGAAAAGTAAGGCAGAAGGAGTATCTCTCCCCTTGTTATTCATGAGGCTAAAGCGTCTTCTGATCTTTCTTTGAGAATGGTGCTGATGCATACCTCCAAATCAGATGTTGTCTTTGGACTTGAGATGTCTTCTCCATGTCTCCACTTAGAAGTCTAACAGGCAACTCAGATTTAATGTGATGAAGACAGACTCCTGACTTTCATCCCCGGACTTGCTCTTCTCTCAGTATCCCCGTATCTATTAATAGCAACTCTGTTCTTTGGTGTGCTCAAGTAAACATGTTGGCGTCTTCTCCGCCATTTCTCCTTCTCTTATATGACCCCGTGTCCAGTTCATCAGCAACACCTGTTGGCCTTCACCTTCAAAATAGATTCAGAAGCTGACCATGTCTCACCATCTTCACAGCTGCCACCAGGGACTAAGCTACCATCCTCTTTCCTGATTTCCATGATCTCTTAATTGGCCTTTTGCTTTCACCCATGCCCTTCTTCTTCATACTCGGTGTGATAGCCACAGTGATCCTTTTAAATCTGCATTGGCGTATGCCCCACCTTTGCTCAAAACCCTCCAATGGCTTCCTGTCTCTTAGAACAGAAAGTTAAGGGGCACCTGGGTGGCTCAGTGGGTTAAGCAGCATCTGCCTTCAACTCAGGTCATGATCCCAGGGTCCTGGGATCGGGCCCCGCGTCGGGCTCTCCCCCGAGCCGGGGGTCTGCTTCTCCCTTTCCCTCTCCCTCTCCCTCTGTGATCTCTCTTGCTTTCCCTTTCTCTCAGATAAATGAATAAAATCTAAAAAAGAATGTTAAATCCTTAAAATGGCCTATGAAGCCCTCCAAGCGCCTGCCCCTCCCCATTATAATTCTAATCTCATCTAATCTACCCCCCATCCATTCCAGAATGTAAGTCCTATGAGGGAGGGCTGTTTGTCTGATTTTTCACTCTATTTACAGTGCCAACAATGGTACCTGGCACATAGTAGGCACTTGAGCATATTTTTTAAATGAATGAATGAATGACTGTTAAGAGATGACTGTAATGCCTAACTCTATTAAGTCAGGAATCATTTCATTACAAACAGAAAACCAATTCAAATGGAATGTGGTTGGGTCACTTCTAATGTGATTGGAAATTCAGGGGTGCATTACTTTTAGGGTAGCTCTGTTCAGGAACTCAAATGAAGCCATTGGTCATTGACTCCCTTTGTCCGTTATCTCCTTTTCTTCTCTGTTAGCTTCATTCTCAGGCAGGCTTTCTTGGTCACCATAAACTTCAGCATTACATAATACTATATTAATAATCCCAGTGGTGACAAGACCAGGAGACAATCTCATTGGCCCAGGTTGAATCATGTGCCTCTTTCTGAACCAATCACTGTGATCCAGGGTGATGAAATGCTCCCATTGGCCAAGTTGATTCATCTAACCACCCCTCGAGTAGAATATGAGAGTAGGGGTATCAGGCCCACCAACACTCCATAGACTGAGAGAGAGGGAGGACTGCTTCTGTAAAGGGAAGTACAGCTGTCATTGTCAGGTTCATCCCACATTACCACCAGATTGATTCTTGCAAAACACGGTCCTGATCTTGTTGCTATTATGCTCTAAGATCCTCGGTGACTCCCTGTTGAAATGCCAAAATCCTTGGTCTGGTTTTTAAGACTCATCATAATGTCCTAATCTGTGTCACCATGCACTCCCATATTCCCTTTACTGCAGAAACACTGGACTGTGTGCTATTCTTGGAAGACCATTTGTTCATTTATCAGTCCATACATATACATACATGATATTTCTATGTGTCCCAGCCTTTGTTCATTTAGTGACCACTCTTCTGAATGCCTTTTGCCTTCTTTGTGCATATAAAAGCCAACATATTTTCTAAGATGTCCTCATTTTTCTAAGCCCCACGTAGCTCATAATGATTTGTTTCCTCCATCTCTCTCCATAGTACTTTATTTATTCCTCTCTTAAGGCAGCATTTTTTTTTTTTGCCTTGGGTGGATGTTATATCTGTACATACCTATTTCCCCTATTGGATTCTAAAATCTTTGAGAGCTTGGACATGTTCCCCCCCCCGCCCCCAGCCAGCCAGTTATAGTAGTACTGTACATCTAAGAAGTATCTAAGAACTGTTTGTGAAATGAATGAATAGCAAACTGAATTGAATTAAACTTTCAGTTTGTCATTTTTTATCATCACCATGATATGTTTATTTGTATAGCACATCTATTTGTAGAGTATATTTGGATTTATAAAATGTTCTGAGGCCTTTCATCTTACTTACTTTTCATAATGGTAATCTGAACTGGATATTATCTCTATTTTAAGAATAAAGAAGCTGAATCTCAGGCAGGTAACTTTTTGGTCGTGCAGTGGTGAGGACAAGAACTGAATACAGGGCTTTAAAAAAAATTGTGTTAACTGTTGGTGGGAATCCAAGCTGGTGCAGCCACTCTGGAAAACAGTATGGAGTTCCTCCAAAAGTTAAAAATAGAACTACTCTGTGACCCAGCAATCGCACTGCTAGGTATTTATCCAAAGGATACAAAAATAGTGATCTGAAGGGGCACATGCATCCCTATGTTTATAGCAGCAGTGTCCACAATAGCCAAATTATGGAAAGAGCCTAGATGTCCAATGACAGATGAACAGATAGAGAAGATGTGGTATATGTGTGTGTGTATGTGTGTGTGTATGTGTGTATAATGGAATATTAATCAGCTATTAAAAGGAATGAACTCGGGCGCCTGGGTGGCTCAGTTGGTTAAGCGACTGCCTTTGGCTCAGGTCATGATCCTGGAGTCCCTGGATCGAGTCCCGCATCGGGCTCCCTGCTCGGCAGGGAGTCTGCTTCTCCCTCTGACCCTCCGGACCCTCCCCCCTCTCATGTGCTCTCTCTCTCAGTCTCTCTCTCTCAAATAAATAAATAAAATCTTAAAAAAAAAAAAGGAATGAACTCTTGCCATTTGCAACAGTGTGGATGGAACTAGACAGTATTATGCTAAGTGTTTGTCAGAGAAAGACAAATACCATATGATTTCACTCATATGTGAAATATAAGAAACAAAACAGATGAACATAGGGGAAGGGAAGGAAAAATAAAATAAGATAAAAACAGAGAGGGAGGCAAACCATAAGAGACTCTTAACCATAGGAAACAAACTGAGGGTTGCTGGAGGGGAGCAGGGTAGGGGATGGGGTAACTGGGTGATGGTCATTAAGGAGGGCACATGATGTAATGAGCACTGGGTGTTATATGCAACTGATAAATTACTAAATTCTACCCCTGAAACTAATAATATACTATATGTTAACTAAATTGAATTTAAATAAAAAATTTAAAAAATTGTGCTAAGGTTTGTTTATTTTTAATTGAAGTATAGTTGACATTCGTTTCAGGTGTACAACATAGTGATTCGACAATTGTATACATTATGAAATGCCAAACACAAGTGCAGTCACCATACAAGGTTATTATAATATTATTGACTGTATTCCCTATGCTGTACTTTTCATGAATTCAGATCTTTTAACTCTATATTAATCATAAGTCTTTTGGCAACAAGTGACAGTAACTCAAACCAGCATTAAATACAAAAGGAGATTTATTAGTTAATTGGTGACCCCCAAAGAACTATGTTGTTTGGTATTCATTCTCTTGTATCATGTCATCCCTCAGTGACTGGGCTTGGATGTGTGATTTTTTTTTTTTTTGGCTGATGGGACTTTAGCAAGCATGATGTAAACAGAAGCTTGATTATTCACTGGCAAATTGGGACTTGTCTGCTTGGAATGCTCCCTCTTGGAACACAGCTGGCATGCCCTAAGAAGCCCAGGCCACATGGAGAGACCATGGGGAAGAAGTGAGATGCTCAGTCAGCAGTCCCAGCTGAGCCTTCAGCTGCTACTCAGCACCAACAACCACCCATGAGTGAACATGCTGGGTGTGAGCGAGCATCCTGGGTGTTCCAGCCCAGTCCAGCCTCCACATGACTGAAAGCCCCACTACAGAACCATGACAGAGAATAAAGTGGTGTCATTTAAAGGTATTAAGTTTCAGGGCATTTTGGTCTTCAGCAATAGGTAACAGAAAGATGAGACGAGCATCTGATATATTCTTTTTGAGTTCACCTGCTCAGCCTTGAACAAATCACTGTGGCCAGGGTGGTGGGGCTAATGCCTCCTACAGGGACCACATGGAGCAGGGGGAAGAGATGCTCAAAGATCCTTCCACAATTGGGAAATTGTGCAGAACAGACAAAAATTGTAGCTACCAGAGCTTGGTGGAGCCTGGAAAAAGCCAGCATAGCTCCTCAGGGGGTCAGGCAAGAATCATAGGTTGTCAGAGTTACCAAGTTCAAGTCTATAGCACAAGCAATTCCATTTACAGTAAAGATAATGCCTAGCCCCCTAAAAGGCAGTGCAGGATAATGCAAAGGGCATAGGCTTTAGAATTAACTCCTTCTGGTTGTGTGATCTTGGATAAACTGCTTAACCTCTCTGAATCTCAGAAAAGGAGGTCAGGACCCTGAGAAAATGAGACGTAGCCTGGCTAATTTTCTAGAGGGACTTGTGAGTATAAAAACTTTTTGAAGTAGAAAGTGATTGCAAAAATCTTCTTGTGCCACAGGGATAATATAGGAGCTTATTTATATTTAAATGATGCATAGTACAACTGATTGAGGGTGTGGTCTCCAGGGTCAGACTGTGCAGGTAAAATCTAAGTTCCATCACTTCCAGTGTGACCACGGGGGAACATTCAGTCCCTCCAAGGAATTATTTTGCTTCTTATCTATATAGTGGACATAACATAAGATTTACTTTATAATGTTGTTATGAGGGTACAAGGGAGATAATGCTTATAAATCACTTAACATCATGCCTGGCTCTTGAGTGCTCAGAAATGTGAGCTGTTATTTGGTTTTATCATGCACAGTATTAATTGGGGAATGGGATGATGTAGAAAGGGAAAATACAAAAGAGAAAAGACTACCTTTTCTTCATGCTTCATTTAGTTTAGCTCACTGGTTTCTTTGTGCATCCTGAGCACACACCTGTCCTCCCTGGTTGGTTAGATTAGATCAGCTCATTCCAAAGGTGAGAAACAAGTGAAACTGTTCAGTGGGAAACCCAACTGGGTGTGCACAAAGATACATGTAAGAGGATAATCTTTGTAGGATCATTTGTAATAGAGAAAACCCAGAAATTACCTAAATGTTAGTTCATGGAACAGGTACATCTCAGTTATTGCACCAGAGTATCTCCAGGTGCTTCAGGTAAAACAGTGGAATCGTGTTTGATTCTTTTTATTTTTTATTCTTATGTTAATCCCCATACATGACATCATTAGTTTTAGATGAAGTGTTCCATGATTCATTGTTTGTGCATAACACCCAGTGCTCCATGCAGAATGTGCCCTCCTCAATACCCACCACCAGGCTAACCCATCCTCCCACCCCCCTCCCCTCTAGAACCCTGTTTGTTCGTGTTTGATTCTTTTGTTTTCCTCCCACTCCCCACGTTGACTGTTGAGTCCTGTTGTCTCTACCTTTAAAATATGTTCACATTCGGACCCTTTCTCAGTACCTGCTTAGCTACTACCCTGATCTTAAGCCACTTTCCTCTTTTGTAGATTTTTGCAATCACTTTCTACTTGGTCTTTCTGCTTCCTCTCTTGGCCTTTCTGCCTACAGTGGCATCTTTGCTCTTCTTTGAATCCTATCTTAGGGCCTTTATACTGGCTTTTCCTACTGTCTGGAAAACTCTTTTCCACCAGTGTCCTCATAGCTCCTTGCCTCATCTGCTCATGCCTGCTTCTCACTAAGGCCTGCTCTATCTACTTTGTTGTTGTTTTTTATTTTATTTATTTATTTTTAAAATTTTGTTATGTTATGTTAGTCACCATACAATACATCATTGGTTTTTGATGTGGTGATCCACAATCCACTGTTTGCGTATAACACCCAGTGCTCCATGCAGTACGTGCCCTCCTTAATACCCATCACTGGGCTACCCCATCCCCCCTCCCCCCTCCCCTCTAAAACCCTGTTTGTTTCTCAGAGTCCATAGTCTCTCATGGTTCATCTCTCCCTCCAATTCCCCCCCCCCATTTTTCCCTTCCTTCTCCTAATGTCCTCCATGCTGTTCCTTATGTTCCACAAATAAGTGAAACCATATGATAATTGACTTTCTCTGCTTGACTTATTTCACTTAGCATAATCTCCAGTCCCATCCACGTTGATGTAAAAGTTGGGTATTCATCCTTTCTATTCATCCTTTTATGGCTGAGTAATATTCCATTGTATATATGGACCACATCTTCTTTATTCATTCATCTGTGGAAGGGCATCTCGGCTCTTTCCACAGTTTGGCTATTGCGGACATTGCTGCTATGAACATTGGGGTGCATATGGCCCTTCTTTTCACTACATCTGTGTCTTTGGGGTAAATACCCAGGAGTGCAATTGCTGGGTCATAGGGTAGCTCTATTTTTAAAATTTTGAGGAACCTCCATACTGTTTTCCAAAGTGGCTGTACCAACTTGCATTCCCACCAACAGTGTTAGAGGGTTCCCCTTTCTCCACAACCTCTCCAACGTTTGTTGTTTCTTTCCCTGTCCATTTTTGCCATTCTAACTGGTGTAAAGTGGTATCTCAGTGTGGTTTTGATTTGGATTTCCCTGATGGCTAATGATGATGAACACTTTTTCATGTGTCTGTTAGCCATTTGTATGTCTTCTTCAGAGAAGTGTCTGTTCATCTCTTCTGCCCACTTTTTGACTTGATTATTTGTTTTTTGGGTGTTGAGTTTGAGAAGTTCTTTATAGATATTGGATACCAGCCCTTTATCTGTAGTGTCATTTGCAAATATCTTCTCCCATTCTGTGGGTTGCCTCTTTGTTTTGTTGACTGTTTCCTTTGCTGTGCAGAAGCTTTTTATCTTGATGAAGTCCCAAAAGTTCATTTTTGCTTTTGTTTCACTAGCTTTTGGAGATGTATCTTGAAAGAGGTTGCTGTGGCCAATGTCAAAGAGGTTACTGCCTATGTTCTCCTCTAGGATTTTGATGGATTCCTGTCTCACGTTGAGGTCTTTCATCCACTTTGAGTTTATCTTTGTGAATGGTTTAGAGAATGGTCGAGTTTCATTCTTCTGCATGTGGCTGTCCAATTTTCCCAGCACCATTTATTGAAGAGCCTGTGTTTTTTCCATTGCATGTTTTTCCCTGCTTTGTCAAAGATTATTTGACCATAGAGTTGAGGGTCCATATCTGGGTTCTCTATTCTGTTCCATTGGTCTATATGTGTTTTTGTGCCAGTACCATGCTGTCTTGGTGATCACAGCTTTGTAATATAGCTTGAAATCGGGCAACGTGATGCCCCAGCTTTGTTTTTCTTTTTCAACATCTCCTTGGCGATTCGGGGTCTTTTCTGATTCCATACAAATTTTAGGATTGTTTGTTCCAGCACTTTGAAAAATGTCATTGGAATTTTGATCGGGATGGCATTGAAGGTATAGATTGCTCTGGGTAGCATAGACATTTTAACAATGTTTATTCTTCCGATCCATGAGCATGGAATATTTTTCCATCTTTTTGTGTCTTCTTCAATTTCTTTCATGAGTGTTTTGTAGTTCCTGGAGTATAGATCCTTTACCTCTTTGGTTAGGTTTATTCCGAGGTATCTTATGGTTTTTGGTGCTATTGTAAATGGAATCATTTCTCTAATTTCTCTTTCTACAGTTGCATTGTTACTGTATAAGAAAGCAGCTGATTTCTGTGCATTGATTTTGTATCCTGCCACATTACTGAATTGCTGTATGAGTTCTAGTAATTTGGGGGTGGAGTCTTTTGGGTTTTCCACAGAAAGTATCATGTCATCTGCGAAAAGAGAGAGTTTGACTTCTTCTTTGCCAATTTGTATACCTTTCATTTCTTTTTGTTGTCTGATTGCTGTTGCTAGGACTTCTAATACTATGTTGAACAATAGTGGCGAGAGTGGGTATCCTTGACGTGTTCCTGATCTTAAGGGAAAGGCTCTCAGCTTTTCCCCATTGAGGATGATATTCGCTGTGGATTTTTCATAGATGGATTTTATGAACTTGAGGAATGATCCCTCTATCCCTATGCTCTGAAGAGTTTTAATCAGGAAAGGATGTTGTATTTTGTCAAATGCTTTTTCTGCATCAATTGAGAGGACCATATGGTTCTTCTCCCTCCTCTTATTAATGTGTTCTATCACATTGATTGATTTGCAAATGTTGAACCACCCTTGCATCCCGGGGTAAATCCCACTTGGTCGTGGTGGATGATCCTTTTAATGTATTGTTGGATCGTATTAGCTAGGATTTTGTTGAGGATTTTGGAATCCATATTCATCAGGGATATTGGTCTGAAATTCTCCTTTTTGATGGGGTGTTTGCCTGGTTTGGGGATTAAGGTAATGCTGGCCTCATAGAATGAGTTTGGAAGTTTTCCTTCTGTTTCTATCTTTTGAAACAGCTTCAGTAGAATAGATATTATTTCTTCTTTGAATGTTTGGTAGAATTCCCCAGGGAATCCATCAGGCCCTGGACTCTTGTTTTTTGGGAGGTTTTTGATCACTGCTTCAATCTTGTTACTGCTTATTGGCCTATTCAGGTTGTCAATTTCTTCCTGTTTCAGTCTTGGCAGTTTATAGGTTTCCAGGAAGGCCTCCATTTCATCCAGATTGCTCAGTTTATTGGCATATAGTTGTTGATAATAATTTCTAATAATTGTTTCTATTTCCTTGGTGTTAGTCGTGATCTCTCCCCTTTCATTCATAATTTTATTAATTTGGGTCCTTTCTCTTTTCTTTTGGATAATCTGGCCAGTGGTTTATCGATTTTATTAATTCTTTCAAAGAACCAACTTCTAGTTTCGTTGATCTGATCTGTGTTTCTGGTTTCTAATTCATTGATTTCTGCTCTAATTTTAATTATTTCTCTTCTAATGCGTGGCTTAGGCATCGTTTGTTGCTTTTTCTCTAGTTCTTTAAGGTGTAGAGTTAGTTGGTGAATTCGGGATTTTTCTATTTTTTTGAGTGAGGCTTGGATGGCTATGTATTTCCCCCTTAGGACTGCCTTTGCAGTATCCCATCGGTTTTGGACCGATGTGTTTTCGTTCTCATTGATTTCCATGAATTGTTTAAGTTCTTCTTTGATTTCCTGGTTGACCCAAACATTCTTGAGCAGAGTGGTCTTTAGCTTCCAAGTGTTTGAATTTCTGCCAAATTTTTTCTTGTGATTGAGTTCCAGTTTTAAAGCATTGTGGTCTGAGAATATGCAGGGAATAATCTCAATCTTTTGGTATCGGTTGAGACCTGGTTTATGACCCAGTATGTGGTCTATTTTGGAGAAAGTTCCATGCGCGCTCGAGAAGAATGAGTATTCTGTTGTTTTAGGGTGGAATGTTCTGTAAATATCTATGAGGTCCATCTGGTCCAATGTATCATTCAAAGCTCTTGTTTCCTTGTTGATTTTCTGCTTAGATGATCTGTCCATTGCTGAGAGTGGAGTATTGAGGTCTCCTACAGTTAACTAGTATTGTTATCAATATGACTCTATTTTGGTTAACAGTTGGCTTATGAAGATGGCTGCTCCCATGTTGGGAGCATAGATATTTATAATTGTTAGATCTTCTTGTTGGATAGACCCTTTAAGAATGATATAGTGTCCTTCTGTGTCTCTAATTATAGACTTTAGTTTAAAATATAATTTGTCTGATATAAGAATTGCTACCCCAGCTTTCTTTTGAGGTCCACTGGCATGGAAGATGGATCTCCATCCCTTCACTTTCAGTCTGGATGTATATTTAGATTCAAAATGAATCTCTTGTAGGCAGCATATGGATGGGTCCTGTCTTTTTATCCAATCTGCAACCCTGTGCCTTTTTATGGGAGTGTTTAGGCCATTCACGTCGAGAGTGATTATGGAAAGATATGAATTAATTGCCATCATGTTGCCTGTGAAGACGTTGTTTTTATAGATTGTTCCTGTAAATTTCTGTTGTATATCACTCTTGGGGTCTTTCTCCTTTTATAGAACCCCCCCTTAATATTTCTTGCAGGGACGGCTTAGTGGTCACATATTCTTTCAGTTTCTGCCGGTCGTGGAAGCTCTGCATCTCTTCATCCATTCTAAATGACAGCCTTGCCGGATAAAGTATTCTTGGCTGCATGTTCTTCTCATTTAGTACCCTGAATATGTCTTGCCAGGCCTTTCTTGCTTGCCAGGTCTCTGTGGATTCATCTGACGTTATTCTGATGTTCCTCCCTCTGTACATAAGGAATCTCTTCCCCCTAAGATGGTTTCCTTGGTTCTAAGATTTGCAAGTTTTACTATTACATGCCGGGGTGTTGGCCTGTTTTCCTTGATCTTGGGAGGGGTCCTCTCTGCCTCTAGGACACGAATGTTTGTTTCATTCCCCAGATTAGGGAAGTTCTCAGCTACGATTTGCTCAAATACATCTTCTAGTCCTCTCTCTCTCTCCACTCCCCCGGGATTCCAATTATTCTGACATTGGAACGCTTCATCGTGTCACTTATTTCTCTGATTCTATTTTCACAGATTCTGAGTTGTTTTTCCCTGGCCTCCTCTTTTCCCTTTTTATCTATTATATTGTCTTCCAGGTCGCTTATGCGCTCTTCTGCCTCAGTTACCTGTTAGATTATCTAGATTGGATTGGATCTCATTGATAGCATTTTTAAGTTCTGCCAATTCACCTTTCATTTCTGCCCTGAGAGACTCTATGTTGCCATTAATTGATTTCTCCATTCTAGCCATTGTCTTCACAATTGCTAGCCTGCATTTCATCTCCGACATCTTGGTTATATCTGCATCCATTTGTAAATCTGCAGCATAAGTCAATCTCTGAGTCTTTTCTGTTTTGGGGGCTCCTCCTCCTAGTCATTCTGTTGATGGGTGTTTGAGGGAATGTATAGAGTCCAAATTATTGACCAGAACCCAAGCAAGATGCACCTGTTTTCTTGGGACCTTAGGGTTGCTGGCCTCTTGTTTTCCTAGCCTGTCTTCTGGGGGAGGGGCCTGCCGCGCTGTTACTCAGGCAACCCTGTTTGGGCGGAGTTGCCCTGCGCCCCTGTGGCGGGGGATGGGCTCAGCGGGAATCAGTTTTTGGGGCTTTTGTTCTCTGGCAGCTTTCCCTGGTGGCTTTCGCGTCTCTTCCACGAGTCAGAGCAGAAGAGACCATTTCCAGCCCTCTGCCTCAGAGCAGAGAGATAGCAGTCTGTTCTTCTTTGAGCTCTCCAGGCCACACTGTCTCCGTTTCTGTCCGTGCTGCTATAAACTGCAGCGTCCTGGGTTGTGCGCCCCTCCGCAGCGCCCCCAGTCCTGCCTCCAGGTCGGGGCTCGTCTCTGCCCTTTGTGCTTCTAAAACCGCCAGCCACTCCCACTTCGCGAACGCCACCCCGCTGCTCCGGGTTTCCGTCGGGGGGGCTGCCCTAAAGTCCTTTCCCCCGCAGCTACTGGTCTTCGAGTCTGTGCCCTGTCCCCAGCACGCGAGGCTGTCACTCACCGGCGGTGTAGGATCCCCACGTCCAGGCATCCTCCCGCTGCCATTTATCCTATTGCCCGCAGAATCACGGCTCTCCGCTTCGTACCTCAAAACCAACCGCCTGCAATATTCTGTTTGTAGAGATCCAGATCTTCTTACATCTCAGGCTGGTTTCATGGGTGCTCAGAGTGGTCTGGTAGATATCCAGCTCAATTCTGGGGACCAGTTGAAATAGTGTCCCCTACTCCTCCACCATCTCCCCCCCCCCCCGGTGTTGTTGTTTTTTAAAAGATGTTTTATGTATTTATTTGAGAGAGTGAGCGCATGACGGGGGAGTGGGGTTTGGGGGAGTGGGAAGGAGGGGCAGAGGGAGAGGGAGGAGCAGACTCTGGGTTGAGCAGGGAGTCCAATGCTGGGTGATCATGACCTGAGCAGAAGGCAGACACTTAACCAACTGAGCCACCCAGGTGCCCCTATCTACTCTGTTTTTAATTGCATTCTACCCCACTCTGAGTTTAGTTTGTCCAATCCCATTTACCCTGCTTTATTTTTTTCTTAGCTGTTACCACTTTTTCATGTACTATATATTATTAACTTATTAAGTGTATTGTCTGTTTCTTGCCACTGGAATGTAAGTTCTTTGATGGCAGGATTTTTTTTTTTTTGCTTTTGTTGTTGTTTACTGTTATATCCCCAGCACCTAGAATAGTTTGAAGCATATAGTCAGTTCTTAATAAATATTTGTTGAAGAATGAATGAATTATTTACAATGAGTTATTACGGACTCTTAAAATCAATGAGAGAGACCCCTAGGAATTGACGTGGAAAGATGTCCAATATATATTTTTAAATTAAATCAAGTTGTAAAGCTATTAATATATATATTTGAATATAAATGGAGTTATATACACATATGTGTCTGTATACGTGTGCCTATATGTATATATTATAATTTCATTTATGTTTAAAGAACACCAAAGAGGGGCACCTGGGTGGCTCAGTCATTAAGCGTCTGCCTTCGGCTCAGGTCATGATCCCAGGGTCCTGGGATCTAGTCCCGCATTGGTCTCCCTGCTCAGTGGGAGCCTGCTTCCCCCTCTCCGTGCAGCTCCCCCTGCTTGTACTCTCTCTCTTTGTGTCAGATAATTAATAAAATCTTAAAAAAATACAAAAATAAAAAACACCAAAGCCATCTACTTGTATTTGCATACATATGTATATAAATGCATAAAATGTTGGGAAGGCCATATTCTAGACTTACAGTAATAGTTACTTATTTTGGAAGAGCAAAGCAGACCTTTTGTTTTATCCTTTATGCCACTCTAATTTTTAAAATTTATCCTACAAGAGGCTGTTTTCATGCATCACTTGTGTCAAGTTTTTATATAGATTTTCTAGGTTGGTGTAAATTTTGAAAAAAATATATATGTGCAGAAAATTTAGCACTGTTGTTACATTTTCCTAGATCAACTAACTGGAAAAAGTTACCAGCAGAGAGGTCTGAAGCGGGTGGGGAGTGTCTCTGAGCAGCCACTCATTCTTGTCCACTTGACCTGATCCTCACCCCACAGATCCACATCCAGTACTTTCCCATATGGACTGCGAATGACTTGGGAGCAGAGCCATGGTTGTTCGGTCATTTCCATAGCCTTATCTTCTAGAAGCAGAGGACTTTCAACCTCGGAGGTGCAAAATACCTATTTCTTTAAGTGAAGCAGCCTTTTCCTGACCCACATTCTTTCCTCGTGGGTTGGGTTCCTGGATGCAGCCTCAGTTCGCTTCCCTCCCTGCAGGTGGCAGTCCTCATTGGCTGGAACTAGCCACACTTTGTGGAGCAGTGACTGTCGGGCCTCAGACGCAAGGCAAGGCGTGCTTTCAGTAACACTTATTTCCTGACAGCCCTTTACTATTCTAGAATGAAACTAGTCGATTAAATAATCCACCTAGAAAGAGAACTTCAAAAACCAACACAACACCCTTGTTCTCAAAAAACCTTGAGTATAAGTAGAAAGAAAGGGAAAGTATTTGATAATAAAATACTGTGTATTGTAATAGCAAATGCTTGGGTGTGATGTCCCTAGGAGATGTGATAATAAAGTGGTCAGATATTCTGCCTCTGTCTAGGAGCCCTGCGAATGCGACAGCCCTGCATGCTGTCTGGGAGAGGAGCAGCCTTTCAGTCTGTCAAGGGATTTTCTAAAATGGTAGACAGCGCTTGGCAGAGCTCTGAGTAAAATAAAGTACAAACTTCCCTTAGTTTATAGGAATTTTCGGTCCCCCCACATGTATTGTGTATTAAAGCTGAGCTCCCTGCTCACACCCACAAACACACAAACGAACAGGTTCTAGAGTCAGATAATTATAAACAGGTGTTTTACCTACGCGGGCTTCTGGGGAGTGGGACAGTTTTCTATTGAGCAGGACTGCCCTTCGTATAGCAGAATGTTCTGCATCACTGGCCTCCCACCCACTAAGTATCTGTGGTGTTCATTCATTGTGAGTACAGTACTGGGAAATAAATGTTTCCGTATATTTCCAGAATGCCCCCAAGGGGGCACTCCTGGTCCCCTTAAGACCTGCGCTAGCTGTGCTGTGTAATAGGGTAGCCACGAGTCACAGGTTTGTATTCAGCCCTGAAATGCGGCTAGTGCGACCAAAGAACGAAAGTTCTTAATTTAATTTACACATTTTAAAACTAATGCTCGATTCAGTTACTGGGAAACTTTTAAGTATGATGGGACCAGCTTGGTTGGGTATGTAAATCTCTACCTTGTCTACTGTAAATTTCCTGAAATCTGAATACAGATCAAATATTTCTAATAGAAAGTTTGCTGGACTAATTGAGATGCTCTGAGGGTAAAATATCAGCATAATTTGAAGATTTAATAAGCCAAAAAGAATACAGAATATGTTATGAACAACCATTCTTATATTAGATTACGTGTGGAAATGATAGAAGCTTGGGTTTCTTGGATTCAAGAATATTAAAATGAATTTCATTTGTTTCTTTTTACTTTTTTAATGTTGCTGCTGGAAAACTTAAAACTACATATGTGGATCAAGTTCTAGTTCTTTTGGAAAGTGTTGGGATCATTTTGCTGCCTCTGAGATCCCTTCTTGCTTTTTGTCCGGTAGCAGTGCATAATGACTCAAAAGTGAGAGAGGAGTTAGAAACATCAGTGCCTTATTCTCTAGCTGGCAAACCAGGGGCTACAGGGATAGGGTCTTTGCACTGGTAGAATAATCCCAAGTGATTATTATTTTTTAATGAAGCCCCAGATTTTGGCCTGTGGTTTCTGGCAGGGTTGATGTTTTTCCACTACACGCACCCTCTGCTCGGTCCTCTGGGAACCTTCCCTTTACATTCTGACGTGGGGGTTTTGGCCTGTGATGCAAAGCCTTGTGCCAGGTCTACCAGAGGCAATGAGGAAAAAGCATTTCAAAGTACACCAAAGATGGCCTATCGCTCCATTCCAGTGATTCACAGATAATACAGGTGGTTAAATTTCAAAGCACACTGTGGGGTCTCCTCTGAGGCAACCGTAGAGAACCAGCCACACGGGCAGCTCAGTTACATTCCAGCCACACAGAGGCCTCGCTTATCATATATTCGGAAGTCTGTTAAGCGTTTTAGATTACGACTAGACTAGATAAAATAATTTTCTGTTCCAGAAAAATTTTAAGGAATTGACTTTTTTCTCCCCAAGTGGTCAGTTTGGTGAGGTGAGAGAAGCAAAAATGCTGAGAAGCTTGAACTTTAGGGTCAGACCAAGCTGAGAATAACAACTGTCAGATTTCATGGCTGTGGAACTGTGGACAGATAACTTAACTTCTCTGAGCTTCAGTTTCCAGTTTTCCTTTCTGAAATACCTCTTTCATATATAGCAAATACTCAGTAGGCAGTAACTGTTGTTCACTACAAAGAAGTGAGAGTGGGAGGTGGGAATTTTTAAGCAGAAAAGCATCTTAGAACAGCATCTCCAAGACTGTATTCCCTAGAACACTGGTCCCATGAAGTAGAATTCCAACAATAAAGAGTTTTGTGGTCACTACATTTTAGAAATGATGTATCTCTTAGTGGAGACTGATAAAGTACATTAGCACAGTTAACATTCTGAGAGGTTCTGCAGTAAAGAAATCAGTTTAACTTGGCTGAAACCAGTTACCTATTTTATAGATAAACTTATTTTATTAGCTTTTTTTTCCGCTCCAAGAAATAACTATTAGCTCTGTGAAGCATACTTTGGGAAATAACAGCATGAGAGAAAATGTCTGACCTAATCAGAACTCCTTGATTGGATGGGCTGGTCTCCTTGTCAGATTGTCCTGTGACATGGGGCGGTGGGACAAATGGGACAAAGCCATCAGACTACATCCCATGTCACCTAGGTCCATACTGAAAAACCCATCCCTGAGGGAGCTTAGACCACCTTAGGGGGAAAAAATAGTGGTGTGAAATACAGTCACTTAAAGCATTGCCTTGGAAATTTCTATTTTGGTTGGTGGTGGAGCAGAGGGGACCGTAAACTAGATATAAAGTCTCATGAACTCTCACAATTCTCTACAAGTGATCAATAGCTATCATAATCTTCTACCATAGCAATATCTCAAAAGAGTTTCAAAATGCCAGACTGGGGTTTAAATACACACATGCTCATGCATACACACACACACACACACACATATGCGCACACACACACTCTTAGTAGTTATGTAGGAGCAGATTAAAAGAATATGTTTAATTTATAAGCGCTACCCTGATTAGAAATGATAGATGTGGAAAGATTGCTAAAGGATAATGTTCATACTCAATTTGCAATAATTATACATTTCTTTCATCAAGACACATATCTAATATAATCTCCCAAATCCCAGAGTACACATAAAAATAAAGTCCGGTAAATGACATCAGACAGGAGAGGATAAAAATTCTACTCCTAGGAAGATTCAGAATACACTGGGGTCTAAATCAAAATGCATAGACCTAGATATTTTTGGATATTTTTTTAAGAACATTATTGCCCCTAATTTTTATTTTAAGTATTTCAAACGGAAAAGCGTTAGAGTAGTACAATAAACAACCACGAAGAATTGTTGACATTTTTTCAATTTTGTTTTACTTCACATACATGCATATATATTTAATTATAAATATATATTGGGTGGATAAACTTGTTCACAATAAACTGCAGACATTGTGACACCTCACCTTAAATATTTCAGCATGTGTCTCTTACTAAAAGGATATTTTCCCACATAATCACATGGCTTTATTCTGCCAATAATTCTCTAGTTCCATGTGATACCAACTCTGGAGTCAAATTTCTTCAGGAACAATCGTGGTTCATATATTACATTTGGTTATATCTCTTTAAATCTAGAATAATCCTCTCATCCCAACATTTTTTCCCAGTATATTGATTTTGTGGTGAGACTAGTAATCTTGTAGGATGTCCCACATAAGTGGCTTTGTGCATCTGATTGTTATCTCTTGGGGTCATTTAGCTCATTCTTCTATTTCCTGTGCTTGTAACCCAAAAGCTAGGTTGAAATTCAGGATTAGATAAACGTTAAACTTTTAGCTATACCTCATCAGTGGGATGATTATTTATTCCCATTTGCCTTCTGTCCCAGTGTAAATAGTGCCTTTCACCACCAAGAATGTCCTGGTTTGGACACCTAGTCAGCCAATGAAGCATCACATTAGGATGCACAGAATATCAGTCTGTTCCACCAGTAGGGACACCAAGTCTAATCACTTGGTTAGGTGTCCATCAGAGCTTTTAAAAAGTAATGAACCCCATTATAAGATTATAAACTGATTGATTTTATTATGTAAGTCATGTCTATAACCAATCAAAATTTTCTGCAAATGGGCACAATCCTGAGTAAATGATTCTACCTTAAGTTTGACTTAGTCACTCCTTTTGTATTAATATGTTATGAAGAATGTATTTTTTATAGTAAAACATTTTCTATTGTTTGAATTCAACCAGAGGAAAAATGGCAGAAGGTTGAAAATTTAGTTTTCTCTGGATATTTGCATGAAGTCATCTGTATTTTAAGAATACCAACCAAAGTCAGCTCTCCCAGGTCTCTTTCTTTGGTGCCTGGTCGAGAGAGGGAGGTAAATTTCACATTGTTCTTTCTTTCCAAGTTTAGATTGGCGGGGAAAAAAAAAATTAATTATCAATTCTTTCTCTCCCAGGGATAGCTTTTGCCTCTTGTTTGTCTCATTTTGTGTCCCGAGAACTTGGCTTGGCAACTGTCAGGTTGTAAGCCCCCAAAATATGGTTGGTATGGTCGGACAGAAATGACGGTTGTACTCTATTTGCGGCTAGGGTTCTACTGACTTTTGAAAGCTGTCGAAGTCTTTCTTTCTTTTGGTTATCTTTGCCAGTGGCTCTGGCTCTTGGGAGGGTAGTTTCTTTTGCAACCCTCTTGGGGGACCCCTTTTGTGTCCATGGAATCGTTAAATACTGCTGGGAATGTTTCCTCTTTGTCTTGGCTGAAACCTGACAAGATATTTGAAAGGTGTTTTGTTGTTGTTGTTGTTGTTGTTTTTAAGTAGCTCTATGGTCAAAAGTTCAGAAGTTGGCCAAATTGGAAGCTGATATTCAGAGCCTGATAGGAACTTTTTTTGGATCTTCTCCCTTAAGCTAAAATGAAACTATGTATCCAGAGGAAAAGCAAAACATTCTGAAGCCATTGTGGAAGGAATAAAAAAACATTCCAAAGAAACACAGATCTAAATCTAGAACAGGGGAATCTTTTGATTTCTATCCTAGTTGAAGATCTGCCTGATAAAAAGCAAATTGAGGATAAGGTAGTCAGATGGCTGGGTCAGCCTCTTGAAGTCATTCAGGTTGCAACCCAATTCTTTGAGGAGTCAAGAGCAACTGTACTTGTCTTAGAAATTGAGTCATTACAAGAACGGAAATTTGGCTCTAGAAGCAATGCAAAGCCCACCTATCCTTTTTATTAATACCAGAACCTCCCCTATTTATCTCAAAAGTCTTGCAGATATTGTAGAAGATATGGATTTAGGGAGGGGAAAAAAAGCCCTTCTTGAAGAAACTTAGATCCTTTTCTTTCCCTTTGAGTTGTAAATATTCTGTTTCCTCTAGGAACTCAGAGTCCTCTCTTGAAATGTGAACTTCAGGGAGGTAATTCTGATCAGGAGGGAAAAAAAGACAATAATTTGGAAATTAGATGAATAAAAAATCTTAAAAGTCTGCTCCACAAATATTAGTAAAATTTTAGCCGCTCAAGAGGTAAAACCTTTACTTATTCTACCTGCTAGAGACACAATTTGGACCCAGCTGTTCTTCTATAAACTAGTGAGTTTTGCATGATCATATCTGTCTTATGGCTCATATTTTCAAATGAAAGCTGTAAGATTTCTGCATCTGTCTGTATGCTTGTGTATGTTTATGTATGTATGTTACAGATGTGTGATATTTTTCTAATTCTGGATGGTATTGCCCAAATTAACTTGTAAAGAACTCTATTTAAATGGCTTAAAGACAAACAGGCGTTTATATTAATCAAGTATACTCTCAGAAATATAAAAACTAACACAAATGTTTTTCAAGTTCATGTGATGTAGGGTAATCTTTGGTATATAAAAGCTAGTTTAAGCTTGTTGGTTTAATTAAAACACATGACTTTAGAGTTAGCAGCATTAACTATAATCTTTTATTCTACCTAGGTTTACTAAAAGTCAAATAAACTGGGGTGCCTGGGTGGCTCAGTCGTTAAGCGTCTGCCTTCGGCTCAGGTTGTGATCCCCAGGTCATGGGATCGAGCCCCGCATCGGGCTCCCTGCTCGGCGGGAAGCCTTCTTCTCCCTCTGCCACTCCCCCTGCTTGTGTTCCCTCTCTCGCTGTGTCTCTCTCTTCAAATAAATAAATAAAATCTTTAAAAAAATAAAAAAATTAAAAAAAATAAAAGTCAAATAAACTTATGTTATCTCTGTTACAGAATTTGTCAGCAAGAGAGGTAACTTAAAATGATGGTTAGCTGTTTAATGTCTCATGAAATTTTTCATGAGTAATCTAAACATAATTATTAAGAACAAGTAAATTAAATACATCTAAGTAAGATAAAAGTTTATAAATGAGCTCTTCAACAACAATTATGCTTTATGGTATGTCTACTTAAAAACGGTTTCCAGAATCTTTTTGGTAACCTTAAAGATATAGTGAGATAAATTAAATGATGGCTAGTCACTGAATATCTACATCATTCCCAAATAAGATAAAGGACTGAAAAATTAATTACTGAACATAGGTTTATCCACTTTTGGCTTCCTTTTAAAGATATTTGGGTCTTTTCGTAAACATGTTTTGTGCCACACTAAAAATTTGTCTGAGGAAACATATACTTCTAGAAATTGTGAGAAGGATTTATAAATTTGCAGATGCACAGAGTGGTAGATGACAGACAATCCAGAATTACTTATTTCTTACTTTTCACTAGGAATAAAGGATTCTAAAGTTTAAGAATTCCAATTAATACATGTAATTAAAACCACTTAGAAATTATAGGGTAAAAGGAAACGGCTGTGTATGAAAAGTAGGTAGGGAAAGTAGAATGACCAGGTGTTATAGAATGAGAAAGAGAAAAACATAGACCAAAACCTAAATGAATATAAAAAGAGCTTTTTAAGAAGGTTTATGGAAAAGGAATCTTGGAAAAGAAATTTTGTGTGTGCTCAAGCTGATTAAAATGGATTTCTTTAAGTTTTTAAAGAAGGAGTTTCGGTATCAAAAGTACAGTGGTACAGTTTTTTTTGTTTTGTTTTTTGCCTTTTGGGTAATCAACCTGAAAAGCAAAGAGTTTATGTTATATCAAAATAATGTAATGTTTCTTCACTTTTTTTAAAAAAGATTTTATTTATTTGAGGGAGAGAGAGAGACAGAGATAGCAAGAGAGAGCACAAGCAAGGAGGAGAGGGAGAAACAGGCTCTGCGCTGAGCAGGGAGCCCAATCCTAGGACCCTGAGATCATGACCTGAGCTGAAGGCAGACACTTAACCGACTAAGCCACCCAAGCGCCCCTCTTCACTTGTTTTTATCAAATCTTTGATTACTTAAGAAAACCTAGTGTTCTTGGGGTGCCTGGGTGGCTCAGTCATGATTGAGCTCAAGTCATGATCCCAGGGTCCTGGGATCAAGCCCCACGTCGGGCTCCCTGCTCAGCAGGGGAACCTGCTTCTCCCTCTCCCTCTGCCCTGCTCCTGTGCTCTCTGTCTGGCTCACCCTCTCTCTCAAAAAAATAAAATAAGAAGAAGTAGAAAGAAAAGAAAATCCATTCTTCTCAATATTAGAAAGGTAAGTTTTGTTCACAATATAACCTTCTGTATTGGTCTTTAAAATCTTCTATAGTTAAATTGATAATTAAGTATTATTTCATAATGATCTGAGATCCTATTTAGTCACCTTTTGACATTTTGACAATTTCCCAAAATCAAATTGTAAATGCAGCCTTTTTGACCTTAGAGTAACTTTTTTTTTTTAAGATTTTATTTATTTATTTGACAGAGAGAGAGAGACAGTGAGAGAGGGAACACAAGCAGGGGGAGCGCGAGAGGGAGAAGCAGGCTCCCTGCGGAGCAGGGGGCCGGATGCGGGGCTGGATCCCAGGACCCTGGGATCATGACCTGAGCCGAAGGCAGACGCTTAATGACTGAGCCACCCAGGCGCCCCTGACCTTAGAGTAACTTTGAGATTTCCCAGAGGATTGTTAGAAGCTCTGTCATCTTGTTAAAGAGAGATGTTAAACTAATTAGGTTTATCTGGTATGTTATCTGGGAAGCATTGTCAAATAAGAAGTGATGATAAACCTTCTTAGGTTATATATATATGAATGTCTGTCACTAATATATGTATTCCAGAAATTGTTTAAAGTTGCTAGAAATTTGTCAATATTCTCATATTGTCCAACTATTAGCCTAAATTATTGTGTGCCGCAGAAATAACATTTCCTTATCAAATGAACTCTATCTATAACCGTAGCTATTTGGTTAAAAGTCTTTTTGTCATTTACCGACAATTACTATTTTACTCTGATGCTTTTGTAAAGGTGCTTCATCTTCAGAGAGATTCATGGAAAGGACTCTGTTAAGAAATCATGGAAAAGACTCTGATAGTCCTTTCCTATAGGTTTCTGATAACTTTAAGATCATAAAACTGAACTGGAAAAGAATTTCCAGAACTAAAGGAAAAACTGGATTTAAGCAGAGCAAAAATTAATAACATGGAATTGAATGAACTGATGAGGATGATTGTAAATTTTTTACAACTGTTTCTTTGAAACATTGCTGATTGCTTAGTTTTGTTTTCTTCCAGATTTAAGGAAAGCTTTTTCTCTTTTCTCTTAAGCTATCTGTGACTTACAGTAATTTTATAAAGTATACCATTGTAAACAAATGTAACATTTACTTTTTCTTCCTATCTGATCCCTCCAGAATTCAGAAACCTATTGAGTATTCTTATTTTCATGGCGATATGGTTATTTGCATAAGTTCAATAGAATCTATTCTCCTTATAACAGGGCACAATTGCAAACATTGGTTCTATTACCAAAGCTTTGACTGGAATGTCATGTTTGAGAATATGTATACAATCAAATATGATTTGATTCAGACATGGGCACTCTGCTCAGTGGGGAGTCTACTTGTCCCTCTCTCTCTCTCTCTCTCCCTCTGCCCCTCCTCCCCAACTTGTGCTCTCTCTCTCTCTTTTCTCTCGAATAAATAAATAAAATCTTAAAAAAAAACCCCAACAAATATGACCAGACAGTTTGAAGGAGCTAAGGTTGACTTCATGCAACCAATAAAAGCCCCTTGGAAAAACTAGCCTGATACCTTGCTTAAGGGTTCCCTGTAAACTTATCCTCAGGAACCCTCAGGATACCTTCAAAAAGAAGAACTCATGCAAATCTGTAGGTATTCCAGGTGAAGTCTGATGGTGAGTTCTTGGCTTGGTTTCTTAGCCTGGAGAGGCTTTTAACAGTCCGGTCTAATATTTATTATGAGAAGGTCCAGCAAAGAGGATTTAAAAAGAACCTATATGGTCGGTCACTATGCTTGGTGCATTTATGTAAATAATCAGGCCAAATCTAATGAGACTAGACTTATCTTGCAAACAAATTAGTCTTACTGTGATGATCTTTGATAGAGATGAGGGTGATTGTAGAGGAAAAAATTGTGTTTTTAGGACATTATACACAAACTTGTAGACATCAGATTCTAGTCCTGTTTATTGTCTTTGAGGTTTTGTTATATACCTGTAAGCTGAAGTGGATCTTGAATTCTTGTGCCTACAACTCTCCATACTAAAGTTTCCAATTTTCTCCCATCCTTCTCATTTGGAATCACTAAGAAAAAAAGACTGCCTTGACCCGCTCCTTGGAAGAGACCATAGCAGGTCCTCCTCACTACCATACATAAGTCAGACTTCAGGAACTTGAATCTTGGATGCACATCTCCCAGTTAAAAAGACTTCAGACTCTTGGAATTGCACATCAGCTAGAGATCTAAAATTAAAACTGACTAGGGAGGTTACACCTCAGAAACAGATGGCATCTTGAGTAGACAGCTCTCCCGAGTTCACAGATCAAGATCTTCATCTCCAGCACAAAAACTTTATGCTTTTTGCTTTTTTGCTACTTGCTTTTTCTCTCTATTAATGCACAGGAGGACAGAGCTCCTTAATTCTGGCAGCTCTCACTGAATGTACCCAGTAGGGCCATAGCTGCACAGTAAAAGTCCCTTGACTTTCCTGCTAAGGTGGTTTTAGAGAATAGAATTGCTTTAGATTACTTACTGGCTGAACAAAGAAGAGTCTGTGCCATAGCTAGTAACTTCTGCTGTACCTGAATCGATACTTGTGGTCTCGTAGCAAATACAAGAAATGGATAAATACGCTGCTGGGCTAAAATAGGCTGATGCCCTTTTAGGTACATTTTTAAAAATTTGTTTGATACCAGCTGGTATGGTTCATGGGTGCCCTGGCTAATGAGTATACTTGTCTCTTGGTGTTACCCTCCTAATAGTTAACCATTGTTTGTAGTTTCCCTTGTGTGGTCTCACTACCCTCAGAGAAACAGAAACAAGGTGAACAATGAGAGGAGCACGAAGACAATTCTTCCGTGGATCTGATGTCATTCCCTATGAGTATCATAGTGAGACAAGAGCAACTTAGTATTGATGGTGACTGAGATTCACGCCAATAGCAGGTGTTTGGTCAACCTCTTGTGTATAAGAGGATGACCCAAATGGGGGAATTACTAAATTAATTAAACAAGGAGGCCATTAAACTGATGTGGCTCTAATGCTGGGGCAGCCTGTGTAAGCTGTATAACCCCAAATCTAAGGCCCTATGCGCCTAATGGGTATGAAGTCAAAGCACTGAGGGCAGCCATTCACTAATAGCCAGTCAATAATTTCCTGGACTTTGTCTCCGCCTGTTCTCTATACAAGTCTCTCTCCCCACGCTCCTAACCACTTCTAGCTTGGCGCTGCTTGATTCAAATCAATTTTTGTCTCAAATACTGTAAGATGATGACATTCATCCTGTACACTGGAGTAAATGAATGAGGCTAGTGTCGTCGGGGATGGTCACCTAGAAGCCTAGGCCCTACCTGGCTGTCCTGAGGGCTGAGGGAGCCATGTATCAGCCTCTGTAATGCATGCCCGGTACATCAGGGCCAGCTCTACACCCCAGGAAACCTAGAAGAGTGTATTATTCTGATGTTACGATGAGCATATCTTTCTTTTTTAAAAAAATGCTTCTGTGTGTGTGTGTGTGTGTGTAACCTAGTCCTTACACTGATTTTGTAGGACCTTATAATTGTGAAACCCCTCCTTAGTGGAAATACAAATGTTTTTCTTTTTTTTTTTATTCTTATGTTAATCCCCATACATTACATCATTAGTTTTAGATGAAGTGTTCCATGATTCATTGTTTGTGCATAACACCCAGTGCTCCATGCAGAACGTGCCCTCCTAAATACACATCACCAGGCTAACCCATCCCCCCACCCCCTCCCCTCTAGAACCCTGTTTGTTTTTCAGAGTCCATCGTCTCTCCTGGTTCGTTTACCCCTCCGATTTCCCCCGCTTCATTCTTCCCCCCCCGCTACCTTCTTCTTCTTCTTTTTTGTTTTCTTAACATATATTGCATTATTTGTTTCAGAGGTGCAGATCTGAGATTCAACAGTCTTGCACAATTCATAGCGCTTACCAGAGCACCTACCCTCCCCAGTGTCTATCACCCAGTCACCCCATCCCTCCCACCCCACCCCCCACTCCAGCAACCCTCAGTTTGTTTCCTGCAATTAAGAATTCCTCATATTAGTGAGATCATATGATACATGTCTTTCTCTGTTTGACTTATTTCACTCAACATAATACCCTCCAGTTCCATCCACGTCGTTGCAAATGGCAAGATCTCATTCCTTTTGATGGCTGCATAATATTCCATACAAATGTTTTTCTTGACCCCTTTCTGGTCCTACCTGTTCTCCATAAAATATGCTCAACCTGATTCCAAAAGTTTGATTTATTTGATTTTTCTTACCAGGAGTCATTCACTCAACAGTTATTACCTGAGTTCTTTTATGTACCAGGTACTTAGCTAAACACTGGGGATAGAGAAATGGTAAAGGCGGTTTCTGAGTCTAAAGCATTTAGACTTTAGACTCACTAAACTGGAGGGAAACCCGGGAATGGTCAGAGAAAGCAAGAAGCACTTAATGGTGGTTGGTCCAAAGTTCCGTGGCCTTTGACTTGGGGCAAGTGGGAAGACTTCGCAGTAGCAGTGACATTTGGGGTGTAGCTTGAAGTTAGGAGTGAAGGCTTGACATTTCAGTCAGGAAACAGATCACTGGATAAGAGACAGAAACCTGTGGTTCTAGGAAGTAGGGGAGCTTGTTAGTGTGTCTGGAACGCCAGTTTCACGCAGCACCTAGAAGAGTGACAGAGGATGAGGGTGGAAATGAAGGTACAGTTAGGTTTGGGGGAATTTTGCCTGCTGCACAGAAAGGCTAGGACTTTTTATGCAGGAGACTGACATCTGCAGACAGTTTTTTTTTTTTTTTTTAAGATTTTATTTATTTATTTATTTATTTATTTATTTATTTATTTATTTATTTATTTGAAATAGAGCAAGAGAGCACAAGCAGGGCAGATGGGCAGAGGTGTAGGGAGAGGTGGAGCCTGACGCAGGGCTCCATCCCAGGACTCTGGGATCATGACCTGAGCCGAAGGCAGACGCTTCACCAACTGAGCCACCCAGGTGCCCCTGCGGATAGTTTTTTAAAACATGGCTCTGACATCAATGTGGAGAATGGTTGGGTGGGGAGGTCATTAGGAGATTGTTGCAGTCTTGAAAACAGAAGTGAGGAGGGCTTGACCTAGGGTCAGGGTGGTGGGGGTGGATGAAAGAATGCAGTGGTGATAGAATCCATAGCAACAGCTGCAAGAACACAAGGCTAGTCAGTCTGGGCAACTGAGTAAGTGATGAAATCATTAACCAAACAAGGAGAAAGACTCAACCCCCACCCTTTTAGCTCTTCAAATCCAACCCCTCCTTTTAGACATAACTTAGGGGCCCATTCCTATACAAGCCTTCTTGCATCCTTGTTTCCTTAGGGACTACTCTCTTCCCAGAATAGATATTCTGGGAGTCAGCAGGGGACAGTTTGCTGCAAGCAGGAGGCTGTTATTTCACATGTGTTAGGTCTGTTTCCTGAAGTAGACTGCCGGACTGTCATTCACAAGCCCCACGTCTCATACTTCCCTGATACTCATCCCATCTGCTAGTGCACCGTGTCAAGCATTTACTGGGTATCGTCTACAACAGGCAGCAGGGCCTAGTGCGGTGCTTGCAAATGAAATCTTAAATACAAAGTAGATAGGAAATGTAGACTGAACATAATAATAATTAAAAAAAAAAAAATGTAGAATTCCCCTGGGAAGCCAAAAAAAAAAAGGAAATGTAGCCTGTCTGATTCATACAGGGACGAAGGCCCAGAATCCAGGATCCATGGTTCCCTCCTGTCTAGGGCTCCATGAAACACAGTTTAAAAACTTTTGGCTTAGTGGACTGGCCATGGGTTTGGGGGTCAGAACTGAGTTCTAATCCCTGCTCTGTCTCTTAGCCTAGCTGCAACAGAATCGACAAATGGGGAACTGCTCTGAACCTCACTTTCCCCCCGGTAAAACAAGGATAATTATACTTCCAATGTAGGCTTATTGTGAGGACCAAGTAAGGCAATGCATGCAAAAATCTGTGGCACCTATTAAGTGCTCACTAGGTCATAGTTGTTGGTAAGAATATTAATAAGACATTTGCCAGCTGATGGAGTAATTGAGCCTCATTGAATTGGTACTTGTTCAGTCTAAATAAATCTACCCTTGTTCAAGGTAGGAAAAGCCAGGATTGGGGTGAAGTTATAGGGGAGTTTGGGATTCCAAGGGGACCCAATCTTGTCTCACGCTGCACTCCATCCACTCCATAAACCCACAATCGCCTACCTTTGCATGAGGGTCTATCAATATTTAATGTGTGGGTGTCAGTTGCTGTAAACTGAGCATACCCCAGCACCAACTTGAATTAATTATATGCAAGAGGAGAGAAAATAAAATGCCTTTTCCCCAGAGCCCCAAATTTTACTGGCTACACTGAAGCCTGGAAACCACAGGGTGAAATTTCTACTGATGGAGGACCCTGAGAAGAAGCTGAACCAGAAGAGTGACGGCAAACCACGGAAAGTACGATTTAAAATCTCTTCCTCCTACAGTGGCAGAGTGTTGAAGCAGGTCTTTGAGGATGGGCAGGAATTAGAGTCGCCAAAGGAGGAATACCCTCACAGTTTTCTCCAAGAGTCCCTTGAACCAATGGATGGTGTTTATGGGTCTGGGGAAGCCCCCAAGCCCCGACCATACTCCCCTAAGCTGACTGCTCAAAGGATCAGCGTGTTTAGAGAGGGCAATGCCTACACTTTGGCGGGCAGCCAGGCTTTCTTCAATGATTACAAGGCGAATGACCATAAGGTTGGTATTGTGCATGGTGTATAAACTTTAGGGACTAAAATGTATACAGGAAAGCACCTGACTGGTTCAAATTTGTATCTTGCTCATGCACCAAATGAGAAGCCGCTATCGGAATAATATTTCTGGGACAAAAATAACATGCTTGCTGACTGCTTACTGGAAAGTGCAACAAGCCTGTATAGTATTCAGTCCCATCCAGGATAGTAAATTGTAATTGGGTCATTGGCTGGGTTATCTTGTAAATAAATTAAATAGAGATGCAGTGGTTTTCAGCTTGCGAGACTGCCGTTTTAGACAATTATGCGACAACTGGTTGTTTTGTTGCCTGAAAGAGCTGAGCGTTTGAAGGTGCTCATTTCACTCCAGCCAGTTTTTCAGCTTGTGGTTTATCCATGTCTTGTTTTATTTCCTATCTCCCTCCTGCTGCCTGCTTTTAAAAAGTGTTTGTTTCTTTATTTATTTTGCCTTTCCATTGCTCATTAGCATGAACCCTGAGTGGTTGGAGTCCTGGGAAGAAATGGCGAAAAGCATGTCAACCAGAGGAAATGTTACTTGAGGAAGAGGTCTGAGCTAACAGTTCAATTGAAATGTGTATTTTATCTGTTAATTTCAATTATCTTTCCCAGTACCATGGATAATCAAAAGCCCCTGCATGATTTTCTTTTAAGCTGGAAGAACTTGGAAAATATTCACTGATTTCTAAAAATGAAAGGGAGATGTGTATATGTCTGCCACTGGGACTTTTTTCCTTAAGATTAAATGCAATTATATAATGTGCTATTAATGTACTATTAATGAATAGTACACCAGGATATGCCCTCATCTTTAAAGTGTGAAATTCAGATAATTACTCTCTACTCATTTTTATTGTTAGTTGCCTAAGGGAACAGATAATTCATCTATGGCAGACAAATGCATTGGCCTTTCTGGCACTGGTAAAAGTGTAATTACAGGAGTCCACATTTATCAGAGATAATACCAGGTTTCTTTTTGATAATAAAGGGGGCTGGAGTGAACAACCCCTCGTGTTAGTGGAGGGGCTTATGCATTACAGAGTAGTTTCACGTAATTTCTCCTTGGGTCTTTACCACAGCCTTGAGGAGAAAGGCAAAATACGGTCATTCCCATTTTGCAGATGAGGAAAACCGAGTGCCAAGTTGTTAAGGTGTCCACCCAGTATTAGAGAGTCATTAGGTGCAAAGTCAGAATAAGAACCCAGGTGTTCTGATTCCTCATGCTTTTGGTCGTGTGGAATGTTCCTTTTTATTCTCTAAAATTATTCTTTTTATTCCAGTTCCATTCTCACCATTACTAATAATGATGATGTTAATAGTAATAGTTACCATTACCGAGTGCTTATTATATCCTAGGTTCTTGGCTATGTCTTGTACTTACATATCTCTTTTAAACTAAATCTTACTTGTAGGTTTAGACTTTAAAAAGTTGTAGTTTCTACAGACCTTTTACAAGGCCATGGTAGATAATTTTTTTTTTGATTTTTTTTTTAATCTTATGTTAATCCCCATACATTACATCATTAGTTCTAGATGAAGTGTTCCATGATTCATTGTTTGTGCATAACACCCAGTGCTCCATGCAGAACGTGCCCTCCTCAATACCCACCACCAGGCCAACCCATCCTCCCACCCCCCTCCCCTCTAGAACCCTCAGTTTGTTTTTCAGAGTCATGGTAGATAATTTGACCACTGGACCATCACAAGTCATGTGTCAAACTTGGCACTTATGTAAATGTGTATGATTTGGACTTACACAACCAGATAATTGAGTCTTCATAGCAGCACCACAACGCTGGTTTAAACACAGGACTCTGGAGACCATTTTCAGAGTTTGATTCCTGCTTGATTGGGTTTCCTGCTTGATCCAGTTATCCTTGTTTTCTTTGTTGCCTGATCCAAATGCTGCCTCCCAATCTTAGCCAGCCTCTGGTTGAGAGAGGGGTCAGGATGGATTCCTGCAGCTCCGCCCACTGAAACAGGTTGTCAGTGTGGTATTTATGAAACACAAGGAAACGAGAACTGGAAAGCCATGGTTTTTCAATAGCGAATCCAACTATAAAATAAACCCTAGTAAATACTGATTATGAAGCAACACTGGGTAGCAGTTAAGCACAACAATTACAGTAAAGGCTCTGAATTTGAGCAGGTATTTGTACACCAGTGTTCATAGCAGCTTTTTCACAGTTGCTCACAAGTGGAAACAACCCAAATGTCCCTCAGTAGATGAATGGACGAATAAAATGTATATACACACAGTCGAATATTACTCAGCCTTAAAAAGGAAGGCTCTTCTGACACATGCTACAATATGGATGAAACTTGAAGACATTATGCTAAGTGAAATAAACCAGTCATAAAGAGAGAATTATATGATTCCATCTATGTGAAGCGCCTAGAATAGTCAGATTTATAGAGACAGAAAATGCAGCCGTGGTTGCCAGGGGCTGGGGGAGGGGAGAAGTGGGAGCTTACTGGGGATACAGTTTCATTTTGAGAAGATGAAGTTCAGGGGATGACTGGTAGTAATGGCTACACAGCAGTGTGAACGTACTAATACCACTGACCTGTAAACTTAGAAATGGTTAAAGAGGTAAATTTTATGTACTGTATATTTTACCACCACAAAAATAATCATTAAAAAAAAAAAAAGCAAGGGTGGGCGCCTGGGTGGCTTAGTCAGTTAAACGTCTCCTTTGGCTCAGGTCACCATCTCAGGTTCCTGGGATTGAGTTCCTCATCAGGCTCCCTGCTCAGCGGGGAGTGTGCTTCCCTTGCTCCTTCTGCCCCCCCCCCCCCGTGCTCTCTCTTTCTCTCTGTCTCTCCCAAATAAATAAATAAAATCTTAAAAGAAAAAAAAAGGCAGGGGCTATGATGTCTGTTAAACCTGGGCTTGCTGTCCACTCTACCTACTTAACTGTGGGAGCTTGAGCAGACCACTTAATCTTGCCTTGCTTCAATGTCGTCCTCTAGGAGATGAGAGTAATAAAAGTATCTACTTATGAAGATTGTTGTGGTGATTAAAAAAAGAGTATACGTACGAAATACTTAACATTGTGCCTGGAACATTGGATGTGCTTAGCAAATATTCCCTACCATTGTGATAACGACCAGGTTCTCATCAAAGAAATATTGAGTCTTTTAAAAAAAATTGTATATGATAGAGAAAGTGGTTATAAACAAATAAATATTTTAAAGAATTGAAACCATTTGAAGTTTATAAGGTTCATTTAAAAAAATGGAAGGGAAGGAAGGGACGTGGCATTTACTGAACATGTACTAGAAGGCTAGTATTTTGTACGTAGGTCATTTCATCTTCACAGTAATTCTTTGAGAATTTTACAAATTGGACAAACAGCGCATGGGGTTTGGGAACTTGCAAATCTTGCACAGAAAAATTGACCTCAGGCCTGCCTGCCTCCAAAGCCCTTTGCATTTCTAGGATTCAGGAAGGTGTCCCTGCATTTTAAGTGGAAAGGTTTCATGGTGCCTGAATAGCGGTCTCCAGGCACGTGGCCACTTATGAAGCTCAGTCACCCAAGATGTCATTCTGGGCACTATGGAAGGAAACACAAAAATTCCTGGCTTCGTCCTGGCCCTCTGTAATGTAAGAGTGGGTGTTCCTCAATGGCAATTCGGTGTCACCAGATAACGTGAACTTTAGTTACACCTGAAGGGTTTCCCTTAGACACAAGGAAGAACTTGGCCGACAGGGTGAATGAAACATAAACACACCTTACAGGTGATTTGGGACCCTCCTTCTTTCAAGTACATTAAAAATAAATGTAGTATCTTGGGTGTCTCAGATATAGACCAGCTTAGAGGCAGGAGGTTGGACTAGATGACCACAGATTTTTTTTTCTTTTCTTTAAGATTTTATTTATTTATTTGACAGAGAGAGACGCAGCGAGAGAGGGAACACAAGCAGGGGGAGTGGGAGAGGGAGAAGCAGGCTCCCCGCTGAGCAGGCAGCCCGATGCGGGGCTCGATCCCAGGACCCTGGGATCATGACCTGAGCCGAAGGCAGACGCTTAACGACTGAGCCACCCAGGTGCCCCCACCCCTTTTTTTAGTAGATTAAGAGTTTTACCTTGAAAAAACCAGTTTTACATGTGAAAAAAAGCTCCCTGGTAACTAAACCTCTTTGGCTATTAGTGGAAGTAGAAATGGAACCTTCTAAAAGTGCCACCATCTTTATCTTCTGATGTTCGGAAACTGATAGTCCAGAGTGTGAAACAGGAACCCAGTGTGCATCAAACAATAGGAGATGGAAGCTGCCACACGATCCCTTGAGGGGAAGGAGAGAAAACAGGGCCAAGTGGGAAGCCCGTGGCTTCATAAATAATGATAGAAAACTCTGTGTTTCAAGGAAGTCCGGGATCCCAGTACTGAAGTCCTGTTTAAGCCAGGTTGTGACTGAATGTGTTATGGCTATAAATAGGAGACTGCTTGATTGTGGCATCCCAATAAATTTGGTTTCTACACTTCTATAAATGCAGGGCGGAATATTTGGTGCTGAGGTACTTAGCTGTGTAGCATGACTGTGCATGCAGTACTAATGAACAGCTTTTAATACCAGCCACAGTAACAATGCCCACCCCTGCGTAGATCTTTAGCTTTGAAAACCCTGTTTAATATATTCTTCATTGCACCTCCCCCCCTAGAAATCGATATAATTAGCCTCAGGGAGGAGCATCGAAATCTTCCCCCACAGGAACATTGCCCAGCCAGCACCAGCACAGAAGCCAGCCGAGCGTTGGGGCAGGGCCCTGAGACCTGGGCTCCTAAGCATTAACTGCTACATTGCTGGGTTTGGGGGCGGTAGAGGCTCCCTGAAGAGAGCGGGGAGTGACAGGGGGGCACTCAGGAGTCGCAGGACAGCACCTGCTTACCAGCCAGTATCCAAGTATTCCTGTTTTTTTGTTTTGTTTTCTTGAGAGACAGAGAGTGAGAGAGTGTGTGTGCGCAAGTGTGTGAATGGGGGAGGGGGGGTGGTGCAGAGGGAAAGGGAAAGAGGATCTTGAGCAGACTCCAGGTTGGGCGCAGAGTCCGACTCGGGCCTCGATCTTAAGACCCTGAGATCATGACCTAAGCAGAAATCAAGAGTCGGACGCTCAACCGACTGAGCCTCCCAGGTGCCCCACATATTCCTGTTTCAATAATGATTTTGTCTGTGGTGATGCCCACCAGTTAGATGTCACCCCATTTGCAAATGAGCAAACTGAGGTTCTAAGAGGCCAAATGACTCTCCTATATCTTACAGTTGGTGAACAGCAGAATTAAGATTGGTGTTGTTTGTTGCCAAGCTATCCTATCTCTGGGTTCTTAGTTAAGTAATCCCTAAACATTTACTCCCCCAGGCTTCTCTGCTGCATTGTTGTATTGTGTAAATTATTCCTCAGCAAATTATCAAGTAATACATGATAAATCCACATAAAGGAACATAAGCTGTTGGTAATGATGCTACCGAAGTATGTTTATTGACATAAAAAGATTTATATATTGTACAAATAATAAAAAACATTACATATATAAGATATTACATATATGTAAGATCACTACATATATATATATATATATATGATCATTATATACATAATGATCTTACAGGTTTTTTGGAGGGAAAATACTTGTGAATAGTGCAGTGTAGGTGTTAAGAATATGGGCTTTAGAGTTAGACGGACTGGGGTTCGAATCTCAGCCACAGATTCTGACCAACGGTAACCTTAGGAGGCTCTTGACCCCACTGTGACTCAGTCTCCTCATCTGTAAATATGTAGAAATCATAGCATCCGCCTCAAGGGATGTTTGAGGGGAAAATGAGGTAATGTTTGTAAAATGCTTAGCATGATGTCTGACACAAAATAAATGCTATCCACTATAATAAAATAATGATAATAATTCAGTAAATTTTATATACTATTATTTATGCATAAAAATTTTGGAGAGCTATTTATTTTTTTAAGCATTCTTCTGTGTTTATAAAACACTCACTGTGCCCAGCTCTGCATCAGCTACTGTGGTATGCAGTGGGAGTAGAAACTTTGGCCCTGGCCATGCAGAGTCTTACACCCCAGTTATAGGATTAGTTCAGCTTTGGTTGGTTTGGTTTTCAGGGTTTTTAGAGAGAGTGAACAAACCAGGGAGTGAATTTTAGCTTTGGGATCTGTTGGAATCCTACGGGCTAAACAGTTACAAGTTCTTTCTCCCCTATTTCCTAGGATGTTGAACAGGTTCTGCAGCCCTGTATGTGGTGATTGCTGGTAGGTCGCCATGCTCATTCTTCATTTCTCTAGTCCCCACCTATTATAGATTTTGGAAAGATCATCATCTACACGAATAACCTGAAAATCATTCGAACCCCAATGGACAAGAGAGACTTCATGAGGAAAATTCTCCAGAAGGAAGAGGAGGCTGAGGAAGAGTCTCTGATGAGCAAAGAGGAAATCTTTGGAGACCGTGACCAGGACGATGGGCATTTGCCAGACGCGGAAAGCACATTTCCTCATAACCAGTACCCACAGGTGTGTCACAATGGCTCACTGTCCTCCTTGGGGCTGGCCCTACAGCAGTGGGCTCCAGATGGTTTCAATTGTGCACTACTTAAGTGAAAACTTGAATATAAATACTTAAGATGTTTAACTGTTAAAAATGTTAAGGAATTTTAAGTTTATTAGATTTTAATGGTATGTGATTAGCAATAATAATTATGTCTATATTTCAAATATGCATAATTTTAATTGTTTTTGGTGACTTCTTCTGAGATCTGATTAGGTATTTATTGTTTTCACTCTGCATTGTGGCATAGAACAGCTTATTCCAGAGATGGGAAAAATCAGCTCTGTTGTTTTTCTTATGGGTTTGCTTGTGCTTCTGTTATTGGGGTTATCTTCAATCCAGTCTCCTTAAAGAATCTTATCAAGCCACGTGTCTGGGTTTTGTAGAGATTAGTTAGTTAAAACTAAGCACTATTCTCTGTACATCCGCTGGACCAGGGACAAGTGAACCTCCGTATGTGCAGTATGATCAGAGTGAATGAATGAGCTGGGACACCACTGTCACTGTACGTGCAGTGAGGTCACTTTCCATCATGCTTACTCCAGGATCCCTTGGGTACTGTATTTGTCTGCTGACTGCCTGACCTAGCGAAGGGGCCAGGAGCTAATTTATTAAAAATTAGCATAACAGTTTCATTTGAAAATATGGTTGAAGCTTCATTTCTTGCCTTTTTAAGATAAAAAGTAAATAGAAATACTTAGAATGATTTTCTGCCCATACCTCTTGGAGGTGCGGACTCCTCACCTTGGACACCGTTGCTCAGACATGCTCAGATAAAGGGGTAGAGTGATGATATTCATTAGTTCACAGTGTGGGATTGGCAGTGGGAAAAGCAATTTTGATGGATTTAAGCTAAGAGGGTAAAAGCTTGGATAGCAGCAGAAATGAATTTTCTCTCTCTTTAGTTTCCATCTCTTGGGAGTTGCAACTTTACTGTGGGACTCTCTCTCACCTCCTCTGGGTTGGTGTGACAAAATGGGCCAGGGACTTCCTCATACGTTAGTGATGTCCCTACCCTCGTAGGATTTAGAGGACAGGAACAAGAAGGTGATGACCAGACTCTAGCAAAAGACTCTTATTAAAGTTCTGCTCACAAGGACTCCTATCTCTTTCCAACCTGATCTCACACTTGATATTTTTGAAATGCAGATATGATCACATCACCCCTTCATCACTCTTTTCCCTGACCACAAACTTCAGTGACCTCTCACTGCTTGGAATAAAACAGTAGATAGCCTGGCCACTGTTCGCCTGTTTAACCTCCTATTACACATCTCTCTTCATTCTCTGTCCCAGACACACTGCCCCATCTAGCTACCACTCATATGCTCTTTGCTCTATCCTGCCAGAGGCAACTTCCCTGTGCCTGGAATGTTCTCCAGATTCCCCACTGCCTTGCCCTTAGCACCTGAAGTCTCAGTGGAGACATCACTTCTTCAGAGGGGCCTCCTCTCACTTCTAGGAGGATGAAGTACCCAAGGGTGGACCCCTCAGAGCACCTCACACCCCTCCTCAGCTGCAATCTTATATTTCCCTGTGTAAATATTTGGTTAATGTTTACCGTCACCCGCTAGAATTTCTCTCCATGAGGGCAGGGGCCATATTTATGTTGGGTGTAGCATAGTAGTTCCCATGTCAAAAAAATGAAAAATAAAAATAAAAAATAGAGCCTGGCACAGAGTAGGTGTGCAGTAGATACCAGTTAAATGTTCGTGGTAAGAGTACTGGAATTTGGGACCAGAGAGCCTGCTGATAAGTACTATCTTGCCTCTTGCCTTTTATATAGCACTGTTCAGAACCTAGCAGAGCTGCAGGCGGACTACTAAACATTGTGATCCAAAGCATTTCCTTTCCACTTTAAAATTCATTAATTCTATTCTTTTTCATACCATTTGGTAATTTGTAGGAGCATATATTTTCAGAAGAGAGCCAGACATGATAAAATGCAGGTCACGCTGCAGGCCTGAATAAAAAGGCAGCGACAGGCCTGACATGACAATTATCTTTAAATTCAATTTGGAGAGATCCATGTGTTTTTGCTCTACTACCATAAACTAGGACAGAGGCGTGCAGCAGAAAGTTGCTGTGAAAGGTTATACTTCACTTGCCTGTCTTTTAAACTCTGTTTTAAATTGCTATTTGTTTGCCAAATCCCTCGTGCAGTAAATGCCCAGACAGGTTTTATTCTAAAAAAGAGGGTCAGGGAACATCAAGGAGCCCCTTCTGACCAGGAGACTCTTTGTTGTGTCAGATGGAACAGGGAAGCAGTGGGAACCTTGATGAAAGAGCGGGCCGAGGCTAAAAGCCAGACCATGCTGACCCTCTGTATTAACTATAAAAGAAAAGGAGAGGAATAATTGAATTGAGCCACAGTGAAATAGGGAAGGGGAAAAATCTGGCCGTATGTTCAGTGGATCTGAGAATGTAAGTCATCTGCGCTTCTTTATGCTTTATAAAGATCTTGCCTTTGAAATAATAGTAATAATAATAATAAGAGCTGCCATTTATTGAGGGCCCATGATCACCGGGCACCATGCCCAGTGCTTTCCATGCATTAGTCTCTTTTATTCTCACAAGGACTCTCTAAGGGCAGTATTGTTAGCAGTCTTCTTCTGTATCTGGGGAAACCAAGGCACAGAGAAGTTAAGTAACTTGCCAGAGGTCATCAGAGCCAGTGGTCAAACCCCGGTCCACCTGACTACCAACCTTATAATCTTAACCCGCTTGCTGAGCAGCCTCCAGATTGGTGCTTGTTGGCTACTTCAGGGCTACCCAAGCCTTTGAGTCTGCAATGAAAGCTGAGGCCCCTTTCCTTGCTTGTGCAACTAGTAAGAGGTGGTTTGGGTAGGTCTGTTGGTTCTAGAACCTCAGCTGTGCAGTACAACTATGTTCTAAGTCCTCTTACCGAATATTTTCTGAGAAGAATTTAAAAATGCTGAGAATGAAAGACAGAAGCTTACATCTCGCATGCCGTGTACAGAGTAGAGGCTCAGTAACACTTGATTTAATGATCATTAAATGATTCAGTGAGTGTGCTGAGGGCTCAAGTGGTCGGAAGGAGGGTGGTAACTCAGAGTAAGAGTGGAAACTCCAGTCAAGCTCTAATACTGCATTGTATAACCACGTGACATTAGAGAAAATTTGATTGATGATTTGTTTTTGTTCCCTGCAGCAGGCTCGCCAGGTCATTTCATTAATCTTTTTTTTTTAAAATTTTATTATGTTATGTTAATCACCATACATTACATCATTAGTTTTTGATGTAGTGTTCCATGATTCATTGTTTGCGTAGAACACCCAGTGCTCCATTCGATATGTGCCCTCTTTAATACCCATCACCAGGCCAACCCATCCCCCCCACCCCCCTCCCCTCTAGAACCCTCAGTTTGTTTCTCAGAGTCCGTAGTCTCTCATGGTTCATCTCCCCCTCCGATTCCCCCTCTTCATTTTTCCTTTCCTGCTATCTTCTTTTTTTTTTTTTTTAACAGATAATATATTATTTGTTTCAGAGGTACAGGTCTGTGATTCAACAGTCTCACACAATTCACAGCACTCACCATAGCACATACCCTCCCCAATGTCTATCACCCAGCCACCCCATCCCTCCCACCCCCACCACTCCAGCAACCCTCAGTTTGTTTCCTGAGATTAAGAATTCCTCATATCAGTGAGATCATATGATACATGTCTTTCTCTGATTGACTTCTTTCTTTTTTTTTTTTTTTAAAGATTTTATTTATTTATTTGACAGAGAGAGACACAGCAAGAGAGGGAACACAAGCAGGGGGAGTGGGAGAGAGAGAAGTAGGCTTCCTGTGGAGCAGGGAGCCCAATGCGGGGCTCGATCCCAGAACCCTGGGATCATGACCTGAGCCGAAGGCAGACGCTTAACGACTGAGCCACCCAGGCGCCCCTGATTGACTTATTTCGCTCAGCATAATACCCTCCAGTTCCATCCACGTTGTTGCAAATGGCAAGATCTCATTCCTTTTGATGGCTGCATAATATTCCATTGTGTGTGTGCCTGTGTGTGTGTGTATACACGTATACCCCATCTTCTTTATCCATTCATCTGTCGATGGACATCGTGGCTCTTTCCATAGTTTGGCTATCGTGGACATTGCTGCTATAAACATCGGGGTGCATGTACCCCTTCGAATCCCTACATTTGTATCTTTGGGGTAAATACCCAGTAGTGCAATTGCTGGGTCCTAGGGTAGCTCTATTTTCAACTTTTTGAGGAACCTCCATACTGTTTTCCAGAGTGGCTGCACCAGCTTGCATTCCCACCAACAGTGTAGGAGGGTTCCCCTTTCTCCGCATCCCCGCCAACATCTGTCATTTCCTGACTTGTTAATTTTAGCCATTATGACTGGTGTGAGGTGGTATCTCATTGAGGTTTTGATTTGGATTTCCCTGATGCTGAGCAATGTTGAGCACTTTTTCCTGTGTCTGTTGGCTGTTTGGATGTCTTCTTTGGAAAAATGTCTATTCATTTCTTCTGCCCATTTCTTGATTGGATCATTTGTTCTTTGGGTGTTGAGTTTGGTAAGTTCTTTATAGATTTTGGATACTAGCCCTTTAGTTGATATGTCATTTGCAAATATCTTCTCCCATTCTGTTGGTTGTCTTTTGGTTTTGTCGACTGTTTCTTTTGCTGTGCAAAAGCTTTTTATCCTGATGAAGTCCCAAGAGTTCATTTTTGCCCTTGCTTCCCTTGCCTTTGGCGATGTTTCTAGGAAGAAGTTGCTGCAGCTGAGGTCGAAGAGGTTGCTGCCTGTGTTCTCCTTTAGGATTTTTTTTTTTTTTTAAAGATTTTATTTATTTGACAGAGAGAGATACAGCGAGAGAGGGAACACAAGCAGGGGGAGTGGGAGAGGGAGAAGCAGGATTCCCGCTGAGCAGGGAGCCCGATGCGGGGCTCGATCCCAGGACCCTGGGACCATGACCTGAGCCGAAGGCAGACGCTTAACGACTGAGCCACCCAGGCACCCCTCTCCTTTAGGATTTTGATCGACTCCTGTCTCACATTGAGGTCTTTCAACCATTTGGAGTCTATTTTTGTGTGTGGTGTAAGGACATGGTCCAGTTTCATTCTTCTGCATGTAGCTGTCCAGTTTTCCCAGCACCATTTGTTGAAGAGACTGTCTTTTTTCCATTGGACATTCTTTCCTGCTTTGTCAAAGATTAGTTGACCATAGAGTTGAGGGTCCATTTCTGGGCTCTCTGTTCTGTTCCATTGATCTATGTGTCTGTTTTTGTGCCAGTACCATACTGTCTTGATGATGACAGCTTTGTAATAGAGCTTGAAGTCCGGAATTGTGATGCCACCAGCTTTGCTTTTCCTTTTCAACATTCCTCTGGCTATTCGGGGTCTTTTCTGGTTCCATACAAATTTTAGGATTATTTGTTCCATTTCTTTGAAAAAAGTGGAAGGTATTTTATAGGGATTGCATTAAATGTGTAGATTGCTCTAGGTAGCATTGACATCTTCACAATATTGGTTCTTCCAATCCATGAGCATGGAACGTTTTTCCATTTTTTTGTGTATTCCTCAATTTGTTTCATGAGTATTTTATAGTTTTCTGAGTACAGATTCTTTGCCTCTTTGGTTAGATTTATTACTAAGTATGGGGCACCTGGGTGGCTCAGTCGTTAAGCATCTGCCTTCGGCTCAGGTCATGGTACCAGTGTCCTAGGATCGAGTCCCACATCTGGCTCCCTGCTCAGTGGGAAGCCTGCTTCCCCCTCTCCCACTCCCCCTGCTTGTGTTTCCTCTCTCGCTATATCTCTCTCTGTCAAATAAATAAATAAAATCTTTAAAAAATTTTTTAAAAAAAGGATTTATTCCTAGGTATTTTATGGTTTTGGGTGCAAATGTAAATGGGATCGACTCCTTAATTTCTCTTTCTTCTGTCTTGTCGTTGGTGTATAGGGATGCCACTGATTTCTGTGCATTGATTTTATATCCTGCCACTTGACTGAATGCCTGTATGAGTTCTAGCAGTTTTGGGGTGGAGTCTTTTGGGTTTTCCACGTAAAGTATCCTATCATCTGCAAAGAGTGAGAGTTTGACTTCTTCTTTGCCGATTCGGGTGCCTTTTATTTCTTTCTTTTAATATCTGAACCTGGCGTTCTATGCAAATTAAGTTTTGGGTGACATGTATGGCATTATGGTAGGAATTTACTGTACTTCCTTTGGCAACATTAAAATCTCACTGGGATCCAGTACAAAATAAGAACATGTGGATTTGGCAGAAAAAATGGACCGTGACAATTTGCTTAAAGAATATTTTGGCAAATACGTTTCTTTTGAATGCTTTAAGGGAAGAAAACAAGTTTCCCCATTGTTAATATATTAAAATATGGCAGCAATCAATAAAATATTAACAAAAGGATACATAGACATCATTTAGGTTTTTGTCAGTTGGGTAATCAGTTCTGTTCCTTAAATCTAGAATAAATAAAATTTAATGCCTTCTTAGGCACTTTGTAGCACAATGGAACTACTTTCAGAACTTATGCCTCCCTTTTCAAGATTATTTTTATTCTTAAGTTATAAAAGAAAGCTGTGTTAGCTGGGTGGAGCCACCCAGTAGACTCCAGTCCTCTTTTAGTTTCTAGAATTTAAGAATTGCTAGGGTTCTCCAGATATTGTCGTTTTGTTTATTCATCCAGCAGACATGTGAATGACAAATATTGTGTCAGTCACCGCACTTTAAGTCTTGGAAGTGATGGTGACAGGGACTAGCGCAGAGAGATTCCTATGTGGTCAGCAGAAGCTTTCAGTAGATTATGAGACCTGCTGTGCTTGGGGCAGTACAGGCGGGTCAGGCCTCCTGGTTCAGAGGTGTAGGCACTGCTAAGCTGACATCTGAAACCCAATAGGAATTGACTGGGTTGGGGAGAACAGCCCACAAGGGCTCTGCCCTGAATCCATGCCAGAATTCGTGGGTATCTGGACTGGGATTGTGGTTGCGGGCGGAGAGAACTGGATGGATTTGAGAGCTGTTTAGCAGGTAAAATAGACAGGACTTGGTGCTGGATCCACCTGTTATTGATATGGTACCACCCTTATTTCTTGGAATGTTTGTGGTCTATGCACAGTCTTTGCAGAATGCGAAGTTTGCCGGTTTCCTTGAGATGTTTTAGGGAAGGAGCATGGCAGTAGACAGGGGGCATTTTCTGCAGGATGCGAGTCGAGGACTAGTAAGTCCAGACTTACTAGCAAGGCTTGGAAGTGAACTAACTTTTATGGAGAACCTGTAATATGGCACATAATCATCTATTGTGGTCTTTTCACATACTCTCTCATTTAATATTCCAGCTACTCTGAATGGTGAGCATTACCAGTCCCATTTCACAGGTGAAGAAAATCAAAGATTTAGAGGTCAAGGGAAGTGTCCAAGGTGCATGATTGCTCTTCCAGGCCTTATCACAGTTCTCAAAGAAAAGAAAGGTAAAGTACCAGAATTCAGAGCTAAGCTTTGGAGGATTGTAACATCGAGTCATCCATCCCCTCAGTTTGTCAGTCACACAAATACAGTCTTTCTTGAATGCCTGATGTTGGACAGCTACAAGGAGGGGCTGTGTGCATAGTCACGAGAAGCAGGAACTCGGCTGCTCGTTCGCCTGGGATCAAAACCTGCCTCCTCTCTTCCAGGCTGTGTGACCATCGGCAAATAACTGAACTTCTCGGTCTCTCATTTTCCTGTCTGCAGCAGGGATGATAAAACGTGCACTGTCTCGCCGGGCTGTCATGTGGGTTAGATAGGTGAGTGTAGAGAAAGCTTAGAACCGCACCTGGCACCTACTAAGCATGCTACAGGGGTTCGCTGTTAGTATGTGGCCGTGAGGAAGAGTAAGCTCTTGTCCTGGTGGAGCATACAGAAGTTACAGGTCAGATGGTGACAAGGGCGATGAGGAATGGAAAGGGACAGAATTCAAGGCAGGAGCTGCTGCCTTAGAGATTCCATCAGGGAAACCCTCTGATGAAACTCCAGTAAGTATTCTGTGCCTCTGGCCAGTTCCCCCATTGGCACTGTGGGAAGCATTTTGTACTCTCACTCTGCCTCCGCCTTTTCAGGCAGCCCCGTGCTGCTTCAGCCTGTTTTGGAACCGTGGTCTGGAACTGCCGTCACTAAACTCTGACCTGTCTCTTGCAGGAAGGGGAGCTTCCCGAGGACAACTGCTTTCACTGCCGAGGGTCGGGCAGTGCCACCTGCTCTCTGTGCCACGGCAGCAAGTTCTCCATGCTGGCCAACAGATTTAAGGAGTCCTATCGGGCCCTGCGCTGCCCTGCCTGCAATGAGAATGGCCTGCAGCCTTGCCAGATTTGCAATCAATAGCTTGTGGCTTTGTACGTCCGCTGTGATCGCATCCTTCCTGAAGCTATTTCTAATAACCTGCCCCCTCCTTCTCTTCCCTCTCCCAGCAAGGAAGCCACAGTGGCTGTGACCACTTCCTCCACTGGCAAAACTCAGTCACTTGATGACATTTTGTAAGGCTAGGAGCATCTCTGTCTGGTTCTAAGTGGCAGAGGCATTTTTGAATTAGAGTCTGCTTTGAAACGGGTTCTAAAATTATCCTTCCAGGAACGTGTGCATGCATCTTACTTGACTTAGCTCAGTTTTTTCCCTGCACTACTGAGCAAATACATGTACATTTCAGGCAGCAGGTTTAAGTCATTTTCTGGTTGGGAGTTATTTTGCAAAATTATGCAGTGAGAAAGGAATAAAAAAAAGCAGGTTTCTGATGAACTGAATTCCTGTATGCATTTCAAATCATTATTGGTCAGATTGAATTTTTAATTAAGCAGAAGAGGAAAGGGATGCCTGATGAGGAATGTACTCACAGGCCACCGAAAACAAAACAACATGTATGTGCTTCATGCTGAAGATAGGCAAGCTGAGAAGGCCTTTCTTTCCAAGTCCCCAAGTCTCTCCTGTGTGATACGCTTGGGTAGTATTCATGCAGGCAGTGAGCAATGCTACTTCTTAAGACCAGATGAGATAAGACATTTCTGCGTGCCTCTAAACTACTGGGGTTATAAGCCAAGTCAAAGCAATTTATGATAAATTTGGTGCTTAAGTATGTGTGTGTGATATGACTTCTTCCAGCCCCTGAATTATTAGCAAATAAATAAATGTATTTTAAATCTAAGATACAGCCACAATCTCTTCAAAAAAAGATTGGATATTTTATAATTATCTATTGGAAACCTCGAAAAGAAAAACTAACGAAGGCAGAAGGTAATTCTTTTGTCTTAAAGTTGGTTATAAAGTTAGAAAAATTCTTTTGTTAACTTTTGTAGCTCTAACACCCACTCCCTTTACCCCTAGAGAATAACACTATAAAGTCTGTTATCTATTGAGACACATGGCTTTTCTATGATAATTTTGATTTTCATAACTGAATTTTTTTCAAGATTTGTTTGTTATTCTCTAATATTCAGCTGTTAAAGTAATGCAACAGTGGAATGCTTTTCAGGAAATACAAACACTTCTAATAAAAAGATTAAAATATTTTTGGAATCCATGATAAATTTTGCCTGTTCTCTCTTAGCCAGAATGATAGAACTTTTGCTCACCAACTTTCTTTGCTTCTACACTTAGCTGTTTCCTGACTTGGTGTATGTTTTCTCACAGCTTCTGACTCTTCTGTTTTTCCAGAGTACCAGAGGAAGGAATGAAACAGGAGACCTCTAAGTGTATTCTCTTTTTTGACAGGAACATTCGACAATACATATTTTGAGCCCCGCGTGCTTGATGTGCACTGTCACCCAGATGGGCACCATCCCTTGGGTAGTGCGTGGGGTTTACAGGTTCAGTGGAGGAGCCAGATCTGCAAACGGATAGTTTCAGCACAGTGTGACAAGTTCTGGGACAGGGGAATTACAAGGAGCATTTGACGCACATGGAAGGGACATCTCACACAGCCTGAGTGGGGCTCTAGGGGCTTCCCAGAGGAAGAAGTGTAAGCAGTATTGGCTGCTTTTCCTTCCTTCATGCTTTTTGGAGACTTTAATCCTTTTCATCTCATAATAAATACATACACTAATGATTACATCTGTTTATGCAGACAACAGGTATTTACTGAGCCCTGGGGATATATCAGTAGACCAAACCTACAAAATCCTAACCCCCATAGAGCTTACATTTTGGTGGGGAGATGCTGAGAACAGAAAACGTATACTTAATGTATTATATATATAGAGAGAGTATATATTTAGAGACAACCAAAAAGTACACAACAGAGAATTAAAATATATAATTATGTATGTATATATATAATGTATAGGTGTATAGAGGGTTAGAAAAAGATAAATGCTTTGATGAAAAATAAAACAATAAGGGGCATAGAGAGTTGGGAGGGGTTGCAAATTTAAATTAGTTTTCAGGGAAGCATCATTGAGAAGGTTTCCTTTAAATAAAGGCCTAAAGGAGATGAGGAGGGAGTTGTGAACATATCTGGGGTAAGATTATTCCAGGCAGAGGAAACAGCAAGTGCTAGGCCTATAGGAAGGAGAGCCTGATGTGTTTGGAGAGCAGCTAAGAAACCAGTGTGGCTGGAGCGCAGTGAACAAGATGACAAGTGTCAGGAAACGAGGTCAGAAAGGAAGGCGCGTGTGTGTTGGCGTGAGGGGGCACCTTCCTTCAGAGCCCTTGTAAGAACTTGGGTTTTACCGAGTGAAGTGCTGCTCGGGATGGGGTCTGTTTTCTGTCAACCGCATACCCTGTCGCTCCATACCCTGCTCTTACTGCTGGGGCAGGAGACCTGCAAACTCCGCTTCCCAGTCTTGCCTGCTGGCTTCCTGTTAAGTTCTGCCAGCAGGTGGTACTAGCAGAGCTGGAAGACGGGAGGAAGGGAGAGCCTTCCCTTTCTTTCTGATGGGGACCCGGATAGCCGTTCGCATGTGGCAGCTGCAGCAGCTAGGACTGCTGGCTCAGGAAGCTCGTTTCCAACTGTGGTCCCTTCAGCAGCTCTGATCGCAGGCTCAGTGGAACACCATTTTTCCCTGTTGTCCCTCCAGCCTAAAGGGGGTGGTGGCTTGCTGTCGTTACTAAGCTTTGTAATCAGTGCCCTGTAATAGATCACAGAAGAGTGGTTTCTGGCTTTCCCGATGGAATGCCAACTGATACAGATATTCCAAGCAGAGGAGGGTCACAGTCTGATTGTATTCTAACAAGTTTCTCTAGAAGGCTGCCTGTGTTGAGAGAAGACACCACGGAGCTGAAGTGCAAGTGGGAGCCCAGTTAGGAGGCCATGGCAGTAATTCTGGTGGCGGCTAACGGTGGCCTGGGCCAGTGTGCTGCTAGTGGAAATGGTGTAAGTGGCTGGATTGTGGATATATTTTGAAGGTAGAACCATAGAGTCTTGTCTGCTGTCCTTTGTACCCAGAAATATTGCTTATGATCGATGGTATGCACACCCCATCTGTGGAGATAAATTTGCACTAAAATATCCACTTCTAGATTTGTGATCTACAAACACTGAGGCTGGTTTGGGCAGAGCTATGGGTAAGTTTACTGTCATGAGCAAGGTTGGCCAACTGATACTCCCAAGGCTACAAGAATTCCTTCGGAGCTAGAAACAATTATGATGGTTAAAAAATATCTTAGTGATGCTGGGGTGCTTGGGTGGGGCAGTCGGTTAGGTGTCCGACTCTTGATTTCGGCTCAGTCATAATCTGAGGGTTCTGAGATTGAGCCCCGTGTGGGGCTCCATGCTCAGCAGGGAGTCTGCTTGAGAGTCTCTCTCCCTCTCCCTTTGCCCCTCCCCCCGCTCAAGTGCACACACTCTAAATAAAAATAAATAAAATCTTTTTTTTTAAAGATTTTTATTTATTTTTGTAGGAGAGAGACAGAGAGCATGAGTGTGTGCACGCACGAGCAGAGGGAAGGGGTAGAGGGAAAAGCAGACTTCCTACTGAGCAGGGAGCCTGATGCAGGGCTCCATCCCAGAACCCTGGGATCATGACCTGAGCCGAAGGCAGAAACTTAACGACTGAACCACCCAGGTGCCCCCAAAATAAATAAAATCTTAAACAAATATCCTAGTGATGCTATAATTAAAATAATGCTGTGTCTTTTAAATGATCCAAAATTTTTAACTATGTCAGCTATACATCAATTTAAAATTTAAAAAAAAATTAATATACAGATTTTCAGAAGACATCTATCCATTTACTTCTCCATTGAGGAATTTCTTACTGGATTTCTACTATATTCCAAGTATTTATACTAGATTGTCCGGATTGAAAGATGAAAATACTCTTAGTATTTATCATTAATGAGATTATAGTCTTAGGCCTCTGAGTCAGCATAATAAATGAATCTGGTTGTAGAACTCTGGAGGATACTGCCGTGGCCCTTTGCTACTGACTCCAGAGATTCTGTTCCTCTGCTTGGCCAGGTTAGCTGAGCTCGCCATGGGGGCTTAATTACAGACTTTATTTATTTATTTATTTATTTATTTATGTGAACAATCACATATCAGCTCTACCATGTGCAGGACGCTGTTCTAGGCACTTGACACTCCACTAATTGTCCTAACAATCGAATTAATCCTGTGTATTGGCCATCTTTTAGCCCCACACATGCTGTTCCTCTCCACGTCACATCCACCCAGACCATAAACATGCAAGCCCTTCTGGTGATCTTCACAAACATCTTGCCTTACTAGGCTTTTGTGAAAGTAATACACTGTACTGAAAATGGAGGTGGTAACCAGGGGGCAGAGACTACTGTAGTAATAACTCAGCTGAATTTAGCAAGACCTGTTTGCTGGTGTGCTGGCCACTTATAACCATCCTTGCCGGTTCCAACTTTCTTCTCTACCTTTCCATCCCAGTGTACCCTCTATTCTTCTAACTCTGTTGAAGAGCAGAACTCATCTATATGGCCCCTCTCTCCAAATGTGGCTTAGCCTCAAGACCTATCTACTCTTTCAAAGATCTGCAGGGCCAGAAGGTTTCCCTTCACACACACCACCCTTCTAGAAAGACACCGTGCTTTGCAAGGGCTCTTATCTTCCCCTCCCTGCCTGTCGATTCTGTGGGGTAAAGGGGGTAAAGGGGGTCCCAACCCGTCTGCCCTAAACCTTCCCACTAGAACAACTCTGCTTTTTTCTGTTTGTATTTAGAGAGAGTTGCACATTAAAAATATTTTTTTGAAGTCCACATTAAGCATTAACTGTGTAACCCATAATTTACCTTTCCAAATTAAACTGACCAAAGACATCAATTAAGCTTAAGTTTCTAAGAAAGATGATGTCGTTCTTATTCTAAGTCTTCCACATATATGAATCACTCTGGTAATAATATTCATTTAGACTCATGCCAGTGGCATTTATAAAAAAGTTTCTATGGTTCACTAGGGCTTAATCTGAGTGAATTTTATGATAAAGGTAAATTTGAAAGAAATGTTTGCAGTTGTTTTTATCACCTGTCCTAATTAGATGTATCTCATTTTCTAATTAAACACAGTAATTACAGAGAGTTCACATTCATGCAATTATGTGAGAGAAATGGAGTTATGTCAGTATTGGAATTATGGCATATAATTACTGCCTGTGTTAAAGAACATGTAAAACCCAGAGATGAAAAGACCTGGAACCATAATACAGTATAACTGCTGCATTGTTTGGGGATGGAGGAGTGGGGAAAGGTGGTAGGAATGGGGCAGTTAAATCAGGCCTCAACAAAACTAGACTTAGCGTTTATCTTCTTTAATGGTACAAGCTTCCTCTTTGTCCAGTCCCTTAACATTGCTTCTGTCTAGCTCCCAAGTTCTTCTTCCTCTGCTAATGATTATTTCTCACAAGATTGGAGCCGTTAATTCATACTAAGGTGTGAATGGCTAATAGATTATTGACCATGTCTGCTTTATAGGTTCAAAGTGTTATATTAATAAAGGACTCCTAGGAGTAAGGCCATGTGAAAAAACAGGGAGCCAGAAGATGAAACAGACATAGTACCTTCTCTTAGGGACGTTATAGTCTCACAGGGAACCAGAGATTTATATGAATATTTGGGAAGTAAAATGATAGGTATTATAGGAGGGGCAGAGAATAGAGATTGGCTAACTCTCCTTTAGTTGTTGGTATCCTTTACTCAGCTATGAGCTCCTTAAGGGCAGAAAGTGTGCTTCATTTATCATTATATCCCCTGCATCTACCATAATGCCTGGTGTATAGAAGGTGTTCAATAAATATTTGGTGATTTGGTGTTTGCAGAAACATGACATTTGGTTGCACACACAGAACCCTCAGTGTATTGTTTTCTTCTGAGCCAATGTCTAAGGAAAATTTCACAGATAGCTTCTAAAATGACTCCCAGTGATCTCCACCTTTTGGTTTTCCTGCCTTTGTACAATCCCCTTGAGTGTGAACCGGACTTAATGACTCACTTCTCACAATGGGAGGTAACAAAAATGATGGGAGTCACCTCTGAGATTAGGTTATAAAAAACTACGATACTTTCTTTGGCTTTTCTTGCCTGCCGACTTGCTGAAACCAGCTGCCACGTTGTGAGCTGCCTTATGCAGAGGTCCACAGGAACAGAGGTCCACACGGCAAGGAACAGAGGTCCACACGGCAGAGCAATAGCCAGGGAGGAACTGAGGCCCTCAGTCCGGCAACCCGAATCCTGCCAATGACCACGTGAGTGAGCTTGGAAGGTGCTCCTTCCCTAGTTGAGCCTGAGACTCAGGGTAGATGACATCTTAATTCCAGTCTTGTGAGAGATCTGGTGCCAGAAGCAGGCAGCTGAGCCCCGTGGGATCCCTGTGAGATGATAAACCGTGAGATAATAAATGTTGTTTCAAGAGGGAGACAACCCATAAGAGACTCTTAATCTCTGGAAACAAACTGAGGGTTGCTAGAGTGGAGGGGGGTGGGAGGGGTGTGGTGCCTGGGTGATGGACATTGGGGAGAGTGCTGTGAATTGTGTAAGACTGATGAATCACAGACCGGTACCCCTGAAGCAAATAATACATTATATGTTAATTAAAAAAATCCCCCCTCAAGCCGGTGAATTTGGGGACCATTTATAACACAGGGATAGATAAGTGACGTATGGTAAAATGACAGATCATTTTATCTCCAAAGGGTTTTCCCATGGAGAGAAATACAATAGTTTATTCCTTCTTTGGTGCTCCATTTATTAAGTTCATGAATCTAATTCCCCAAACTGAAAACATTTTTTTTTCTTGAGGTCTTTAAACATTGATTACAGACGTATTAATCATATAATTTTAAATGTATAAGTTTAGGGGCACCTGGGTGGCTCAGTTGTTAAGCGTCTGCCTTCGGCTCGGGTCATGATCCCAGGGTCCTGGGATCAAGCCCCGCATCGGGCTCCCTGCTCTGCAGGAAGCCTGCTTCTCCCTCTCCCACTCCCCCTGCTTGTTTCTGCTCTGTCTCTCTTTCTCTCTCTCTCTGTCAAATAAATAAATAAAATCTTTTTTTTTTTTAAGATTTTCTTTATTTATTTGACAGAGAGAGACACAGTGAGAGAGAGAACACAAGCAGGGGGAGATGCTTAACGACTGAGCCACCCAGGCGCCCCTAAATAAATAAAATCTTAAAAAACCAAAACATAAAAGTTTAAACAATTTAATTGCAATTATATATTTAGAATGGCTGATCCTTTTAAACACTTCAAAACCTTAATTCATAAACATATAAAACAAAGATTACAGAATTTATTGCTGTAATTTCACTTAAATCTACTCTAAAGCACCAATATCATGGGTTTAATGCCTTTCTTCCTTCTGTTCTTATTTTTCTCTGCTAGTTTTTATATACCCTGAGGGCTACAGCATTATTATTTTTACTCCTTTCCTTGAGTCACAAGATTCTTAGCAGATCTCAAAGAAAAGATTACCTTATCAGCACCACCTAGATTGTAGAACTTGGTTTATTGACTGATTACTTCTTGGTCAGACTTGTTTGTTTTTCCCAAGGCGATTCTAACCCAAACCACCTTTTTTATAGTAAGCTTTTCTATGGATAAATGATATCTGTCATGTCAGTGAGACTATTTCAGGCCTTATCTTATGCCTAAGATTTAATTTTCCAACCTAGTGTGTATCTCTGAAATTGTTTTTTTTTTATTCTTATGTTAATCCCCATACATTACATCATTAGTTTTAGATGAAGTGTTCCATGATTCATTGTTTGTGCACAACACCCAGTGCTCCATGCAGAATGTGCCCTCCTCAATACCCACCACCAGGCTAACCCATCCTCCCACCCCCCTCCCCTCTAGAACCCTCAGTTTATTTTTCAGAGTCCATCGTCTCTCATGGTTTTTCTACCCCTCCGATTTCCCCCGCTTCATTCTTCCCCTCCCGCTACCTTCTTCTTCTTCTGTTTTTTTTTTTTTCTTAACATATATTGCATTATTTGTTTCAGAGGCACAGATCTGAGATTCAACAGTCTTGCACAATTCACAGCGCTTACCAGAGCACCTACCCTCCCCAGTGTCTATCACCCAGTCACTCCATCCCTCCCACCCCACCCCCCACTCCAGCAACCCTCAGTTTGTTTCCTGCAATTAAGAATTCCTCGTATCAGTGAGATCATATGATACATGTCTTTCTCTGTTTGACTTATGAAATTATTTTTTAAATGATCACTTCGCCATTGTTATATAACTGATTATCCTGTCATAATCAAAAATTGATTTTATCTCTTAGCATTAAAAACTTGTATCTCCCTTATTAGCATTGAGATTTAATCTCTTTAAGAGTCGAGAGATTGAGTCTACGTAGTTAGTGTTCCTTTGTAGGTCATCTGGCTTAATACATTTTACTGATAAATATTGTGGAGTCCTCTTTGTGGTTGGTTATTATGGGTGCCCACCCAAGCTGAATAGTTCTTCCTGTTCTTGGCATCTACTTATTCTGGGACTACTTGGCTTACGGTTTCCAATGTTTATTCTCCTTAAGCAGCTAGAGATAGGCATGTGACTGAGCTTTATAAACATACAGGATTAACAGAAGAAGTATCAAACTCTCCTGATTATTAAAACTAATGAAAATAAATGTGTGTGTTTTTTTATATTCACCATTTCCTATTACAGTGACCTTTTGGGCAGACTTCATATTAGCTTTTCTGTTTTGAGCCATTTCGAATTCATGGCCTTTCACAAGCCTTACCCTATCCTAGAAGCCATGCCAATGTCATACTGGTGGTGACAGGATTTTGATACTCAGATTGTAACTTCATCTTAAGAGACAGATCTCTTTTTTTTAATTTTTTTTTTTTTATGGGCAAGACTCCAGTGTCTAGGGGTATACATTTGGGTGATAAAACATTAAAAAATATAAGCAAGTCTTTATTATAAAAGTGAGGATATACAGAAAGGAAAGGGGGTGTGATCAGAATGAGGCTCATGGAAGAAGCTTGTGGGAGGAGCGGTCGAAGTTCTACCTTTTTGATCTGGGCATACATTTTATAATTGTGTGTGTGTGTGTGTGTGTGTTACCAGTGCTTTATTCTTACAATAAAAATTTCACTTAAGAAAATTGTCACCTTATAGTCGGGGAGCAGGGTTGCTCTTTATGTTGACTTTTTTATCTTTTATACAATGCTCCTGACATTCTTAAAAACACTCTTGCTTTTTGGCAACAATAGGGTGTTGGAGAAATGTTCTTAATTTTTTTTTCTGTCCCAAATCATGGAACTAGCCAGCTTCCAAGGGATTCTGTTTCCTTTGAATAGGCAAGAATTCTAAAGACCAGGAGCTGGACTCTGGGAGTGCACTTGAGAATGTGATGAGCAAGAATGCACTGATGTGGTTGGTGGGCCACTGAGACCTAAAAACGTATTATTAAAGTTATTATTTCACACTGATATTTCCAACTTAACTTACTATATTGCTATTCTATACTTTTCTTATATAAGGTTTCATCAACTAAAAGATCACTCCTAGAGCAATAAGGCCCACTTCTGGAGCTAGGGGTGGGGTGAAAACTTGAAGGAAAACAGGGTTGTATTTTGAAGACCGAAGGGCAGAATGAATGCAGAGTAAACTATCAACAATTTCCCGTCTGCCCTTTGAAGGGAGAACTGTATCTTACTTTTATTTATGTTCATGTTCTGTGCCAGGTGCTAAATACTAGTAGAAAGAATGGACAAATAGACTTATCAAAGAATTATTTATTCACCTTCCATAAGCCTCCAAAGTCCTAGAAATGCTTGTCCCCGGAACTAGCATAACCATTTTTTTCTGGTTTAATTGCCTTCTCTCTTAGCAACATGACCATGAACTCCTGCTATTCCCAGAATTTCCAGAGGGGCAGTCTCCATTGGCCCTTTCTTCTGGAGTCCCCTCATTGATTAATTATAAACCATGACATTCATCATTCATTCCCAAGTCACGGGGCTTCTTTTGGCTGGTTGGTATCATATATCCTGTTAGATGAGTCAATCTTTTAAGATTTGTGCCCAGAGAAATTAGCATTTAAGCTTCCTCTTTATTCCAGCTCTGAGGTTAGGGAAGCAGCTGTTGATGGACTAATTAGTATCTTAGGAGGACTAAGAACAATCCCCCCATCCTTCAACAGTGGTTTAATCATTTGTCCCAGGGAGAGTCTGAGAACATCACTGAAATGTTGTTTTATGCAAAAACTTCAGGTTGGCCTAGCCTCCTGGTCACTATATGTAACACAATGGTAGTAACTATAGTGAAGGGGGGTGGGAGGATGGGTTAGCCTGGTGGTGGGTATTGAGGAGGGCACATTCTGCATGGAGCACTGGGTGTTATGCACAAACAATGAATCATGGAACACTTCATCTAAAACTAATGATGTAATGTATGGGGATTAACATAAGAATAAAAAAAATAACTATAGTGAAAAACCAAGTCTGTTATGCCTGGTCATATGTAAGGATCGTATTAGGGTTTATGTGAGTTTGTCACATCCCTGGAATTAACTCTTTAACTTGCATGTGTGGCAACTGTTTTATCTCATCTCTAGGAGAGAGCATCCATGTCTTAGGGGTAGACGTGGGGTGGCCAAGTATACACAACCAGCGCGTAGTATCACTCACAATAGTCATTTAAGCTATTGGGAAGCTAAAATCAGGAACCCCTTTATTTACTCTGAGACATCACTGCCACACCAGTTAGAAATGCTCCTATTGGTGAGCTCAGCCTGCTCTGGGAGCAAAGATGGGAGGCACTTGCTTGATGGCTTAGGTTAATCTTGATATAACCATTTTAGGAAATGAATATTCTTTTCTATTGAGGAAAGAATTACTCAAAGTCCTTATGTGAATCATCTGTTTCAAGGGGTAATTTCTTCAATATCTATGTTTATTTCTTGGATTTTATTTTCTCATGCTCTCATAAGCCACCATACCTCTTTTGAGATCAGATGCGTTCAGGATGGTATGGCTGTAGGCACCGGTACCTGTTTTGGTTGGCTTATTCGTTTCTTGGAAACATCAGTGCCTTTAATGTGGACACTCTTGTGTGTTCTGCCTTCATACCATTCCAGTTTCCTTCAGTGACTTTGTATCTATTAGTTTACACCTTTGCAGATAAACATTAGGGAGGGTTGGATTTTACTCCCTTTGCATGAGTTAATTAGGCTCTCTGTGGATAATAGTGGTAATTGACATGGTAGTGGTGTTCCACCAAGCTCCCCTCTTCAGAGTTTTTCCCTCCCACCCCCATCCCAAAGCTGTGCTCCTTACTGGAAATTGTCCTCCACTGCAAGGGAACTGGCTCACCCAGCCCCCTTACCTCAATGGGGCGGGCACCCAGTGCTAGAGCTTCCTATAAGATTGGCTGAGGCCTCAGTTGGAACCAGATGTTGGAGCACTGCATTCTTCACTTCAGAAGCATCCCCAATCTTCTTGTACTTAAGTTCTTGCCTCAAAGTCTGTTTCCAGGGAACCCCATCTAAGATAAATGCCACTTCTTCAAACTGTTGCAAGATTGAATATATAAAGCCCTTTGGGAAGCATTCACTTTGGAGTGGGGAATGGATTTACTTTTGAGAGCTATCATTATTCTTGGGTGGTATGTCATGGACTGATAACGTTCTCATTTCTTTCTGATCTCATCAGTCAGATAGTACTTTGAGAAAAATAATGTAATAACTAGCTCAAGGCAAAGTTATGTAGTGTTAAGTTTGTTTTTTGTCCCTCAACTCATTCTTCCTTTGCCTTGGGGCCCTTCATGGTTGCCTCCTTCTCCACCACCTCTATTCTCCCCGCTTCCTCTCATTAAAACAAAATTCAACCAAGTGATCTGAAGATCTATTTGGCTTTTTTAAGCGATTCATGAATCAGGCAGCATCTCATCTAATAAGTAGAGGGGAGCTCTGAAGAGTTGTACAAAATAGAAAGGTTTTATAGGAAGGAAGGTGGGGTAAGGAAGTTATAAACAAAACAAAACAAAAGGATTGTTCCAGGCCAGGTCACTTTCCCTTAGGAGAAGAGTAGCAGCTGGTTTTTTTTTTTTTTTTTCTTTTAACTATAAGGGTTTATTTTACTTTTCTTTTTTTTTTAATTATTTTTTTAAAATTTAAATTCAATTAATTAACATATAATGTATTATTAGTTTCAGAGGTAGAGTTCAGTGAGTCACCAGGCTTTTTTTTTTTTTTTTTTTAAGATTTTATTTATTTATTTGACAGAAAGAGAGAGAGAGCACAAGCAGGGGGAATGGCAGAGGGAGAGGGAGAAGCAGTCCCCCCAGGGAGCAGGGAGCCCGATGCAGGGCTCAATCCCAGGACCCTGGGATCATGACCTGAGCCAAAGGCAGATGCTCAACTGACGGAGCCACCCAGGCACCCCGATTCACCAGTCTTATATAATACCCAGTGCTCATTACATCATGTGCCCTCTTTAATGTCCATCACCCGGTTACCCCGTCCCCCCCCCTTCCCCTCCAGCAACCCTCAATTTGTTTCCTGTGATTAAGAGTCTCTCATGGTTTGTCTCCCTCTCTAATTTCGTCTTGTTTTATTTTTCCCTCCCTTCTGCTATGCTCCTCTGTTTTGTTTCTTAAATTCCTCAAATGAGTGAGATCATATGATAATTGTCTTTCTCTGATTGACTTATTTCGCTTAGCATGATACCCTCTAGTTCCATCCACATAGTTGCAAAAGGCAAGATTTCATTTTTTTTGATGGTTGCGTAATATTCCATTGTATCTATATACCACATCTTCTTTATCCGTTCATCTGTTGATGGACATCTGGGCTCTTTCCATAGTTTGGCTATTGTGGACATTGCTGCTATAAACATTGGGGTGCACGTGCCCCTTCGGATCCCTATGTTTGTATCCTTTGGGTAAATACCTAGGAGTGCAATTGCTGGATTGTAGAGTGGCTGGTTTTCAACCTTTTGAGGAACCTCCATACTGTTTTCCAGAGTGGCTGCACCAGTTGGCATTCCCACCACAGTGTAAGAAGGTTCCCTTTTCTCCACATCCTTGTGAACATCTGTTGTTTCCTGAGTTGTTAATTTTAGGCATTCTGACTGGTGTGAGGTGGTATCTCATTGTGGTTTTGATTTGTATTTCTCTGATGCCAAGTGACATTGAACATTTTTTTCATGGGTCTGTTGGCCATTTGTATGTCTTCACAGCTGGTTTTATTATGCAAATCACCTTATCTTCCTTTGGGGCTAGGAGAGGGCCCACGTGACAGGTTACCTCACTCTTCTTCTCAGAAAATTCCCTGACTGACCCTTTAAAATTAAATTTCCAGGGGGGGTTGAAGGTAACCGGGTTAGGTATTGAGCCCCGGTTTGGTGACTTGGCCTAAGTGATGCCCTTTCTGGCTTGTGGTTTTCCTTTTTAACACGCTCTACCTATTGTAATCCTTCTGTACTTTACTGCATACACCTCCTTCCCCTGGAAAATTTGTGGGAAGGGAAAAGATTTGGTAAACTTACTCACACTGAGGTGCAATATGTTACCCCTTAGCTGTCTAAGTTATACTTTATCTAAAATTCTTTCTGTGTGCCTTTAGTTTTATTATTATCATTCTCTATATTATGACCATAACTGCCCTTCAGTCATTTCTGGTCTTCATTCTGGCAAGAGATCAGTCTTTTAAAGTTGGTCTTCTCAGACAGGAAATATCTTAAATAGACTCTTTTAAAATGCATGCCATTAATTAATTAACTAATTAATTAACTAATTGCTACTGCTATCACAGAGAAGATTTTCCCTTTTATACTAACACTGTAAGGTGAATTGCCCTTAAAGGATGCAATTTTGCCAAACAAACAAAATGAATAAAAATCTTACTGGATTTCTAAACAATGAAGATGAAAAGAGTAAAAATAGAGAATTGAAATTATAAATGTGTTAGGCAGCTCACCTTTCAGAGGTCTCAGGAGTTGGGTTGATTTGGAGATGGAAAAAGACCTGACAGTGAAGGGTTCCTTTTTCTTCTCTTTCTTTTTCCTCTCCTATTCTCTTCTCTTCCTTTTCCTTTTCCTTTTCCTTTCCTTTCTTTCCTTTTCTCTTTTTCTTCTGGCATATGAACTCATAATGGCTAAATTTGTCTTCCACATCAGATTAGTTAGCAGTCTGTGTTGAAAGTGATAGAAAGCTCAACTCAAATAAAGTTAAGCACAAAAGGAGATTGACTGGAAGATCCTGGAGAAGCTCAGAAAATTCCAGAAGGAGATGCAGGAACCAAGGCATCTGGTGGTGCTCCCAGGCCAGAACTGAAGATCTGGTGCCAGCAGACTTTGTCTTCATCTTTCATCTCTGCTTGTTTTGTGTCTGGTGCTGTGGGGTGAAGTATGTCCTCCAGAAGATGTTCAAGTCTTGACCCCCAGGACCTGGGAATGTGACCTCATTTGGAAAGAGGATTTTAGAAGATGATTAAGTTAAGATGATGTATTAGTTTGTTAGGGCTGCCATAACAAAGTGAGTAAGGGACAGTCTGGGCTAGGTAGGGAGAGATAGATGGGAGCTCTGGGATCAGGCTCACAGAAATCCCCAAAATGTGGAGGAGTAAGGAAACCAGAGATAAGGGAACACACCAGACCACTCTGCCCTAGGTGTCTGAGGGGGAAATCTTATTTATGTCAGTCTCCTGTGGTCAACAGAAAATAACCAGACCCTAAAAAGAAGTAAGCCATTAAAGATGTTATCACTAGTCCTTAATCCATGGTGCTGCCAGTAAAGAAGTCAAAAAGATTCAAGTCCCTGGTTAGCTGGCGAGAGATCAGTCTTTTAAAGTTGGTCTAAAAGACCAAACCCAAAAGCCCTCAGTGGCAACCCTGTCAGGACCCCTCACTCTTGAGAGCTTTTTTTCTGTATCCTTGCTTAATAAAACTCTATCAGTTTACTCACTCCCCTTTGTCCACGAGATTCATTCTTCGACTCTGTGAGACAAGAACCTACCTCTCCTGCTTCAAAAGTACCACAGACTGGATGGCTTATACAAACAATCTTTATTTGCAAAATGTTCTGGTGGCTAGAAGCCTAAGATCAAGGTGTCGACAGGGTTGAAATGGTCCTTCAAAATGGTCCTCTCTTTTTACCCAGGAACTACCCTTCTAGGACTCTATTTTAAAAAAAGCAATAAAATATGGTGATAAAAATTTACCTACAAGGATTTTTATGAGCAGTAGTTATAAAAAATAATATAAAAAACATAATTTAAGTTGATGGTTCATTCATATAATGGAATATGATTAATATCATTAAAATCATATTTTTGAAGCTAATGCTCTCAATTTGTTAGAGAACATGACAAAAGTATACAAAATCATATATACTACATCTCCCAGTGTTAAAAGGGAGGAGGTGTGTATCTTCTGAGGCCTCTCTGGCTTACAGACGGGTGTCTTTACCCTCTGTCTTCACATGGTTTTCCCTCTGTCCAGGTCTATGTCCTCATCTTCCCTTCTTATAGGGACCCTAGTCATACTGGATGAGGACCCACCCATATGACCTCATTTTACCTTAATTATCTCTTTAAAGGCTTCATCTCCAAATACAGCCACATTCTGAGGTATGAGAGTTAGGGCTTAACATACAAATTTTGAGGGGGTCATAATTCAGCACGTAACAGATGAGGTCATTAAGGTGAGTCTTAATCCAGTGATTGGTATCGTTATAAGAAGGGGAAATTTGGACACAGAGACAGACAAGCATAGAGCGCTGATGATGTGAAGACAGGTAGCACACCATCTATAAGTGAAGGGATGCCGGAGGCCATCAGAAGCCAGGAGAGAGGCCTGGAACAGATTCTCTTTTAGCCCTCAGAAAGAACAACTCTGCCAACACCTTGATTTCAGACTTCCAGCTTCTAGAACCGGGAGATGACAAATTTCTGTGTAAGCCTCCCAGTTTCTGGTACTTTGTTTGGGCAGCCCTGGGAAGCGAATACATCTGGCTTTATTTCCTTGTCCAGTTTGGTGGGCTTTCCCCATGGTGGTGTTCGGTATGGCGCTGAGGCATCCTTGGCTCCTCTCTCACACCCTACTTCTCATCTTTCAGCATGCTTTGCCATCTCTCCCTTCACAAAAGATCCAGAATCTAAACACTGCTCCCTTAGCACCTCCATGATCACTCATCACCTCTGGTCCACATTATTACAATGGCCTCCTAGTTGGTTTCTCTCTTCCCCTTGCCTCCCCAAGGTCACTTCACCATTACTGGCCAGAATGGTTCTGTGAAAACAGAGTTCTGATCATGTCTCTGCCCAGCTCAAATATCTCCGTATCTCATAACAGAGATAAATGTAACATTTTCACAGGGGCCTAGAAGACTCTGTGTGCCTAGATTCCTGTTGCTTTTCTGACCTTATCTTCCAGGACTCTGCTCCAGCCACACTAGCCTCCTCCCATTTCTCAAACACACCAGGCAAAGAACTGCTGTCTCAGGGCCTTGTAACTGGCCACCCCTCTGCCTGGAATGATGGTTCCCCAAACACGGGCATGACTTGCTCCCTCTCTTCTTAACTGTCAGCTTGTCAGGGAGGTCTTCCCCTCTGCGCCACCCCCACTTATCATCCTTCTTCCCTACTTTATTTTTTTCTCTTTGGTATCCTTACTTGTGTAATAGTTTTACTTATTTCTCTCGCTAGGCACTGGAATGTGATAGACCTTCTAAGTCCTCTGTAACATGTGGGATGGTATGATGACCTAGGAGCTCCTTGCCCTGAAATATTTCCTCCCTGGCTGATTAAAGTTCTTGAACTCCTCAAAACCGTTGATCATTTTCATCTTTAACTGAGGGAAGAAAAGTCTGGCTCACGGATGCTTATCCTGATACTGTGAACTTGTTCTGAGATTTTGCCTTGTTCTCCCAGCAAATTCCTGCTTTGTACCCTGGTTCCGGTAACTCTATCTGTGTTGCCTGCCTGAGTCTCTAGCTCACATCTGAAATCTCGGGGAGCTATAAGGGAATTTAGAAATAGTCTTGGCCCTCTTGGTCACTTTGTTGAGGTTCAGGTACAGGAAAGAACTTGCTCAAGGTCATATTCTCTGTGAAGTATATTCATGAATTTATTCAACATATACTATGTGCCAGATATTTTGCTGGGTACTTGTGAGATAATAGAAAATATTGGTCTCTGCTTCCTCACCCCCTCTACCCACTCTCTACTCTCCCCTTCACTTCTTTCCTGTCACAGAGTTCCTAAAACCCTTGTAGTGTCCTAAGCAATAAAAGTACTAGGAGCATCTTTTGTTCTAATATTTTGTTGTTGACCTGGGCTTCTAAGCTTTTGAAATTTCCTGTGTAATAGGAGTGTCTTTTGTTCTAATGAAGTGACTTTGGGGGGCTCCTGGATGGGGGCAGTCACCAGAAAGACCAAGCCATGATTAGAAGCTTGGAATGTTCAGCCCCATACCCCATTCTCCAGAGAGTGGAGAAGGGCTGGAAACGGAGTTAATGATCAATCCTACCTACATGATGCCTCCATAAAAATCCCACAAGTATGGGTTGGGGAGAGCTTCCAGGCTGGTGAACACACGCGGGTGCTGGAGAGTGGCGCACCTGGAGGGCGGCTGGAAGCTCTGTGTTCCTTCCCACCTACAGACCTTGTCCTATGCATCTCTCCCATCTGCATGTGCATCTGTATCCTTTATCATATCCTCTTAAAATAAAGAGGTAAACAGTAGGTAAATGGTTTCCCTGAGTTCTGCTCTAGCAAGTAAATCAAACTGAGGAGGCGGTCATGGGAACCTTTGATTTATAGCGCATCAGTCAGCACAGGAAGCAACCTGGCCTTGTGATTGGCACCCCGAGGTGGTGTGGGGTAGGGGCAGTCTTGTAGGACTGAGCCCTGAACGTGTGGGATCTGGCACTATCTCCAGACAGAGTGGAATTGTAGGACACCCAGCTGGTGTCACAGAATTACGTGGTGTGGGGAAAACCTCCAGAGCTGGTGTTAAAAGTATTGTGAGTATGGTAGCAGCAATGGAATTAAGGAGGCACACAGCAGCAGGCCCCGGGCTTTCCTCCTCAGCACCGGATAGGGAAGAGGGAATAACACACTGTTCTTTCCAGTCTGGATACCCTCGTAGTTCAGTGCAGAATTTCCATAAACAGACAATTATAAGATTGGGTGAAAAAGATCAGTGATGGAGAGATGGTCAGGATGGTCAGAAGAGCGTAGTGAACCAGCATGAAGAGGGTGAGAAAAGCAAAGAGGGGAGAGTGAGGAGAGAGGGTCCTGGCTGAAGCCCCTGTCCACTTCAGCCTCACGGCATTTATAAAGAGCCAGTCATCCGTCCATTCCCTCAAAGTGGACTGGGTGTCTACTATGTTCAAGCCACTGTGCTTTGCCTTGAAGATACAAAGATGAGTTTGGTATCTCAGAGACCAGATGAAGAACTTATGAGGTTTGCAAATTTCCAAACTCGAGTCCCTGACTAGTTAAGCCCCCCAATTTCAAAAGCAATGGCAATTTGTTTGCAGTTCCTTCTCTCTTCCCTGGAGACATAGCAAGTGAGACTGTTGTGCAAGCTGGCTGGGATTCTGAGCCACAAGATTCCTTGGCAGTAGCTTCCCTTGTCAAGCCTGGCACACGTTTCCACCTTCAGAGTACCTAGATGTCCTTGGAGTAGGCAGGTGGCCTCTGTTCTTACAGCCAACGAGTCCAGCTAAAGCCAACAGGTTCTGGGTCCTTTAATCTTTCAGGAAGCAACCTTGGCCTTTTGTGGGCAGCTAATAAGGAGCTGGCAAGCCCAAGGATACATTCTGGAAGAAAGCAGTTGTCAGAGTGGAGTAGGGGTGCTCCTAGGACCCAGCCTGGCAGGGGTCTCCTGTGTCACACACTGTCCCCAGCTATTCTCTGGTAACAGAGTCAGATAAGGGTCACCATCAACTCCACAAGTCAGTTATCTCTCCTTTGTGGGTCTCTGTAGTTCCCTAGGAGGCTGGTGTTTATTTGTTTTTCTGTATGTATGGTAGAGTTGCTCTCTACATACAATCAACATTTAAGGGCTTTGACATCCAACCCTCCATTCCACCCTTCATAAGTATTTCAAGGAAATGCCACTCTTAGGTGTAGTAAGGTGAGGATTAAGAATTAACTAGTGAATTTAGCCATTTCGTCATCAGTAACCTTGACAATAGTAGTTTCAGTGAACTGGCAGGGGCCCAAATTGATTGGAATGGGTTTAAGAGATTGTAGGCAACTTGTGTGAGGAGGAAAAATGGAGCAGAGAATTAGACTAGAGCTGGAGGATGGTATGGGGTTAAGAGGGGATTTTTTTTAAGATGGAAGAAATCACAGCATACCCTATAGTGTGTGCTGGTTGGAATGACCCATAGAGGCAAAAGTGACGATGTAAGAAAGGGCAGGTATGGATAGATAAATGACCTTGGACAAGAAAGAGGACAAGGAACTTTTTAGTGCTGCCGTACAGCTGTGTAGGGCAGGTAAAAGTTTTCCTTGACCATCTTAGGGTCCCTGGCTGGGTCTGAAAATTAAACTGACAAAGACAAGAAAGCATACACATTTACTTTAAGTTTTGTGGGACATGGGCTCCTTCATACAGAAATGAGGACCTGAAGAAATGGTGTACCTGAGGATTTTTATACAAGGTTTGATGAAGAGTGGGTGGTAGTGTAGAAATCTAATAGGACAAAGGATATAAGGTAAGTGTAATCAATATTGAGAAGCTTGGCAAGGCATGTTTGTTTGGATTCTTCTGAAAATTCCCATCTTGGAGATAAGGTTGCTACTTTCCTTCTGGTATGCAGAGAGCACTCCTTAGAAGACAGTCTTAGGACCTGCTTCAGGCAAGAGGGGAGGGGAAGGTCAGAGAACTTCCTGCTTCTGCCATTTTCTCAAACTCCTTCAGCTTAAAAATATTCAATATGCCATGGTGCCATATTTTGGACTACTGTGCTCTGAATCCCATTGGTGGGTTGTTAAGCAGACATTATTAAATATTAAATTATATAAACTTACAATTAAATAAACTATATTTAAAAAAGGTAATAGGTTGGGGCCCCTGGTTGGCTCAGCCGGTTAAGCGTCTGCCTTCGGCTCAGGTCATGATCGCAGGGTCCCGGGATTGAGCCCCATGTCAGGGTCTCTGCTCAGTGGAGAGCTTGCTTCTCCCTCTCCCTGCTGCTCGCCCTGCTTGTACTTTCTCTCTGTCAAATAAATAAATAAAATCTTTTTTAAAAAAAGGTCATAGGTATTCAAAACTCATCCCTTTTTAATTACTACATTAACCATTAACTGTGTTCTTTTTTTTTTTTTAAGATTTATTTATTTTAGAGGGAGAGAGAGAGAACAAGTGGGAAGAGGGGCAGAGGGAGAGAATCTTCAAGCTGACTCCCCAATGGCTTCAGAGCCCTATGTGGGGCTCGATCTCATGACCCATGAGATCATGATCTGAGCCGAAACCAAGAGTCCCTTGCTTCTGACTGCACCACCCAGGTGCCCCTGTATTCTCTTTTTTTTTTTTTTTTTTTGAAGATTTATTTATTTATTTATTTGACAGAGAGAGAGACACACACAGCGAGAGCAGGAACACAAGCAGGGGGAGTGGGAGAGGGAGAAGCAGGCTTCCCGCGGAGCAGGGAGCCCGATGTGGGGCTCGATCCCAGGCATGACCTGAGCCGAAGGCAGACGCTTAACTGACTGAGCCACCCAGGCGCCCCGCCCCTGTATTCTTTTAACGAAAGATTTTTTTAATTTGGGTATAGTTGACACAGAGTGTTACTGTTTCATGTGTACAACATTGTGATTCAGCTACTCCATGTGTTATGTTATGCTCCTCGCAAGTGTAGCTATCTTTTGCCACCATACATTGCTTTTCCAGTATCATTGACTGTATGCCTTGTGCTTTGCCTTTTATTACTGAGTAAGGGACAGGTGGGGCTAGGTAGGGAGAGAGAGATAGGGGGCTATGTGATCAGGCTCACAGAAATCCCAAAAACGTGGATGTGCGGGGAAACCAGAGATAAAGGGACAAATTGGACCACCCTACCCTAGGCGTGTGGGGTGGGTGTCTTTTTATGACAATCATCTATGACCAACAAAGAATAACCAGACCCTAAAAAAGGATATAAGCCATTGAAGGTGTTATCACAAGTCCTTGTTCAATGGTGATATCAATAGAAGTACTGAAAGCATTTAAGTTCCCTGTTTAGCTTTCTATAAAAGACCAACCCTGAAGGCCCTCGTGGCAACCCTGTAGGGACTTTCTCACTCTTGAGAGCTTTTTCTGTCTTCACTTAATAATTAAACTTCTATTGCTTTACTCACTCTCCGTTGTCCATGAGATTCATTCTTTGACTCCGTAAGACAAGAACCTAGCTCTCCCACTTCATGACTGTAACTAATTCACTGGAAGCCTATTATCTTCCATTCCCCTTCACCCATTTTGCCCATCCAACCACCCACCTTTGCTCTGGCAACCATCAATTGGTTTTCTGTATTTATAGATCTGCTTCTGCTTTTTGTTTATTCATTGTTTTTTACATTCCACATATGAGTGAAATCATATGGTATTTGTCTTTCTCTGTCTGACCTGTTTCACTTAGCGTAATGCTCTCTAGTTCCATCCATGTTGTCTCAAATGCCACAATCTAGTCTTTTTTTTTTTTTTTTTAAAGATTTTATTTATTTATTTAACAGAGAGAGACACAGCGAGAGAGGGAACACAAGCAGGGGGAGTGGGAGAGGGAGAAGCAGGCTTCCCGCAGAGCAGGGAGCCCGATGTGGGACTCGATCCCAGGACCCTGGGATCATGACCTGAGCCGAAGGCAGACGCTTAACGACTGAGCCACCCAGGCGCCCCACAATCTAGTCTTTTTTTTATGGCTGTGGAATATTCCATTACATATATGTTGCAAGATTTCTTTTCCTTTAGTACCCGCGGTTCTTGGTCACACTGCTTCAAAGAATGAAGAGGTAAACCAGACAAAGAGTGGTGGATAGCAAAGCAAAGTTTATTGAGCCATAGTACAAAGCTCCCGAAGAGGGAGGGGACCCGAGAGGGTTGCTTGTTTGACGTTTAAATCTAGGGGTTTTATGGGCTCTCTGGTGTGGGCTCTTTTAATCTGATTAACCCTCCACGCACCTGTCATCCAATCAGGTTTTTGTCCACACGCTCATCTACCTATCAGGTAGTTGTTCCTATGGGAAAGGGTGGGGGGCTCTTTCTAGGGTGGTGTTCTGGGACCAAGAGGGTGGTGGCCACCACTGCCAGAAAGCATGCCGGCCAGCTACAGGCTGCCAGATCCAGCTCTTTGTTTAAATTCCCAATTGGCCGGGGCGCCTGGGTGGCTCAGTCGGTTAAGTGTGTCTGCCTTTGGCTCAGGTCATGATCCTGGGGTCCTGGGATTGAGCCCCACATCGGGCTCCCCGCTTTCCCCTCCTCAAATAAATATATAAAATCTTAAAAAAAAAATCCCACTGGCTTTTGAGCTGGCCCCCTGGGCCTGGGTTAGGACACTCAAGGCCATTCCCTTCCTTTCTGTTACAGATAAGCTGTAAGTCCTCCCAGGACATAAAGCTGGGGCATTGAGTAGAGACTAGAATAACAGGATGGGGTCTTTTTCCTTCTAAGGGTAGTTTCCTCTTAGGGTGGGGGAGAGGCCCTTGTCCCTGCTTGCCTTTCTTCCAACTATCCTTTGTTATATATGTATACATATATGTATATATATGTGTGTGTGTGTGTATACACACAATATCTTCCTTATCCGTTTGATGAGCACTTAGGTTGCTTCCATATACTGGTTATTATAAATAATGCTACAATAAACATAGGGGTGCATATATCTTTTTGAGTTAGTGTTTTCATTTTCTTTGGGTAAATACTTAATAGTGGAATTATTGAATCGTATGGTAGTTCTATTTTTAACTTTTTGAGTAACCTCCATACTGTTTTCCACAGTGGCTGCAGCAATTTACATTCCTACCAAGTGTATGTACCATACTGTTTTGATTATGATAGCTTCGTAGTATATCTTGAAATCTAGAATTTGTGATACCTCCAGCTTCGTTACTTCTCAAGATTGCATTGACTCCATTAACTATGTTCTTGCAGTCATGTCTACTACATGTGGATGGTAGAGATACCACACAGTGGCGCATTTTTTAAAAGATTTTATTTATTTATTCGTCAGAGACAGAGAAAGAGAGAGCATACAAGCAGGAGAAGCAGGGGGGAATGGCAGTGGGAGAGAGAGAAGCAGGCTCCTTAGCAGGGAGCCTGCTGCAGGACTCGATCCCAGGACCCTGGGATCATGAGCTGAGCCGAAGGCAGATGCTTAACCAACTGAGCCACCCAGGCATTTTTGCGCATGTCTTTCACCCCTCCATGGTTAGTGACATCACTTTGGTAGTTTGAAATTGGCTGTGGTGGGAGTATTCACGCGACAGAGACCGCAATCATTAGACATCAGGGCCTTGTTTTGGTGGTTTTTTTAGAAGGAGGGCTGTTTGTTAACCATTTGCGAGCCCACTGCTCTATTCGGTGGACCAGTGGTGAGACGGCCTTAAACTAAGCATGACAGTTCACAGGAACAGGAGAGAAGGCAGGGCATTTGGACAGATGAGTAGACAGATGTGGTACAGAGAGGTTTCCTAATCACTAAGTAAAAAAGGAAGCAAGGAAGTCATCTGAGAATAAGCTGGGAAGGAAGTGTTGGGGGTTTGAGGTGAGAAGACTGTGGGACAGTTAGTGGATGAGAGAAATGTAGTTTTTTTTTTTTTTTTTTTTTTTTTTGGTCTAGCACCATTAAAAGGCCCCTTGAGGTTAGTGGTTATGAATTTAAAATGAGACCAGTTAGGATGGGTGTGTATTTGTCTCCAGTCTCTTGCAGTGGCGCGAGTGAAGCCCTGAGTAATGGGGAGCTGGATTTACCCCAGTGTATGGTTTTGCAATCCTAGGATGACCTTGCGTGTCAGTAGCAAGCAAGATTATAAAACTATAAATGTGAAAGTCACCACCTCCGAGACCTTCCTCATTCATCCTAGCTAAAATCAGGCCCCACCCCCATACCTTTCATCCATTATCCTGTTTGTTTTCCTATTTAGTTTACTGGATGTCAAATCGCCTGGCTGACCCACGTACCTGCCAGCAGGGACCATGCTTTATTTACTACTGAATGTGCAGTGCCTACCACAGTGCTTCGCCCAGAGTAGATGCTCAGTAAGCGATACGTTGAATAACTTATTGAATAAATGGATTCACTTGCTCCTTCTTGCAAAATCTGTACAGTCCAGTGAAAAGTACTCAAATTCTTTTCCTGTCCCTTTGTTCCTTGCTCCATGGTGTTTCAGTTTTGAGGGGCATAGGAATTTCCTTACAGGGTCGGATGTGCTAAGCCACGGTTCTTTATGAACACTCCCAGGGCATACAGGCAGTTTTTCCTAGAGGCCCAACTTACAGCTTTTGAGGCAGCGGCCCAGGTCGTGTGTGTCATGCAGTTGCTGACCTTTGTCACATAGGAGGCAGCAACACGGAGGAGGGTTATATTACAACCCAAACTTGGAGGGCGGGTAGTTTCCGTATTTATGATCACTTTTCTTAGGGCTG
>NW_023270426.1:28876173-28976632 GCF_011800145.1 Mirounga leonina | reverse complement strand
GCCCCCCGCCCCCCCGGCCCCCCGGCCCCCCGGCCCCCCGCCCCCGCCCCCGCGGGGTCCGCGCCCGCGCTCTCGCGCCGCAGCTGCCGGTTTGGCCTCGGGGTGTGCGGGGCGGGGGTGGAAGTGGATTTCCTCGAGGGCTTCCTACCCCTCCCTGGAAAGAGGGGAAGGTTCCGTGCGCGGCAGCACGTTCACAGGCGTAGGGAATACAAGTTCTGGAGCCTGGTTGAAGTTGCGCATGACTTGTGGATCTTTCTAGTACATCTTGGACCCCCCCCCCCCCATAAAAGCCAGTGGGAGCCGTGGAAGCGGTCACCCTAGTTTACTCAGCATTGTCGCTCTACCACCTCGCTACTTTCTTTTTTATGAAACGGCTGTGGGACTTGGGGCAGGTAGCTTACGCTCTCTGTGCCTTAGTTTTTTGATCTGTGAAATGGGGGAAATGAAAGTACTAACGCCAAGGGCTGGTTGTGAGGAATCAAGTGAGATGGTTCACGTAAGCGCCGAGACTGAAATGTTATAGTTGTTTGTACTACTATACCTGCACCCTAGGCTCAATATTCAGTGGTCCTCTTTATCCCAGGGGCGCTTCCTAGGACTGTGCTCGTGGTAGAAGAATCGGAAGTTTCTTTGAGAAATCGAGAGCACCCAGGCCTGGGAGCTGAGACTCCTGAACTGTAGTCTGTCGCTGCCTTTAGTTACTTCATTTGGTCAAGGGTCATCTTCTCTTCAGGCCTCGCTTTCTGCATCTAAGATAAGAGTCTTGTATCAGAAGGTATTTTAGGTTCCCCTTCAGCTTCCACTTTTTAAAGTAAGATTTGCAAGAACTGTAGTTTGCCTGGACAGCGGCCACCAGACAATGTGCTCCATGTATAACCCAGAAGCAAAACAGAGATGCTGGGAGAGGAAGTCAGTTTTTTAAGTGATAAGACCGGACCCCCATTAGAGGAAGTGATGTGGTTGGGGACCCAGTCACAAGGATTGGTTAGGATGCTGGTTAACGTGGTGTTGCCATAGAGGCTTTTTTTCCCCCTTCTTTTTCAGGAGAATGTCAGCTTGTTGATATTTTTCATTGATCTTCAGTATCTAGAATAGTGCCTACCACCTAGTAGGTGCTCAGTAAAAACTGGTAAATGATGAATGAATAAATGAATGAAAGAATGAATTGTGGATCTGGTGGGGACTTTGCCTTAGGCCAGACTTCTGGACCCAAAGGAGAAACAGTTAACACTCCATTTTTAAAAAAACTTTTTAAAATTTGATTTGATTTAATTTTATTATGTTAGTCACCATACAGTACATCATTAGTTTTTGACGTAGTGATCCACAATTCATTGTTTTCGTCTAACACCCAGTGCTCCATGCAGTACATGCCCTCCTTAATATCCATCACCGGGCTACCCCATCCCTACACCCCCCTCCCTCTAGAACCCTCAGTTTGTTTCTCAGAGTTCATAGTCTCTCATGGTTCATCTCTCCCTCCTATTTCCTCCCCTTCATTTTTCCCTTCCTTCTCATGTCCTCCATGCTATTCCTTATGTTCCACAAATAAGTGAAACCATATGATAATTGACTTTCTCTGCTTGACTTATTTCACTTAGCATAATCTCCTCCAGTCCCATCCATGTTGATGTAAAAGTTGGGTACTCATCCTTTCTGATGGCTAATATTCCATTGTATATATGGACCACATCTTCTTTATCCATTCGTCTGTTGAAGTGCATCTCGGCTCTTTCCACAGTTCAGCTATTGCGGACATTGCTGCTGTGAACATTGGGGTGCATATGGCCCTTCTTTTCACTACATCTAACACTCCATTTTTTATTAGGTCTGACAGTCTGGAGGGTGGATTCTCTAATGTCACTGCTCCCCTGGAATGCCTGTCTGGATTATCCTTATCAAGAACTGATCTCCGTCTTGTCAGAACTGGAGGAGCACTTGACCTAGGCATCACTGACTATCTTCTGCAGTGTTGGGTAGTTACTTCTGCACATACCTTTTTCCCTCATGAGACCCTAAGCTTCTTGGGGGCAGGACTCATTCCTGCAGAAGCACATAGCACAATGCCAAGCTCTCTTTTCGAGGGTACTTGGCATGTGGTCATGCTTCTGGGCTAAATGCTTTTCTTTCATTCAACAGGTGTTTAGAGATACTTTTCTTCTGTGTGCCAGGCTCGGGGCTAGGGCCCAGCAGATAGACCCTCTTCTCATGGAGCTGATGGTCTCTAGTGGGGGAGACTGATGTTAATAAATGAACAACTAATGAACACATACTTAAAATTGATGATGTGTATTTACACAGAGAAAGTTCATGTTGCTGGGACCAAATATAGCAGGGAAGACCTGCTAAAGTCCCCCAAGGTTGCCATTAGAAAAGCCTTTCTTGAAAAAGTGGCCTTTGTCAAATGATGGCTGAAGTGTGAATAGGAGTTTCTTAGGGAAGAAGGGAGGGGGAGGAAGAGTGCTTTCATACATTATCCTGTTTACTCCGTCCAGCAGCAGTGGGAAGGACTTAGGACCTATTTCCATTTACTACTTAGAGAAACTGAGGTTCAGAGAAGTTTAAACAACTTTTCCAAGTTCCCACAGCCAGCAGTTGGGAGATCCAGGATTTCAGCACATCCAAAATCTCAACCCCTAGTCCCCAGGCTGTGCTGCCTGCCACATAATAGGCACTCAGATGGTTATTGAGGGAATAAAATGTTCCAGAATCATCTTTGCTGTGCTCTTTATCCCATCTCAGTTTTCCTTTGTCTAGTCTTCTCTCACAGTTTATTCATCTTGAACCCTTTGTGCCTGATGTAAGGGTATAGTAGGGATGTGTGCTAAGGTGAGAAAATACAGTGTTTCAGTTTTCTGTTGCTCTGTAACAAATCGCCCCTGTGATTTAGTGGATTAAACCAATGGTAGACTTTTGGGTCTCAGGATTCTGTGGGTTGACTGGGCTCAGCTGACTGGTTTTTGTGTGCCATATGTTACAGCTGAGGTCATTTATAGAGCTGCATTCAGTGACAATGTGTTAGAATTCTTATAAAACACTTAGCCAAGTGCCTGACACATAGTAAATAGGATATTTTGGAAGGTAGGGCTAGGGAAAGAATATTTTCAGAAAAGGCCTAGCGGTAGGACAATGCAAACACTATGGGTGACACCACACTTCCGTTATTTTTATTCACAAAGCAATGCCTCAGAGGGGCTGTGTGAGTCAATAAAGTCTGAGATGTCGGTAAAGCCACTTGCTGTGAGCATTTCACCTTACATTTCTTAAAGCCATGAACTGGAAGTCAGTAGATCTGGATTCTAATCATTGTGCTTTCCCCATTAAAAGCAGTTTTTGGGTGGCCTTGGGACACAGTTTTTGCCAGTCTGTACTGTGCCCATGTGCAAATTAGAAAGAGACCTCATCTAGATGGTGGACTCCACAAGCTCACAGTCAGTGGGGCTAGTGGAAAGGAAATGGGGCTATTTATGCCAATTAGCAAGAGGGGCTGTTACCCAGTCAGGCTCTTGAGCTGTCTAAGCCCTAGAAATGCGGGCTGAGCGGGAGTTCCAGGCAAGGCTTTATCAGGGCTTAATGCTCCAATACAGGGGAGACAGAATAAAGATTCTGCAGTCTGGCTCCCCAAGGAGAGGTCTCGGAGAGTTTTAAGGAGGCTTAGGCTGGAAAAGGGTCACCAGTGGGGTCCATCTTGGCTTAGATTGGTTCGGTTTTCACAGCCAGGCATTCCTTTTAGGCGCTGGAGGGTTTGCACAGTGTCTGAAGTGGATCAGACTGGTTGAAAACTGGATGAGGGGGGCTTGTTTGGAGCTTGTGGCTCCTGGCATCTGGCTTTAGTTTCTCATGGCAAGCAACACCTGCTCACAGGGCTAGAAAGCTGGGTTATTGTGGTTTGTTAGCCAGTTCCTGGGTGTGGGGACCCAAGTCTGGTCGCTGCTCTGTCTCAGCACTCCTTCCACTAGGTGGCTCAGTAGCCCTGTGCCCCCTGGCCTCCTTGACCGGAAGACCTTGTGCAGTGAGCAGCATGCACAACTGTACATGACAACCCTACCGTCTTCATTTTGTGTCTGTGAAACAATAATGCCATGTACCTCATCTCCCAGGATTGTTGTGAGGATCAAATGTGTAAGAGTTTGACAAGCATAAGCTTTTTATAAGTGTAAGGTAGTAAGAATGATCTTTGTGGCTAAATATACTTTTATTTTTCTTTTAGTCTTTATGTATTTTTTTCAAAGGAAGGCACTTGGCAGAAGAGACAATCATATGAGGATCTCTGGAAGCATTTAATCTGATTTTGCACAATGGTATGTTTGAAGCTGTTTCAGCACTGAGGATGTTCTATTTTAAATAGAGTCTACTGATCTACGTCTTTTGGTATGTTAGGACTTGCCTTCCAAGTTATTATATACTACTATTTTTAAAACCTGAGGAATGTTTGCTCTTCTTACACCTGCCTGTTGGATACCACAGGCAAAATATTAGCTACATGCTTTCAAAGCTAAGTGGCACCTTGAAAACAAACACCACAGAACTCTTTGTTCATGGAATACAGTGTTTCTCAATGAACCCTTCATGGAGGAATGCTATGAGACCCAAAATGGTTTATTCATCAGGTGCTAAACTGTAGTTTCCATGCACTACATTGTCAGTGCACCTGACAGTGCATTCAGGCTGCTTTCTTTGTATGACTTAGCTTTCTAGCTCTTATCACTTACAGCTGTTTCCTTCCTTTTACTTAAAACCACCCACAAAGAGCAGACAGGGTTGCCTGGATGCAGGCTAGAAGCTCACTCATCTATACAAGCCCACGTGGGTCTGTTTACTGGGCTTGCATTCATGAGCTGGATTCAAACACTCCTTCAGTTTTTCTACCTAAAATTTAAAGTCATTAAAAAGGACTCAGAGCGCCCTTGTGTTGACTGGATTTTCTTGTTTATTCTCAGTTAAGGCCAAAGAAGTTAGAGTTTTTCTTAATATAGAGTTGTTCAGGTTAATTTTCTTTCTGTGCTGTAGGCAAAGGAGTCATTGTGAATTGGGTGTAAGCTTCGTGGGCAGAGATCTTTCATTTGTTCCTGATGCATCCCAAGTACCCAAAGAGATCCTGGAATATAGTAGGTGCTCAACAAATCCTTGTGGAGTGAGTGAATGAAGTATACCACTCTGGAGTTTAGCCTTGTGTAATTTGAGACTGAAGTTAGTGCGGGCTTCGGTAACATGTCCTTACTTATGGCACTGTAATAAAATGGACAGATTAAAATAATTTCTTTCTGCTTCAACACAGTGGCCTCGGGTTTTTATTTTTTCTAGCCGGGAGCCTGACATGCTGAACAAAATGGTTTGAGTGTTTACCCTTAAACTCATAAAGGCGATTTATGAATGGCTATTTCCATTTAGAGTAGCAAGTTGATTGGGTAATTAATAATGTTTCCATTTCTGATCCTATCTTTTCTCCCTTGCAAATCTGCCACTTACTTGTGGGGAAGATCTCTTCCTGAAAAGCTTCTAAACTATTTGGGGTGAACCCGTATTTCCAAAATAAATGATTTGACAAATGATAGGGCTAGTTTAACATAACGGTTATTTATCTTTTTACTTACACTGTAATAGTCTGTTATCTTCCTGTCCTCAATCCTGCTAGAAGAAGATTAGGTATGACATGAAGCAGAATGGTGCAAACGGGAAGAGTGCAGGCTCTGACATCAGCCGGGGGGATGGAGCGCTTCTAGCTGTGTGAGTTTGGGCAAGTCAGTTCTTTTTCTCTGCCTCAGGGTCCTCATCTGCAGAATATGATAATAGTAACTGTCTTCTGGCATTGTTGGGGGAAATTAAGTGGCTAACGCACATAGTTGCATGTAACACACTTAACTTCATGTCGGCACACAGTAGGTGCTTTAAAGTACCTGTTAAATATCTTGATAGTATTCCTGACAATAATAATTTCTTACATTTATTCCATGAACCTGAAAATAAAAAGCTGAGAGAAGCAGTCTGCAGAAATCTTCACCAACCTGGAGTAATGAAGAGAAGAAAGAGCATGAATAACAGTGCACATTTGAATTATGACTTATTTTTTAAATGTTATTTAAATGATGGGAAAGTGTGCTTGGAAACTTATCTAGTGGTGGTTGTGGCTTAATCAGTTTATAGAAGGTAGGGCAGTTTTTAACTATCAAAGCAGTAATAGTAAAGCTTTCATATGTCTACTAATGGACATTTTATAATAAGTCTGTGTATCATTTTGCCCTCGGGAGATGAGGAGGTAAATAAAACATGGCCTGAGCCCTCAAGGAGCTCACTGTCAAGGGGACAGAGAGAAATACATTAATTTTTATCATGAGTGTTTCTCAGGGGCTTATTACAGACATAGTGTGTGGGGCAAGGATCGTAGTTTGTTTTTTTTTTTTTTTTTTATAAGATTTTGTCTTTAAGTAATCTCTACCCCACTGTGGGGCTTGAACTCATGACCACCAGATCCAGAGTCACACGACTGAGCCAACCAGGCACCCTGTATCTTAATTCTAAATCTTTGACAGCTTTTAGAGTACTTAGAGTTTATTGCCTTTTTAAAAAAGTAAATGTTCTCTCTAGTCCTCCTACTTCTCTCACATGATGCCTTCCCTAATGCTAGCAGGGAGGAATGTGTCAGGAGTTCTTGTCACACAGACCCCAAATTGGTAAAGCATTAGCTTGTGAAGTTTTACTAGTCAGGAAAAGAAGAAATATCTTCTGATAATTTTTAAGTCATCACTTAAATCTGTTTGGCTTGCAGAAGGATACTAGGAGTATACTCAGTGCCACACCACAGTGAATTGCAAGATAGACACTGAAGTCCTGAAACTAAGTTTTAAAAATGTTGATTTCATTCTTTAGTAGCAAAAAAAATTGAGAACCTGCCTGGCGCCCAGGTGTTATACTTTACATAACATTATTCCCTTTAATCTCTCAAACGCTTTGAGATGGATTTTTTCCCCTAATTGTACAGATGAAGAAATTAAGGCAGGCTGAGGTTAATTTGCCCAAGACTCCCACAGATGGGCTTCAGACTGAGGTCTCTTGGATTCTAAAGCTCATTCTGTTTTCAACACTCTGTATTCATTTTCATTTTGCTTTTTATTTCTTAGCTTTTCACTGAGAAATCATTTGACCCTAAACACCATGGTGTTTATAGGGGCCCTGGCCCCCACACAATTTAAACTCTGCATCTGTGTAACTTGTGACTCCCCCACAACTTAACTACAAGTAGCCCGCCACTGACTGGAAGCCTTACTGATGACACGAATAGTCGATGAACACACATTTTGCATGTTATGTAAAGTACATACTGTATTCTGACTGTAAGAAACCTAGAGGAAAAAAAATGTTAAGGAAACCATAAGGAAGAGAAAATGCGTTTACAGTACTGTATTGTATTTATTGAAAAAAAAAGTCCACATAGAAGTGGACCCACACAGTTCAAACCCATGTTGTTCAAGGGTCAACAGTAATTTGACTTACAAAATGTTGCAAAACAGACAAAAAATTCCTTTACCCAGCTTCCCTAAACCAGTGTATCATTTTTAAAACCAGGGAATTAGCATTGATACAGTGTTAACTAATCCACACACCTTATTGAAATTTGGCAGTAGTCCACTCATATCATTTTTCCAGTCTAGGAGTCAATCCAGGATCCCACATTGCATTTAGTTGTTATGTGTTAAGTCTCCTGCATTGTGGGACACTTCCTCATGCTTTTTTTTTTTTTTTTTTTTTGTCTTTCTGGACCATGGTACTTTTGAAGAGTACTGGTCATTTATTTTGTAGACTTCGTATCTTTAATGCATTTGGTTTATGTATGCATTTAACGTTGAGATACGAGGGTTTTCCTTTAAGTCATAATTATAAGCTGTTTCCTTCAAAAAACTTTATTATGGGGGCACCTGGGTGGCTCAGTTGGTTGAGCGACTGCCTTCGGCTCAGGTCATGATCCTGGAGTCCCGAGATCGAGTCCCGCATCGGGCTCCCTGCTCAGCGGGGAGCTTGCTTCTCCCTCTGGCCCTCCCCCCTCTCATGTGCTCTCTCTCTCTCTCTCATTCTCTCTGTCTCAAATAAATAAATAAAATCTTTAAAAAAAAAAAAAACTTTATTATGTCATTGCCAATTATTAGAACATTTTTAAAAAAATATTTTATTTATTTATTTGACAGAGAGAGAGAGAGAGAGTGAGCGAGCGCACAAGCAGGGGGAGTGGGAGAGGGAGAAGCAGTCTCCCCAGTGAGCAGGGAGCCCGATGTGGGGCTCGATCCCAGGACCCCGGGATCATGACCTGAGCCGAAGGTAGATGCTTAACCATCTGAGCCACTCAGGCATCCCTGTTAGGACATCTTTGAATGAATAAGGGTGATGTGACATTGTTGGCCTTTGTCTAGAATCTAACTTGTCGCAGCCAGAAGGGCCTTGAGTATCCTCTGGTGGCCCGCCCTCTGGCTTCACAGATGGCAGCATCATGGTCTGTACGTCTTGACTCCTTGTCTTTTGTTCTTTCTACTTCATTCTCCTACTGATCTCAAAGTCCAAGGAACAACCATTGAAAAATTTATTGACTTAAATATGTTTTGTCCTTGATCATTGAAATTTTGATTAATCAATGATTCATTTGATCTTGGTATAAAATCAACTTTACTTTCCTCTAAGATACACTATTGTGTGTAGCTCGTTAATTGGGCACAGTTCATGGTGATTTCTTTGTTTAGCTAAAGGCCAAGTCTCTTTTCAGCTGCTCCACCCATTTGCACATGCATTTTTGGAAGCAGCCTGAGCAGCAAAGATTTTCGTAGTGCTTATAAAACAGAAATGTTTAATATACAGACTTATTTTAGGTCTGCTTGGCCTTTGTACGACTAACCATACAGATCTGTCAGCTCGGTTGCTTCCTTGTGCTCTCTTTGATAATACCATTTGGAAGTTGGTAAACAATGGTTCCTTTGGAGGTCATTAACTTTTTTTTGTGGGGGGTGGGGTGTTATTATAAAAGGCAGGCATTGACTTCTAAGCTTTTTGGAAAGTTGATATTTTAAAAACTCCGCACTCTTAAGAGTAGGCTTTATGAAAGCTTGTATATTTTTCCCTTGTAGATGAGAAAGGTAAGTAACTGCTTCCACAAATATATTAACTCTTATTCCTGTAATTAGATGGACTCAATTTCTTGGCCTCTCACTTTTCAAAGCTCTTTGTTTGTCTTAATGTATATTTTCTTTTTTACCTTGTTTTTTACCCAGTGCTGTTTGGGGCCTCTTACCTTTTTTTTAAATTTATTTAGGCCTCTTACCTTTCAATATGTAAAAGGTAAATGAAAGCAAGGTGTAAGACATTGTAGAGGAGTCAACATTTTACCCTGGTTAGACTGTGATATTTGTAATAGATTTATATCTTGGGGAAAGAAAAAGGATTTCTTTTATACATTCTATAAAAGAAGTAAAATCATAAGTAAGTTCAAAATGAAGTGAAATATACTTTGGAAAATCCCGTAAGTCCCCCAGAACATATGGCCCGCTGGGTGAATGTACACGGCCCCATGTGGTAATCGTTAGGCCACTAGTTTGTGATCCACTGAGCCAGGTTCTGGGATGGCAGGCATTTTTGGCAGACATCTGGGTGTTTAGACCACTTTGCTTCCATGAGAGTTGCTAGTGTGGAGTGGGGATTGGGAAATCTGTGTGACCCTGCTTGTGTGCAGGCTTTACGCCATTTCTGTTTCTAACGCAAACTCCTTGTCTTAATAGTAGTTAGTAGGCCTTCTCCTTTGGGGAAGTACTAAACGAGATAATGCATGAGATGGCCTCTAATACCTGGTGCATTAGATCAGTGGATGCTCACTAAGTCTTTGATGGTCTTGATCCTGACCTAGCTTGATCCGTTCTAATGTCACACCATGTTTGAAAAGGTGTCCAGAGAAACCTGTCCACTGCCTCCTGTCTTCTCAAATTGGCATTCCTGGTGATGACCTTCTTTCTGAGAGCCTTCCCTCTCTCAACCCCTTATTACCTGACTTCAGAAGGTTCCTGAATTAAATCATGAATATTCAAGTTACCACAAGATGGCGTCAGATCATTTCAAGTAATGCCAGGTAGGGGGAGCCTCTGCACAGTAAATCTTTAATTTTAAAAAAGTTAGAATATATGCCTTTCACGTCATGGGATTTAGCTATTGTAAATAAACCTCTCATTTCTTCTCCCATTCTCATGTGGAAACATGAGGCTCGTGTCTATTCAACTCCCCAAAGTAGTTGGGTGGGAAAATGAATCATGCAGATGATTTTACTAAAGTGAATTGTTCAGGATCTCTTGTGTTTGGCTGAAACCTTCATTTTACTTCATTGTTATTTACAAGGGTGACCCTTAGGTATTTTACAGTGACCCCTCTCCACAATTTCCCATTTCCCTATTACCCCTGAGTCTGATGTGTTTATTTTTCTCCTGATATGTTTATTTTTTTGTTTGTTTCCCCAACTAATACGTAAACTCTGTAAGAGGCTACAGTTTTGTTTGTTTCTTTACTACATCCTCAGTGCCTTGAACCGTGCCTGGCATGGTAGGTACTCAAAAACCTCTTAAATGAAGAATGAATAGAGAATTTTCACTGTTGTTTCAGTCAGTGTCCTTTGGCTTAATAAGCAAGTCTTAAAATTATGTAAAAATGTGAAGTTTCTGAGTTTATAGTCTTTAGGAATTTCACTGATAACTTGGTGAAGTAATCAAAACTTGAAAACTTTTATCACTATCCTCCTCTGGTGATTATATTTCAAATTTCTTCCATAATTTAGTTCAGTAATCTTCCTACAACTTACAGTATATTTGTAATATTGAGTCAGGATGTATTGACTACAAAATGAGCAAACTAGGACTAGTGAAGGAAATAATTTCAGACTTTCATCTTACCTTAGTAAAGTGTTTATTCACGCACACAAACACACACAATTCAGGGGATCTGGGTGAGGCTGAGATATTTTCCTTGCTTCAAGGGTGCTCTGTAAGCGAGGCCCCTTGCCAAGAAGCAGAGCAGCTAAATCTGACCCTCCCTAGTGGACACTATGTGAAAGTTAAACTTTAAGAAAGCAGTCATCATAATTTTGAGCATTTTTTTCTGGAGCAGAAATGAATGAATGAATGAAAACTTAAAAATCCACTTTGTGATTAGTTCTCAAAATTGCAGTTGCCAGGATGGAAGTGTGAATGTCAGAGTTTTTGGCATGGAGCATGATGAGGTGTCGAGGCTGCTGATTACTGACCATCTGTGTTCTCTTCACAGATAGGTCCCCAAGCAAAGTGAGGTTTATTTTCCAAATTGACCTCTGAGGTCAGCGAGGTTCATCTCCCTAATCACTCATTCAGCAAAAATTTATTGAGTGCCTACTGCATGCCAAACACTGTGTTAGTGGTAGAGATAGAGCGACTGAAGTAGATCATATTCCTGTCCTCACAGAGCCTGTGAGTGTCCTTCAGTGTCTTTTGAGGCCACAGATACCTTTAATATGCGTGAAAGTAGTGGACCCTTTTCTCTGAAGATCAACCAGTTAGCCAACCTCTCTCTCTCTCTCTCTCTCTCACACACACACACACGTATACATACAGGTAGCTGGTGTGAGATGGGGAGACCCACACTCACTGAGTTGCATATACCACTTCCTGGGGTTCCAAAGACTTGAAGCTCAAGTTCACCGAGTGGTGGGCCCCTCTTCCCTTGCCCCTCAGCTTCTTCACTGCTTTCATCCCCCGTTGGTCCTTCATGATGTCTTGGATGGGACTTCCTGTAATTTCCTTTTCAGGTTTGGTCACATGATGAAGCAGTGTAAGCTTTTAGATAAAGAGCCCAAGGGGTGCTCAGCAGGCTTGGATTAGGGACTGCCTTGTCCTATGGGTTTGAGGAAGTCACTTCCACTCCCGAAGTCACTTCCACTCTTTGCGTCTGAGCGATAGAAAGGACTGGATTTGGGTAATTCTGAGGAGATTTAAGGGTAAGTTAGGTAGGCAGGTTAAAAAGGCAATAGAGAATAGCTGTGGGTAAATTACAGTCTCGGTGCTCTTTAGCTGGGTGATTTTGAGCAAACTACTTAGTTTATCTGGGCCTTATTTTACACATGTGAAAGGGAAAAAGCAGCATATACCTCATGGTGTTAATTTGAGAATTGAACTGAAATAATGTATGTAAACTGCCAGGACAAAAATGGTAGCTTTTTTTCCAGCCTTGTTATATTCAAATTGTCTTTCAGGGGAATTAATAGATAAACGATTTATTGAGCCCCTGGAGTAGACTACTTCTGTAATTGTTCTCCCGTGATACCAGCCCAGCTGTCAGGCAGTGGTGTATGATCGTAGGGAAAGGTTCACTTTGCATTAGGCCTGGTTTAATTTCACGGCTCTCCCATGGACTAGCTGGGTGATCCTAGACTCTCTGATCTTTATTCAGTTTCCACTTCTGACAGATGAGACAATGATAATATGTGACCCAGTCACAGCAGAGAGGCTGTTTTGGGATTTGAACAAGATCATGTAAGTAAATAGAACGTGTAGCACAGGGCCTGGCACAGAGGACACTCTTCATTTATGTAAGACTGGTTCCATAATTAACCTAGTTTAACCTCACCCTCCCTTCTCCGCCCAGGGCTAGGTTGGATCTCAAGGTTTTCCCTGGATTTATACAGGTTCAGTTGATGATAGCCTCTCACTCATCTAGGCCCAAGTGGTAAAGTGAAGAGCCTTGATTGAAAACGGGCCTTAGAGGTTCCTTGGAAAATATGTGCTGTTCCTGCAAAAAAACTGTGGTTGCTGGGAGAGAATTCACTTTGGTAAAAGACAAATGGTAATTCTTCTTTATGTGTTTTCATTTAGTATCCCAACCCCATGGATAAAAATGTCATCTCTGTAAAAATTGTGGAGGAAAAAAGAGGTAAGTTCTCTGAATTATACCTCACTTCGGTGATGATCATTAAGTGATACTGATTTTCGTAAAGGTGTTGTGTGTGTCGCCTGGTGTATTTCTGTATTTGAGGTGACAGGAAAGAGTACCCAGCACTTACAGCAGCAGAGGGCTTGCTCAGTATGCTCTTGTCATTCTCTCAATTAATAACTGGTGACAGTAGTAACAGCTAACATTTCTGAGCACTTCGTATGTGCCAAGCACTCTCATTTTATTAGCTCATTTACTCTTTAGACTAATGTATGGTGTATGTATTATTATTACTCCCATTTAATGTATGAGGAAACCAAGGTACGGAGAGGTTAAATAAATTGCCCAAGGTCATATGGCTATATCCCTATCATATATTCATACATCATTTTATAGATGGCAAAATCGTTGTGATTAGTAGCATGTATATAAAATGTGACTATAGTGATTAGATTATGGAATCATAAGTATACTTGACAGTGTGGTTCCATATTGACCAGAGCAGGGGTTGATAAACTATGCTTGTCCTGCTTGATGTTGTGAATAAAGCTTTATTGGCATACAACCATGCCCACTTGTTTATATATTGTCTATGGCTTCTTCCTTGCAACGACAGCAGAGTTGAGTTGTTGTGACAAGACTGTCTGGCCCACAAGACCTAAAATATGTACCATCTGGCCCTTTACAGGAAGTGTTTACTCACCCCCGAATTAGAGTGTAGGAGTCTGCCCTGCTCGCTGTCATTTGCATGTCACTGTAAGCATTTCCACTGTCCTTGCTTGGGAACCGGGCCATGCAGGAGGCTCTAGTGATGGACGGAATCAGTGTATAAACCCTTGGAAACACCCAGGCCCACTTCTGACATGCTCTTGAGCCTTCCGAGAAAACATACGCCAGGCCACTGTTCATTACGTGACTCTGAAGTCTTCTCTGTGTTTGGTGAGCACCAAACTGTTTGCTTGTGAGGGTCTTTTCTTCATGTCCATAAGTCTACAAAAAATATTTTAAAAAACTTTTTTTTTTTCATGTATCTGCACTCAGTGTGGGAGAGATGTGTTATTTGGCATCAGAGAAATCTGATTTCAAGCCCTGATTATTACCTGCATGACCTAACTTCCTGAAGGCTCAGTTTCTTCCTTTATTAAATGGGAAAATAATAACCCTGCTTAGAAGATAATAATAATTAGAAGAAGAAAATAATAATAATCCTGCCTGTGAAGGTCAAATGAGAGAACAGTGTGCACATCCCAAAGTGGTATAGAAACATTAATTATAAATTCCACCATCGACGGGGGCGTCTTTGCCTGCAAGATTGGCTAGTCCATTTTAAGTATGTGTGCCACAAACCTTGGATGGGATGGCTAAAGGAATGCCGGTGGCAAGGAGATGAGCCCACTTCTCACCCTGGCAGTGGCTTCTGGGCAGTCTGGGTGTTTGCACCAGCCTTCAAGGCTACTCTAGCCAGAGTTAGAGAAACCCTATAGGAGCTTGGCTGAGTCACACTAATTTACAGGGCAAAGGACAGCACCTCAAAGGTTATTTTTTTTTTTCTCTGACACGGTCTCCCTGTTTCTTAATTCACATTTATTTTGTGTTTTTTTACATTATTGGTGCTATTCTGTCTCCAAAACAGAGTAGTGCCAGTCACAGGGAAGCTGCTTCCCTGTGAGTAAAGAGTATGGCTAATATAATTAATTATAGATTTAAATTTTGTAGCCACAAGCCTGTGCTTGAAAACATGGTTGGTGCAGAAAGTGGCAGAATCGATTCTCCATTTTTTTGTTAAAACATCCTTTTTATTGGAGTTGAACAGAGGGCTCATTGGCCCTTGTCATTGGAGTGATGACATTGATTGTCCAGAGCAGTGAATGGTTTGTGATTCTTTATCCTTGATTTTAGAATGTGCAGTGTGAGTTAGCTGTCTTACCCTTATTCCTTGATCACAGATGAGTGTATTTGGAAAGATTTAGCCCAGAAAAGTGGTCAGGGACACTGAGTTTTGAGTTAAACATTTTTCTCTAGGAATTCTACATATATAAAATTGACATCGACATGAAAAGTTTTATTGACATAGGACAAGAATACATTTCCTTAAAAATTTTTTGAGTGTAAAAATTTTCTGTTTCTAGATGTCTCAACAGGGATCATCTATAGAAAGAGGATTGCAGTCTGTCAGAATGTGGTTCCAGAAATTTTAAGGAAGGTAAATTCATTTTAAAATTTAATCAGATTTGGGTGATTTTCATGTAGTCCTGGAAAGAGACAGCATTTTCTGATGTACAGGAGTGTTAGAACTTTCCCAGTTGTACCTCATAGCCCCTCAGAGGGTGAAAGCACTCTCATATCTAACCTCAGTTTTGGCAGATGCCACCAGAGATAGTTTTTTTCCTGTCTATTTCTGCTTCTCTTTTGTGGAGGGCTCTTAGTGGACATTGAGATGGTCTATAATTATTGTAAAGATACCTTGGACATTTTGCATGAAGTGACCAGCTCTTCTCATCTGTCCATGGATAGATATGACTCTTAGATAAGAAAGATCAGAAATGGGCAGATGGTAAATATTTAGTCTCATCTTTAGAAAGGAAGATAAAAGCTTCAGTTTCTATTTCACTTTCAGAGAGTATAGTTATTTCAGGGAGTATAATGTTCTCAGTGTTCTCTGTAAGTCTTTTGTGTGTGTTTCTGTAGATGGTGGGGATGATGAAATCTTCATGATATCAAATTGTTTTCTCTCTTTGAAATTCTTAAGCACTCTGGTGATTGTTGGCAAAGGTAAGTGGGAAGTTTTAATAACATTGCTTAAATCATAGTGGGATTATTGACAACAGTCCTTTTAGAATCATTAGGACATAAGAGGAGAGCATCTTGATGTGCACTTCTTACGATGTCTCAGATGGTTGTTTCAACCTGGAAGTGATTCTGTTTGTGATGGAGAAGCCAATTAGCTTGCAGTTTACACTGCTGTGCTGTTTGCTGTATGTAGAAAAAATGGTTGGCTTCTGTCACTTCCTTGTCATGCATTAAGACGGTCACATTCTTTGAGGGAAAGAAGGCTGATGTGACAATGGAAAAGAACTTTTTTATTTTCCACATGTGTTGCCCTTGTGTGCAGCGAATTATCATTGGCTTTTTCTACAGGCTGTATACCCTGCTTTTGCCCTATATACATGCTTTGAATCTATTATTTAAAAAGGCATTCAACTTTGTCTTGTATCTCAATTCTTAAATAATTTAAGGACACCTCTGACTTGTACAGTGCTGCCTTTGTAGTTTCCCATGTCTCCTCCGCCTTGGAAACCATACATTTTGAGGTATTGGACAGAGTTTAAAATGAAGAAAATATTTTATCTGATATTATCCTGCATGCGAGCCCATAAGTGGGCCCAATTAGAATCCATCAATTTAAGAAGGCCATAACCAGCCCTAGAGGAGACAAGAAGGAGGTTGATAATTTGCTTAGTGTTTAGCAGTTAGGGAAATCAGGCCAGGGACTGTACAGGCTGCATAAATCCTGGGCCATTTGCATGTCCTCACCAGCATTTAGTAAGGTCATAGTGTGTTTGATGATCAAGGACTCACAGCCATTGGTGTGCCTTCCTTTCTATATGAGCATCACTTGTCCTCTTAATTATCCAAGACTAAAGGCAACTCTGGACTTAGTCTTTATGTAGCTCGCTCTTCCTAAATTGAGAAAGCTATCCACTCTCTGTTGGACAGGTAAGCATTTTAAAGGTACCTAGTATCCAGTTGGAAGAGGAATCATGGCTCAATCCTCAGGAAAGAAACATGGCTATACGGAGTCACTGCCTTACGTGGACACAATATGCATCCATGAAGGAAGAGTCTGTCTTCCGGGAAAGTATGGAAAATCCAAATTGGTAAGATCAGCTGTGTGTGTGTGTGTTTGTGTGTGTGTGTGTAGGTTGGGTGCAGGGATACACAAATGACTGCATATATTAAAAAGCTATAATTCCATATTCATAATGTCTTTTTATAACTCACATAAAGTACACATTTTAATTTTTTTATTTTAGAGTGAGAGAGAGAGTGCACATGTGGGCAAGTGGGGGGGAAGGGCAGAAGGAAAGGGAGAGAGAGAATCTTAAGCAGGCTCTATGCCTCGCGCGTGGGCTCAATCTCACGACCCTGAGATCATGACCTGAGCTGAAATCAAGAGCTGGACGCTTAACCGACTGAGCCACCCAGGTGCCCCACATTATTAATTTTTAATCCTATAAGTAGTTAATGAATAGACTTCCCTTTGGGGGAAAAATAACAGAGCTCAACTCTGTTCTGATCACCCTCTCCAGTCTTGGTGACTTTTTGCTCTCTCCAGAAGCAGTGAATGTTATCGATGTGCTGAGGATTCTTCCAGACTTTTAAGAGATACCATTAGGTATTTACATGTGTATTCACAGAGTCTATATGGCATGGTTTTGTTTCTTTTCACATACATGCTTTCATTCTGTGTCAGTCATTGTGTACTTACCTTTTTTTCTTAATAGAAGTTTATTTAACATATATAAAACCTAGCTTATTCCTTTCTACTGTCGCATGGTATTCAATCCTATGATTATACTACATCTGTTTAGCTTTTTTTTTTTTAAAGATTTTATTTATTTGGAAGAGAGAAAGTGCACGCGTGTGCAAGTGCATGAGCTGGGGGAGGGACAGAGAGAGAAGCAGACTCCCCGCTGAGCAGGAGCCTGATGCGGGACTTGATTCCAGAATCCTGGGATCATGACCTGAGCCCAAGGCAGACACTTAACTGACTGAGCCACCCAGGTGCCCCTGTTTAGCTTTTTTTTGGTAGAGGTTCAGATAGTTTCCAGTTTATCTTTATTACAAACAGTAGTATAGTATTTGTGAACCCTATGATCCTTACGTATGCAATATATGAATGTTTCTCTAAAGGAGAAGTTTTAATAGGTTTATTGAGTATATTAATTTCTTACAGCAGAATTCTTAATGTACGGTTTTAGGAGTTTTGACATAGTTGCGTAAACACTGCCACTATCAAGCTACAGAACATTTAAAAGGAAGACTTTAAAAAGCTATATGCTGGGGCGCCTGGGTGGCTCAGTCGTTAAGCGTCTGCCTTCGGCTCAGGTCATGATCCCAGGGTCCTGGGATCGAGCCCCGCATCGGGCTCCTGCTCTGCGGGGAGCCTGCTTCTCCCTCTCCCGCTCCCTCTGCTTGTGTTCCCTCTTTCTCTGTGTCTCTCTCTGTCAAATAAATAAATAAAATCTTTAAAAAAAAAAAGCTATATGCCAAGACTATTCAATGAAGAAAGAATATTCTTTTCAACAAGTGGTGCTGTCACAACTGGATATCTACAAACAGAAGAATGACGTTAGACCCCTACCTCATACCAAATACAAAATTAATTGAAGATGCATCAAAGACCTAGATGAGTTAAGACCTATAAAACTTCTTTTTTTAAAGAGATTTTACTTATTTATTTGTGTGTGAGAGAGAGAGAGAAAGATGACAAGCAGGGGGGAAGGGTAGAGGGAAAAGCAGACTCCCCACTGAGCAGGGAGCCTGATGCGTGGCTCAATCCCAGGACCCTGGGATCATGACCTGAGCTGAGGGCAGATGCTTAATCAACTGAGCCACCCAGGCACCCCAAGACCTATAAAACTTTTAGGAGAAAACAGGTAAAATCTTTTCGATCCTGGATTAGGTAGTGATTTCTTAGATATGACACCAAAAGCCCAAGCAACAAAAGACAGAATAGGTGAAATTGGTTTCATCAAAATTGAAAACTTTTCTGCTTCAGGGACACTGTCAGGAAGGTCAAAAGACAATGCAGAGAATGGGAGAGAATACTTGTAAACCATATATCTGCTTATATGTATATCCATAATATGTGAGAGTGTACACTTATTTTGATGAGTCCTGAATAATGTATAGAATTATTGAACCCATATTGTACATGGAAACTAACATAACACTGCATGTTAATTATACTTGAATTTTAAAAAAAAAGCCTAATTAAAACATGGGCAAAAGATTTGACTAGATATTTCTCCAAAAAAAGATGGGTAGCTGGTCATTAAGTGCGTGAAAAGATGCTCAGCATCATTCTACATCCAGAAGTGCAAATCAGAATCACAATGAGATACCAGTTCAAACCTGCCTAGGATGGTTATAGTAAAAAAGATACACGGTATCAAGTGTTGGAAAGGGTGGGGAGCAATGGGAACGCTTACACACCACTGATGGCAATGTGAATGGTGCAGCTGCTATGCAAACCAGGTTTTCAGGGCCTCAGAAAGTTAAACATAGAGTTATACCTCTGGACCCAGCAGTGTATACTATATTGAACACATACGTGTTTTGTGAAAACACAGAAACTTGTACAGGAATGTTTATAGCACTGTTGTTCATAATAGGAAGAATGTGGAAACCAAATGTCTGTCTACTGATGAATATATAACCAAATGTGGTATACTTATAAATGGAGTATTATTCAGCCATAAGAATGAAGGACATGTGCTATAATGTGGGGGAAGCTTGACAACAGTATGCTACTCGGAAGAAGCCAGTTACAAAAGGCCACATAGCGTATGAATCAATTTATTTGAAATGTGCAGAATTGATATATCCATAAGGACGGAAAATAGATTAGTGGTTGCCATGGGCAAGGAGGGAAAGAGGGGGCAGTGACTGCTAATGGGCATGGAGTTTCTTTTTGGAGTGGTGAAAATGTTCGGGAACTCAGTTGATGGTTTCCCAACTCTGAATATAGCAAAAACATTGAGTTGTACACCTTAAAAGAGTTCATTTCCCTAAGCCAGCAGTTCCTATTAACATACTTTAAAATTTTTTTTTGTCAATTTAATGGGTGAGAAACGATAAATTCCTTTTGAGATAGGCTTAAAAACAAAAGCAAAATATAACAAGCATCAAGTGTTAATAGTGATTACTGCGATGAGCTCTGATTTTAGAGGATAATGTACTGTTTTTCGTTTTTCTGTATGATTTGAATCTTTTATTCACTTGTCATTTTAATGGAAATAGTAAGACTCTCAAGCTCAAATAACTAAAACCCCCAAATTTAAAATCTGTTCTGGAGCCCCATCACTTATACGAATCGTTACTGCTCCCCATAATTTCGGTCCTATGATGGTAATTCTCAGGTGCTCCAGCCACCCACCCAAGGAGTGTGAAAGCCACGTCTTATTAGCCTCTGAGCCGGTTTGTCTGGAACCACCTACTAGGTGCTTTTCCTCAGCCTCTCCCATGGCGGGAGCTTCACACGGAACATGCGTGTTTGGGATATTTGTACGTAGAAGTAGTAAAATGACAGAATTGTCTGATTTTATACAGAAAACACAAAAGTCTTTCATCCACCTTGTTTTAGCCTCAGTTTTCTCAGAGATCGGGGCTATTTGGCTAGTCTGAACTGGACCTTTATCAGTGAAATATAAAGTGATAATTGGCCCTGAGAATCCAAGGAAAACATCCTTCAGGACCTTTTCCCTTTGTGTCTTTTTTAAAAATTATTTTTCCAATACCTTGATTCTGGAAAATATGATACATGTGTCTTATAAAAAATATTAAACAGTTTTGGGGGAAAAAGACAAGTTGTCATTGCCTAGAGATAGTGTCTGTTTACATAATTTTCTTAGTTCATTCCTAATTGGCATTTAGATTGTTTCTGTAATTTTTTGCTGTTACAAATAACGCTGTGATGAAATCCCTATTATTACGTATTTCTGTAGTTATTCAATAACCTTTTAAGGTAGATGGAGCGAGTTGGATTTCTGGGTCAAATGTTATATGCATTTTATATTTTGATACATATTATCAGATTGTTCTATAAAAAGGTTTGACCAATTACACTTTTTTTTCTTTCTTTGATTTGTTATGTTCTTGCCCTCTCTCAAACACTCTCCTTTTAGGTTTTTGGTATATCGGGCCAATATTTATTGGTGCCTCCCATATCAAGGTCAAAGCTAGATCCTTCCCCTGCAGTGTTTTAAAGCTCAGGTTAAATAACTTACCCAGAGTGAGAGGAGGTTGCTGAGCCAGGGTGTGAGTCCAGGTGTCTTGGACGTCACCTTGAGCAAAGTGGTGAGGTAGGAATATGGACATGGATAAAGGGTGGATTTATGTTAAGCTGTAGAGTGCTTTGGATCCCAGGTTATGGTGGAGAGGTCTTGTCCTTTCAGCAGTCAGCAGCCGCATGAAGGTTTCTGCGCGGGGGATAATGTGCTGAAAGCTATGGTCCAGGCTCTAGGAAACTTGTTTTCTTAGCTCTTGACACGGATTTAAGCAAGGCATTTTAGGCAGACATTCTAAATGAGTGGGTAATCTTGGGGGGACATCAAAGACAGGACATTATTTCTTTCCCCTCCTTTGCCAGGGAATGTGACAACGATGACTAGCCACTGTACTCAGAAGGTGAAATATGGACAACCCTCCCCCCATTTTTTTTAAAGAGAAAAAGCTGTCACAGCTGTTTAGTCTAAAATTAGACCCTCAAGCTGTATGTTGGTTAGCAGGTGTAGGTATGTGATGGGAAACCGGATGTCATTTTGTCCCTCTGCATGGCCTATCGGCTCAGTTCAGAGATGGACTCCAAAAGGGTTCCTTAGGATCTGACTAAACCTTGATCTGTGTTTTTTACCTAGATCCAACTTGGGCTCACCACTGATGTCTCTGCACTGTGGCACCTTCTTGGGCAAGAGTTATGTTATAATTTCACATTCTCTCAAGCATACCAGCTCTGAGGCTGTAAGCTCCTCAATTAGACAATCATGGTTTCTGCTTTCTGAAATCTTACATTCCAAGATAAATTTATTAATTTCTTACTATTTTGTGTTTGCTCCTATTTTTCCCAGGATCCTGGGATCATGACCTGAGCCGGAGGCAGACAATTAACTGACTGAGCCACCCAGGCGCCCCTGGTTCTTTTCCTTAAAATAGATTTTTACTGTACTATGTAGGCATGTAATTGACACAACTTTGATTTGGCTTTAATGATGGATATTTAGTTTATCCAAGCAATTCTAAAAAGATAAGTATTTTCTTGGGCTTTGCTCTTTCACCGTAACTGTATGGATTTTGTGGTCAGTAGGAACTTTTCTGTTATCTTGAAGCAAGGTTTTAGTTATCACCATCAGTGGAGACTTCACTCTATTCATGATGTTGCCGAGCTGGGTTTCTTTTGCATTAGGTTAACAAGATCATTCTCCCATGCTCAGTGTTGAGTATCTTAGTGGCCCGTGTCTTTACCCATCCATGTGGACCAGCTTTTGCTTATTCATTGATGCTTATAAACCTTATTTCTGAGATTTAAAATGTGCAGCCTAGTGGAGTGCAGGTTAATAACCTTGGATGTATTGACCTAACATTTATAAAGTACCAAATAAATTTCTCTGGAATGTAGTGAAAGAAACAAAAGCCAAAATCAAACTTTACACCCAGATTAAATTAATGGGATGAGCAGCTGTTTTTAGTTCAATAAATTTTCATTATAATGAAGTTACATGTATGAATATTCTTCATTCTAATAAGATGTACAGCATTTTTAAAAATTTTTCAATTTCTGGATTAAAACATCCCATGCCTTGAGTCTTCATCTGGTGAATCACAAATATTAAAATATGCATGTTTCGAGGGGCTGATGGTTGGGCATTTTTTTTGTTTGTGTATCCATTTTCTCCTTGCTTTGAAGTCTTTTTTTTTTTTTTTTCTTAAGTAGCAAATTTGACAGTTTGGTGACTTCCTTGTGTTGGGCACCAGCCTTTTTGGTTGACTTTCAAACTTGCTGTCACTGGAATATTAAAATATTCTGGCTTTGTTAATTTTACTTAGGAATTATTTCTAAGTCCCATGTAAGGGGCTTGAGGGTGTAGTTATCAAATAGCCCAGGTAAATACCACTGTATTCATCCCAAAACATGATACCCTGTACTTATATTCAACCTTAATTTCCAGGGCACCAGTGGGTGATCAGACAATTAGCAGAATGCATTGCCAATTGCAGAAAACTGAGCAACAAGGTCTTTTCTGTGTAAATAGGATATCTGGGCAGGAGTCTTATTTTTGGTGCCATAGGACTGCCCTCCAAAAGATAATCATTTGCTTTTTATGTTTGTGTTCATATAATCAGAGTCTTCTCTGTTTTCCCATCCTGCTGTATCCTCAGTATGTAGCACAGTGCTCAGATGCTTACAGAGGGTGCCCTGTGCTGTTTGTTGACCGAATGGCAGATCGTGCTTCTTATGGGCTGAAATGGGGACGAGGGAAGTGAAAAGGGGTGGAATTGGCAGAAGGGGCAAATGCAAACTGGGAAAGTCCAAGATGATTTGGTAGGAAATTCAACGTAGAGGAAATCTTGAAATCACCAGTAATACGGAGACCTTGCTCCTGGTTTTTGCTGCTGGATCACTTATATATGGTTTGACTCTGGGAAAAGGCTAGAAGCTAGCCTGAACTCCCGCATAAAGTAATGTGAAGATTTCCTAAGATAATAAATGGGAATGCTCTATACTTGGAGAGGATAAGGCACCACACGCATGGAAGTTGTTGGAACTAATGGTGAATAAATGCTGTTTTCACTTTAGTGGAGTAAGCTGTTTTATTGAAAATCGTGGTGACAATTGAACGGAAACAGGATGTTCAGTTAGGAGAGCATTCTGTGCCGTATACAAGCAAGAACTTTTGAAATATCTTGGTCAATGCCTGTTGACCTTTTGTTTTCATCTTCCTTGCCCTTTGGTTTGGGTTGTGTATTAGCGCGGGATTCAGGGGCAAGGTTAAACAGGGAGATTTGTTGTGTTGGCTCTAGTTTTGTAGGCCTGGGTTGGCTCTTGGGATTCTTCAGGTGAATCTGTTGAGCACATAGATTTGGGAGCCCCTGATATCTAGTCTGTGTCCTGTGGTCCCAGTGCTGAGCAAACATACTGCTGGCTCTTCTTTGAAACTCCATTTTTCGCCAAGTTCCTGTTAATCTCATAAAGTACGACCAGTTGATAATCTGGCTCTTCAAGCAAACAGTAAACACTTTTTGGCAGAAGCACCCTCCTGAAAAGTTTAACAGAATTCAGTTGAGGGCCCTCTTGAATTTATGTAAGAAAGGAATTTTCAGTGGAAGTAAGGGAGGAAGAAGGGAGACTTCAGTGAGTCTGACTAGTGTCAAAATTGTGGTGCAGTCTCTGATGGATCAGAGATGCTGGTTAAACTTTTTTTTTTTGGTTAGTTTCTTACATCTGTAGTAAGTAAGTATGTTGAGTATTAAAAACTATAATACTTTATCACCATGCATTGATATCATGCAGAACAACCTGACGGTCTTAAGACAACAGACCAGGAATCTGATGCCCATCTGCCTCGTTTAAGGATCTGCCATCTACATCAGGTTGAGAATTGACACCTGGGAGCTTAGGTGTCGTCTTTCCAAGCAAGGATGATATTGGAAATAAGCAAAGAGATGGAAAGTAAAAAAGCCAGGTGGAGTTGAGTTTCCTGGTCTGCATTTACACCTTCATTTTGGGATAGTTCCTGTGCTGGAGGTGGAGACAGCCCCATTTCATATGTCTGACCTCAGGAGGGTTGGAGCATTGAGAGACGTGAGGTGGTAATTCCTGCCTTGTTCTTGATTCTCCCCTCTGCTCTGGGATGACTGACTCCACAGCCTTCTGTCTGAAGATCGGAAAACCTGACCCTTACGTAGTTCTAGTTTGGATGAATCTTACTCCAAATATCCTTTGTTATCATATGTTCAAATAATCTTTCCTCTTTTTTTTCCTACAAGTATTGCCCATTCACCGTAGGATGGTTACAATATGCATATAAGAAAAAAACAGAGTATGTTCATGCCCTCTTCAGGTATGTGCTCTTCCTAGCCAGTGGCCCCAAAGGGAACCCATATTCTGACCTCCATCCTTCTAGATTAATTTTACCGATTGTGGATCTTCGTGTGGAACAGAATCAGCGTATGCACTCTGCTCTATCCATTTTCTTTTGTTAAATATTGTGTCTGGAGCCTCATTTGGGTATATCCGTGCTTGTTGCAGTGCTCTGTAGCATTCCATCCTAGGAGCATCCTGTAGTTGCTACAATTTATTTACTCATTCTGCAGAAAAATTGTTTTTACAAACGTGGACTCATACTGTATATGCAATTCTGACTTTTACATTAATTTAACATTACATTTGGGACTGTCTTTCCTTATTAAATATGTCATTTTAAAATGATTTTCTATGGCTGTTTAGATGTATTCATTGGATAAAATTATTCTAGTGTGTTTTATTAAATGTCCGTAGTGGGCATTTGCATTATTTCTCATTATTGGCTCTTCTAAATAATGGTGTGATGAGTGTCTTTATAGACTGCTCTAAGCCCTCAACTAAGATTATTTGCTTAGGACACATTTTTAGAAGTAGATATATGAGTCTAAGGGTTTGCATGTGTTTGAGGCTCTTACTAGGTTGGGTATTGCTAAACTGGAGCACGCATTTCTTTTTTTTTAAATTTTTTTTATTTTTTAAAGATTTTATTTATTTTTTAGAGAGCGAGCAAGAGAGAAACAGCATGAGAGGGGAGAGGGTCAGAGGGAGAAGCAGGCTCCCCGCCGAGCTGGGAGCCCGATGCGGGACTCGATCCCAGGACCCTGGGATCATGACCTGAGCCGAAGGCAGACTCCTAACCATCTGAGCCACCCAGGCGCCCTGGAGCACGCATTTCTATGCATCTCAGAAACTCCCCGAGGGCATGGCGGTTGGCAGTGTTGTATAGACCTACGTTGGAAATGGGATGAAGAGCAGCTACATAATTTGCAGAGCCCAGTGCAAAATGAAAATACAAAGTCCCTTGTTCAGGTGGTTGAGAATTTGAGGAACAGGGACATCAGATCATTTAACCAGGTGTGTCGCAAACTGTGGTGGCATGTCCTTGAAGCCAGTGCCAAATGGGACGTGTGCCCTGGCGGACCCCATACCCCAAGGCAGGACCCTGAATGGACCAGTTCACAAGCTGTTGTAGATTTTGAAACTTTGCCCACCACTCAGGATGTCAATAAAGCTTGCCCTAAATAGACATTTTTTCTAGGTAGTAGGATTGGGGGAAGGGATATGGGATCAGAGGTTAACTGTGTGGATTTAAATAGTAGCCCTGTCACTTAATTTTGTGAGACCTTAGCAAATTTGCCTCTTTGAACCTCAGTTTTTTAATCTGTAAAATGGGGTTAATATTACTTCATAAGATTGTTGTGAGAATTAAATGTGTGTATACAAAGGACTTAACACAATACCATGGTAGGCTATCTGGGGTACCTGGGTGGCTCAGTTGGTTAAGCATCTCACCGTTGATCTCAGCTCAGGTCTTGATCTCAGGGTCGTGAGTTCAAGCCCTGTGATGGGTTCCACACTGGGTGTGGAGCCTACTTAACAAAAAAAGTGTTATCTATTGTACTTGATTATCAGTTCTTTTTTTTTTTTCAAAGATTTTATTTATTCATGAGAGACAGAGAGAGAGGCAGAGGCAGAGGGAGAAGTAGACTCCCCGCTGAGCAGGGAGCCCGATGCGGGACTCGATCCCAGGACCCTGGGATCATGACCTGAGCCAAAGGCAGTTGCTTAACTGACTGGGCCACCCAGGCACCCTGATTATCAGTTCGTAAGCACCATGTTTTAAGAGACTGAGCCACCTTGGCCTATAATATATACCTGCGCTAGGCTGTTGGGCTCCTGAGATTCCCCCACTTGATAATTCCTTAGCATTACGGAATTCCCTGCTGCAGCTCACTATTAATAATTTAGGACTTGTTAGAGGAGAGCAGCTCAGAGGGGGAGGGCCCCAGCAGTGGGGGCTAGAGAAGCTAGTGGGGTGTTTTGTTTTCCATGGCTGTCGTGCAGAGTGTGCGAGTGCAATGTATGATAGCAGGGTGAGGAGGAGCCTGGTGAGATGGGAGGGCTCTGGAGCTCCCAGGGCTTTGAATGCCAGGACAGGTGGGGAGGGTTTCATTGCCAAGTGGTTTAGGTTGGTTGAGGGTCACCTAGAATTTACTGAGGTACAAAGGTTTGGGAGTTGATGAGAGTTGGATTTGTGCTATGAGCATTTAACTTCTCAGACACAGTGTTTGTCTTTGTGTAAATGGTAATCCTAATGGTGGGAGTAGTAGATGGCATTATTATTAGTGGTAGTAATAGAAGTAGGTTAGTATTATTAACTGTATTGAATGTTTACCCGTATTACCTTGAGTACTTTACACATACTATCTTATTCACCTTTGGAACAACCTGTGTGATAGGTATTATTAATCCTTTTTGACTGAGAAGACTAAACCTCACACAGCATTAGGTACTTGCCTGTGTTGGCAGGTCTCCACTCTGTGTTAGAGATTGAGATGTGAATCCAAGACCTACACCCTTAATCTGTGTTCTCTTTCTCTCTCCCTATGTGTGTGTTTGTGTGTTTGTGTGTGTGTGTGTGTGTGTATGTGTGTTAAGGCTAAGACTGCTTGGCACTTACTGAGAACTCTGTCAGTTGGATTGGTTCTCTGAGGAAGCATTATGATGTGAATGGGTTTGGTAAGATGGCGTGGGCGAGACCACGTATTCTGGTGTGCTGGAATCACGTAGGAGCCCGGCAGTCTCTGCAGCACTGTTAGACCCTGGGACCGGGAGCGGGCAGTCTGACCTGCAGACCCTGCCTTTCTTTTGGGCTATCCCTCTGTGTGGTTACAGGAGAATGCCAGGATCACCATGATTAGAACTGAGATGTCATCCCAACAGGAATATCTGTGGAAACTTTTTCCCCCCTCAGAGACACTTTAATTAAATTCCCATCATGAAAACAATTAGGCAAGATTTGCCATACCTAACCAGTCAATAATTCAAGGACAGGATCTCATTAAGAGCTTTTGCTTTCCCGGAAACTGCCGTTTTGAGGATTCAGACCTAGTGGCTGCGTGCTCTGGGAATTAATTCATCTATATTCCCCTGAGCTTTTTTATTTTCCCAAATCCAGAAGGAAACGCATTTTTAAATGACCTAAAAGCAGGAGACTGATTGTATAAACTGGCATTCACTTTCACAACGATGTTCCTAGGTTTGAGGTGTGCATTCTCTGTCACGATTCCATTGTGTTCTGTGTTGAATGATGCCTGCCTGGGGACAGAGCAAGAGATGTGACTCTGATACAGGCACCACCATGTGTGAGCCTCCTCTTCTATCATCATTTTCCAGATACTCTGGTGCCTTATCTTTGAGCCAAGTGGACGCTGCCCCCTACTGACCTTAGCAGGTAGAAATCTCGAGATACTTAGTTCAACTGCCCTGACAAAAGTATTGAGATGTACTATAAATTCTCTCATTCTTTTGCTTCCTTCTCTTCTCTCCCTTCTTTCCTTCTCTTCATGCTTTTGTTCCTAATGCATTATTGATTTGTCTACCATGTGCTAGCCATTGCAATTGGCATTGAAGCAGTAAAGAAAAAAAACCCTACAGGTACAACAATTTAGAAGAACATTTGACATCATCTACTGATGTTGAAACTGCACGTGTCCTGGTGACCCAGACATTCAACTAATCTATATGTTAGAGACACTTTTGGACCTACGTCCCTGGATACATTATAATATGTTCATCTTCACTAGAATGGATAAATAATTTGGAGTATTTTCAAACAATGGAACACTATGCGCCAGTGAAAACGAACGGACAAGTTACATGCAGCAGTATGGACGAATCTCAACTGAGCATTCAGGGTTTATTCTCTGCGACTTTGTAAGCAGTCTATGACAAGATGAGCAGGTGCTTAGGAAACTGACTTCGGGCAGCGTGGATTATAGAGGACACACGCTGCAGACCAGGATCCCACTGAGAGGCAGCTGTGGTCCTAGAAAGGGAAAATTGCTATGCTAACCCCAAGCATTGGCCGTAGCAGTGGCAGGGAGGAGAATGACATGGGCTGTGGAGGGGCCGTTAGAAGTAAAATAAACACTGTCTGGTGACTGATTGAATGTTTGGGTTGATTAGGAAGGGAATAATAGAACATGTTGCTGAGGTCTCTAATATCATAGACTAGGAGGGTGGCTGTGTCGTTAACTGACACAGGAGCAGGGCTGGGGTTTTGAAACAGTAGATAACGAATCTACATCCACCAAACTATATGACCCTGGGCAAGCTACTTAACTTCTTTTTACCACCATTTCCTCATGTGTAAAAGAGAGAAAATGTGTTAAGAGTAACAACCTCAGAAGATAATACAGTGTCTGATACATAATACACACTGTTGCTACAGAGTTTTTGAAGAGTAAAAGTGACCCTGGGTAGGTAACATCATAAATGTGATCAGTCCTTCCTTTAGGCTTCACAGAGATAAAAGGTAGATGTAGGAAAACTCAAATCATCTTTATGTCTCTTGAGTGAAACATCAAACACTTCAAGCTTGAGGGCAGTAGAAAGTCTTAGGACAAAAGGCACAAAAAACAGAGGTTACATAGTGTGGGGAAAGGAAAGCCAAGAGTTGATTTAATGAGATTTTAAGTGAATGGTAAGTCAGAGGTAGCATGTACCTTTACTGAGAATGGTTCTTGGGAGCACAGAGCCTTTTGAAGAGTAACTTTTTATTTATATAGAAATGATCCTTAGGTCCTTATTGTTATTAGTTTTGGTGATTACCAAGTAATACATATTATAGAAAATCAGTAAAAGGCAGAAGATGAAAAAATAACACCTATAATTCTAACATCCAGAGATTCTTTTCATATTGCAGCTCTGTCCATTCATCTTTCCATCCATCAGTCCATCTTTTCTTTCTTGCTTCTTTTTTTTAAGAGCTGAAATTAAACTGTATATTGTTGTGTAACCTGCTATGTTTTGCGAAGGAACTTAAAGAAGGGTTATCTAGCATGAGGGATTTAGGTTGGCTATGTGTAGTAAGAAGAAAATGTCTGATGTGCTTTGTCAATGAATTATTGAGGGAAAGTGCAACATTTTCTTCTCTAGCAGTCTTAAAATATACTAGGATAAACTCATTTCAATGATGGTGAGGGTATGACCCCACTTTACTGCCCTGTTATTCTCTGATATGTGGGCAAGGCATGAGAGTGCTTTCCTGAGCACTTACGTCTCCTAAAAGTAGCAGAAAGAAATATTGGTTAGAATATGATGCAATAGAGACTTTTATTAATCCCTCACCTACACTTGCCTTGAGGACTGAAGAGTTTATCTCTCCCAAGAGTGTAAGACTGCTCAACTTTTCATTTTTAAATATTAAAATCATTGTAAAATTCTACTCTGACTAATCTGGAATAAAGACAGGAAAGATTAGTGTCACTTTACATGAACAAATCATTTTAAATAGGCTTAAATCTAAGAGGTAGAAGCTGCTTTGCCTAGACTGACTATTTGCTTAGACTATTTATGTCAGATTGGCTAGGATAACTCTGTGTGTGTGTGTGTGTGTGTGTGTGAGAGAGAGAGAGAGAGAGGCTTCCTTTTATGGAATGCATGATTGGCGTATAGAGGCTACTGCTACTAGAGAATTAGAAGGTCTAATAAGAGTTATGATAACTATTTTTTACCAGAATCACAGCTTTTTGGATCTATATTTTTCTCAGAGTATCGTTCTTAGTGTGAGCAAGTGTGCTCATATATAGATATATAGATATATAGATATAGATATGCACACACACGTCCAAATACACATACAGGAGACATGGCTCCCATCTCTTTTCCATAGAGATAGAAGATAGAAGAGAGTAGAGGAAATACTTCCTTTGTTGAATATTTTTGGTTGTAAAGAAATGTAATATTAATGTATTTATTCATATAACAAATGCTTACTGAACTCACTGAATGTGGGTACTTTGTTGCAAATGGGGAATAAGAGATGGTCTAAAAACATTAAAGAGTGGCACTGAGCTATTTAGTCAGTGGTGCATATGTAACTGTTCATCTCTACCTGTTACTTGGTGGCCTCAGAGGGGGAGTCCTTGCTGCCTGCAGGATAAAGTCTAAACTCCTCAGCATGAGAAGACCATTTGCAATCTGGTCTCCCTTTGTCCTTAAGAGTCCTCTCCTAATATCTCCTGTGCCCACCTTATGCTCTGGTCATTCCTATGAACAGAATTTATTAAGCTCCTTACTAAGTACTGGGTATTTTCAGATAACTTGTGGCTTCTCAGACATTCTCTGTTTCTTCATGTTCTCTTGCCTGGGGCCTTGTGGTTTTCCTTATTGGAATGCCCTGGCTCTATTAGCCGGCATGACACTCAACCACTTGCCTATTTGTCCTTCCCACTAGTCAGTGGGATCCTGGAGGCCAGAGACTTTCTCCTCTGTGGATCTCTAGCCCTGAGTAAGGCGCTTAGTGTACAGTAGCTGGTTAGCATGTGGAACACGTGAATTAACAAGGCAAGTTTAAATGTAATCCAAATTTATCCCTCATTTTTTATTTATCTGGGAAAGTCTTAATTTCTCCTTTATTTTTGAAGGATAGTTTTGTCAAATAGGTATTCTTGGTTTGTAGTGTTTAGTGTTTTTTTTTCCCCCTCCCTTCAGTACTTTGAATATTTGAATATATTATTCTACTCTGGCCTATGAAGTTTCTCTGAAAATCATTGGACCTCCCTTGTATGTGATAAATTGCTTTTTTCTTGCTGATTTCAAGATTCTTGCTTGATGGTTTGATTATAATGTGTCTTGATGTAGGTCTCTTTAGATTTATCATTTTTGGTATTCATTGAGCTTCTTGAATTTGGATGTCCATTTACTTTCTCAGATTTGGCAAGTTTTTAGCCATTATTTCTTCAAATAGGCTATGCCCCTTTCTCTCCTTTGCTTCTGGCACTCCCATAATGTGTACAATTGATCCATTTGGTGATGTCCCTTAAGTCCCTTAGGCTGTCTCACTTTTCTTTCTTTTTTCTTTTTGCTCCTCTTAACTCTGTAATTTCACATGATTTGTGTTCAAGTTTGCTGATTCTTCTGCTTGTTTAAGTTTGCTGTTGAATCCCTCTAGGACATTTTTCAATTCAATTGTATACTTCACCTTCTGATTTTTTTTTTATAGTTACTATTTGTTGATATTCTCATTTTGTTCATGCATCATTTTCCTGATTTTGTTTCATTGTCTCTCTGTTTTCTTTTTTAGTTTACTGGAGTTTTTTTTTAAATTTTTATTTATTTATTAGAGGGAGAGAGAGAACACAAGCAGGGGGAGCGGCAGGCAGAAGGAGAGGGAGAAGCAGACTCCCCACTGAACAGAGAGCCTGATGCAGGGCTTGATCCCAGGACCCTGGGTTCACGTCCTGAGCCTAAGGCAGATGCTTAACCAACTGAGCCTCTCAAGCACCCCTTTACTGAGCACTTTTAAGATGATCATTTTGAATTATTTGTCAGATAAGTCATAGATCTCTATTTCTTTAGGCTTGGTTTCCAGAGATTTATTTTGCTCCTTTGGGTGAGCCATGTTTCTTTGTACACTTCATGATCTTTTGTTGAAACTCAAGCCTTTGAAAAAAACAGCCATCTCCCCTAGTCTTAATGGACTGGTTTCATGCAGAGGAAGACCTTTACTAATCAGCCTGGGTAGAGATTCTGGGGTTCTTTCTTATTTATTTATTTATTTATTTATTTATTTATTTGATAGAGATAGAGAGAGGGAGAGCACAAGCAGGGGGAGTGGCAGGCAGAGGGAGAGGAAGAGGCAGGCTCCCCGCTGAGGAAGGAACCCAACGTGGGGCTCGATCCCAGGACTCTGGGATTATGACCTGAGCTGAAGGCAGTCGCTTAACTGACTGAGCCATTCAGGCGCCCTGAGATTCTGGGGTTCTTTCAAACCTTTTCTGGTGATGATTCTTCTGTAGGTTTGTGTGTGAAATTTTCTAGTTAAAGAGGTCTGCCCCTGTTCTCAAGTTGCCGTGATCTCTTGGGCAGCCCCCTTGTAAAGCCAGAATATTGGATATTCCATTCTTCTCTTTGCCTCCTGGGGGAGAAGCTAGAAGTGGGGAGTTTTTCCCCAATTGCACTGAGCTTTGCTCGGTGGATGGGAGCTAAGATGGGTAAGTGCAGCAAACTTTCTTTCCCACTTTGATGTGGCTTCTCTTGACTTTGGACTCACCTGGGGTGCTGCAAACTCTTAACTGGTTTCTGGAGTTCCCCCAAAGGCAAGTTGGTCCATGTACTGTTGACTTGGAATCCCCATGGGAGAGTGAGGATCTGGAGGTTTCTATTCTGCCATCTTTCGACATTACTCTCAAGTGTTATCTAATCCGGGATGCCTGGGTGGCTCAGTCGGTTGTGTGTCTGCCTTCAGCTCAGGTCATAATCCCAGGGTCCTGGGCTCGAGTCCTTCATTGGGCTCCTTGCTTGGTGGGGAGCCTCCTTCTCCCTCTCCCTCTGCTGCTCCCCCTGCTTGTGCTCTCTCTCTCTCTGACAAATAAATAAATAAAATCTTAAAAAAAAAGTGTTATCTAATCCATTTTATGAAATGGAGATAATTAATATTGGTAGAACTTTATTTTTTTAAAGATTTTATTTACTTATTTGAGAGAGAGAGAGTACGAGCAGGGGTGGGGCAGAGGGAGAAGCAGGCTCCCCGCTGAGCAGGGAACCTGATGTGGGGCTGAATCCCCAGACTCCAGGAACATGATCTGAGCTGATGGCAGATGCTTAACTGACTGAACCACCCAGGCGCCCCTCTTGGTAGAACTTTAAATAGCATAGTGGCACATCTAATCTCACCACCCTCTCCAGTCAAAGATTAAAGAAGTCATCCCAGGCTTCTGGCTTTCCAGTCTGTCTCTACTGCCTGTCTCTCTGTGGTCATAATGGCTAACATTTAATGAATGCTCATTGTTTCTCAAGAATAGTTCATGTTCCCATTATGTGTATTAACTGATTTACTTCTCACAGTAGTTGTGAAAGGATGATACTATGATTATTCTCATTTTGCCCATGAGGAAACTGATGGCTTAGTAATCTAACCAAAGTTATACATCTGATAATTATCTCAGACTCAATTTTAAGAAGCCATTTTGCTGCATGAAATGAGTATATATATATATATGTTTTATTTTAATTGGAATCAGTTAAGTTTATTTTGTTGTGGGTCAAGTAGAACAACACTTTAGAGTACAGACCTCTTGACTGTCACACTTTTATCATGGAATTATGTCTTAGGTGTGACTAGAAATCCTTTATTCTGCAGTTGCTATAATTAGACTAATACAGCTATATATTTTCTTTTTTTCCCTGAGTTTTATTGAGCTATAACTGACATATAGTGTAAGTTTAAAGTATACAACATAATTTTATATGTTTGTATTACAAAATGATTACTGTAATAAGGTTAGTTAACACATCCATCACCTCTCATAGTTAAAAATATTTGTGTGGAGAACTTTTAAAATTTACTCTTTAACAACGTAATCTGAATAAAATAATTGTATATATAAATTCTAAGTCTCTTTTTAACAAAACTTTTGTTGTAATAGGCACTTATTGCGTTGTTATGGACATTGTTTTGTGTTGATCGTAAATGGTAACTATGCTGTTGGAAATCTGTAGTTAAATATCCAAATGTAGAATGACATCAAAGTTGCATTTTTTTGTTTTTTGTTTTTTGTTTTACAGGACAGAGTTCATTCAGAGAGGCAGGATTTCAATCACAGGGGCTGGCTTTCTCAACTACATTTTGGAAACTTTTGCCAGCACGTTCTTAAGACAGGGTGCCCAGAAGGTAAGCTTGTTTCTGCTTTGAACCAACATTCATTTTAAGAAACCATGGAGATTACCATTGGGTTATTGAATAAGGCTCATGAGCAGACATCATGAAAAAAAAATACAGTTAATAAGCAAAAATAAATAGATGCAAAAATAATTGTTTGCTAATTATTACATACATTTAAATCAGAGTAAAACTTAAGTACCATTTGTGACCCATTAAATTAAAAAAATGACAGTGAAGAATATGTAATAATATGGGAAATGCTTAGAGTCTAAGTAAGAGATATAATCAGAATGAATAATTATATTTTCAGTATATACAGAATGATGACAACTATTTCCTTAAAAAAAGGTAATAGCTAATATTTATTGAGCACTTACTTGTACCACTCAATGTAAAAAGAATTTTTTATTTATCATCTCATTTAATCCTCAAACCTTTGAAGTAACTATTTTTATGAGCTCCTGGTGGTCAATTCTTATGGTTTTCAAACTCCATACTTGTGGGAGCTCAGGCTTCCATGAAGGTGTTTCAGAGGCCACATTACGGTTCTAAGGTCTGTACCCTGTTTTAAGTAGTACTATCCTATTTTTACATCTGTCTTTATGTAGAGCTGTATATGTGCTATTTTCTTGCCTTCATAGCATTATTTTCAAAACTTCTTTAGGGTAAAGTCTGTTCCTTTTGCATGATTATATACTTATTACAGGTGTTTTGCAGTATTGGCAAATTCATTTTTATTAACTTGCTTTATTTATAATATTTTACTTTTTAATTATTGTTGTTATTAATTGTAATGAGGAGCATAATCACTTACTTCCACGATTTACTCGGGACTAATGCTATGCATATGTTACCTTGTTTTGTTTTGTAGAATACTAGGTTTAATGGCTATTAATCGTGGAACAATAGGTTTAATAGTAGGTTTAATGGCTGGTCTGAAGGAATATTGTTATGACTCCAGAGATTTTCTGGGTAACGAACCTTTGTTCTCCCTTTGCAGATCTAGGTTCAGGAATGAACCTGGACCACGATGTGTTAGTCTGGGAGGCTGAGGGTGATGAGTGTTTGATCCTGTACCGTACTCCATAAACATACTGTCAGGGTTAATGTGTTCCTGGCCTAGAGGTGCATAGACCGGCCCAGCCTGTTTAAGCTGGGTGTGAAGTGGGTAGCTGAGCTTCTGGAAGGTCTGATGTGACCTTTACACAGACATGACTGCAGGTTGTTCTGCTCTATTGCAAAGTATGCATGTGTAAAAACTCAAATGTTCTGCAAAACTGATGGGGCTAAAAGTAATGGGGCTGATGAGAAGAATAATTTCATTGCTATATCCCTGAGAGAGTTTTCTTGTACATTCTTTTAATCAAGATCGACAAGCTTTTTCAAACTTTTTCATATTTTAGATGGTAAATATGTTAGGCTTTGTGGGCCAAAAGGCAAACTGGAGATATTATGTTGGTACTTTATAACGAGAGAAATAACTTTCCATAAATTTTGTATTGACAAAATAAAAATATAATAATAATTGAATTTTATTTGTAGTACAGTTCTTCTAATCAGAAAAATGGGATTCTGTTTTGTGGGGGAACGTAACAGTTAGCTAAATTGTGACTCAAAGTTAGTGTTCCCTACCATCAGTTGCAAATATTCGTTTGTAAAAACCATTCTTATCTTGTGGACCATACAAACACAGGTGGTGGACTGGATTTGGCCCGTGGGCTACGTAGTTTGCCAACCCCCGCTTTAGATACATGAATATTCTTTTTTAAAATCTTTTATTTTATTTTTTTAAAGATTTTATTTATTTGAGAGAGAGAGAGAGAGAGAGAGCACAAGAGGGGGGAGCGAGAGAGGGAGAAGCAGACTCCCCGCTGAGCAGGGAGCCCGATGCGGGACTCGATCCCGGGACTCCAGGATCAGGACCTGAGCCGACGGCAGTCTCACTAAACCAACTGAGCCACCCAGGCGCCCCTAGATACATGAATATTCTTTGATTAATTCAGGTGGGTGTATATTTGACCTGTCCATCAATCTGAACCTACCAATGACTTTTAACCATACACAGGTATGTATATTCTGATCCTGTGAGATAACATAAAGTAGACACTCTTAGTCCCATTGTATTAATGAGAAATGTCTTGAAGGAGTAAGTGCATCTGATATGTGGGTGGCTGCTAGCCTGCCTTCCTTTTTCTGACACATACATGCTGAGCATGTGCTTTGTGTTAGGCACTGCGTTAAGCATAGGGTAGATGGATTTACTCAAGGTCATGGGACTAGCAGAGTGGAGTCTGGACTCACATCCCCATCTTTTACAACGAGTCTTACTCCGTGCCCCTTTACTGCCAAGTTATGTTCTGATGAATGAAGCAGCATGTTTGCCTCCTTAGCACCATGCTGTGTATTAGATGCATTTATGTTGTGGTCTTACTCCTTCTGTAGTTATTACGACTCTTTGGTTGCAAGTAACAGAAACTACTTTAGGCTAGCTCACTATAAGGGTACAAGGGTGGTGAGGCGGGCAGCCTTCAGAATGGTCTGCCCTGGGACGGAGAGCTGCCAGGAACCCATAGTATTCCTTCTTTAGCACTTGTCCGTAAGAGTATGCATCTGTTTTATTCTCTTTCTCTGCTCCACAGACTGTAGAATATGATGTGGGCCTCCGTAGTCCAGGTGTGTATGTTATACAGAGTTCTGGCCAACAAAGAGGCTGTCTGCTTATTTCATTGATTTCCAAATTCTTTGGGAGGGACTCTTGTCCTTTCATGGGTCAAGCATGGCCAGGTGGGTGGAAGTCAAGTTTTACGAATAAGGCTCAACTTGGGCTGTGAGTTTGTGGGTCAGGGTCGGGATGTCACGTCCCAGGGAAAGGGGTGGTGGGATGTGCCAACATTCCCAAAGGCTTCTGGCATGGTCTCACAGTAGATTCTGTGTTCTTGATGGCAGAGAGGGGGTTTTATATTTTTATTATTTTATTTTTTTTTAAGATTTTATTTATTTATTTGACAGAGAGAGACAGCGAGAGAGGGAACACAAGCAGGGGGAGCGGGAGAGGGAGAAGCAGGCTCCCCGAGGAGCAGGGAGCCTGATGCAGGGCTCGATCCCGGTACCCTGGGATCATGACCTGAGCTGAAGGCAGACGCTTAACGACTGAGCCATCCAGGCACCCCGAGAGGGGGTTTTATTAATCTTAATCCCAATTCCCCTCAACCCAGAGTAGCTTGGGCAGTGCTCCTACATTTATGTGGAAATGAGTAGAAAGGATATAGAATGCACAGCTACATCTCAGTTGGTTTCTGATGAATATGATCTGGAAATCATCAAGTGACTTCAAATTTTTCTAAAGTGAGGAACCCAACTAATTCCTCTTTTTTTCTCACTTCTGCTCAGAAGTAAGAATATGCTTTTCTTGCTAGGTTTTGCCTTTTCTGACTTTCCTCTTTTTTTTTTTTTTTTTTCCCCAGAGGCTTAGTTTAATGAGTTAGCTTTTCAATTTTAGGAGCCACTTGTGCTAAATTGTCTTTTACCTTTTATCCAAGTGCTGATGTTTTCCGGTATCAGCCTGACTTCGTGATAAACCTTCACAGCTGAGCCTGCATAAATGGCTTTTGTGGAAGTTACCGTGAGAGTGTTTTAGGTGACTTTATTTTCACTTTAGGACTTTATCCTTGAGGCTGTTTAGTGATGGTGAAGATGGGATCTGATATCTGTTTTTATCCAGAGAAAGCACGATGAGGCTCTCACAAAGTTTGTATCTCTGTGTTTGTCAGTTAGAAGCTGGCCCTGCGGGCGGGGTGGCTCAGTCATTAAGCATCTGCCTTCGGCTCAGGTCATGATCCCAGGGTCCTGGGATCGAGTCCCACATCGGGCTTCCTGCTGGGAGGGGAGCCTGCTTCTCCCTCTCCCACTCCCCCTGCTTGTGTTCCCTCTCTGACTGTGTCTCTCTCTGTCAAATAAATAAATAAAATCTTTAAAAAAAAAAAAAAAAAAAGAAGCTGGCCCTGGATGCAGGCCCCCAAGGTGAGGTCACTTGTGTTTCTGTGCTTCCAGAGGTTGTGCAACTGCTTTTCTCTCCTCCCTTTACCACTCGAAGGTGACTTGCAGTTCGGGGGCCTTTCTGACACAAATGCTGACTTTTCATATATCACTTGGATCTCACTTTCGTCTTAGAATGGAAGTATGTGGGCAGGTGAATGGGGATTGCCCTCTGGTAGCCAAATCAACAACTATGGTTTTTTTTTTTTTTTTTAAATTATGTTAATCACCATACAACTATGTTTTTGAAATAGAAGCTGTTCTAACTTCTAGCCCACTAAAGCCCCTTGTTTTTGTAATGTGGCACAAATAACTTTATCCCTCTGGATCCTAAATTTAATTGTCTACAAGGTGGGAATTTAATATATTTTTTTAAAGATTTCATTTATTTATTTGAGACAGTGAGCGAGAGAGCAGGAACAGGAACAGAGGGAGAGAGAGAAGCAGACACCCCGCTGAGCAGGGAGCCCGACTTGGGGCTCCATCCTGGGACTCCCAAGATCAGGACCTGAGCCAAAGGCAGACGCTTAACCAACTGAGCCACCCAGGTGCCCCACGAGGTGGGAATTTTAATGCAGTCCCACAAATAGGTGTGAAAACTATATTGAAAGTTTTCAGTAGATTGAAAAACACAGGTTAAATACACAGAAGGTGTTCTTCCTGTTTTCAAGAATTAAAAAAAAATCTAACTCACATGCTTTTTTTTCATACTTTCTTTTTATGGTTACATGTTTGTTTGTTTCTCTTCAAATTCATCTGAACACACAGTAGATTTTCAACTCAGAAGTTTAGTTCTACAAACACTTTGGGTATCCACTATATGCCAGGCACTGCATAGGATGCTGGAGACGCAAGTAGGAAGGAGAATTCACAAGAGTGGAATCTGTGCCTTCTACAGCTTTATTTCACAGGTATCTAAGAGCTTGGAGTGGAAAGCTTGACAGGCAATGAATAAACATCTGCTGATAATGAGAATTTATTGAGCCCCACTTGGTGTCTGGTGCTTAGCACTATGGTCAGTGCTGAGAAGAATATTAAAATAACGACTGTACTTATAAGAGGTTACTAGATGCCAAGCACATTACCTAAATTACTTTTCTTCCTTTTTTTAAAGATTTATTTACTTATTTGAGAGAGAGAAGGAGAGAGAGAAAATGAAGGGGCAGAGGGAGAGAGAGAACCGAAGCAGACTCCCTGCTGAGCCTGATGCGCGGCTCCATCCCAGGACGCTGAGATCATGACCTGAACCAAAGTCAAGAGTCAGACATTTTAACCAACTGCGACACCCAGGGCCCCCCCCCCCAATTACTTTTCTAAACAACTCTGTGACACAGGAACTCTTATTCCTATATTATGCATCGGGAACCTGAGGTCCCAAGCGATAAAGCAGTTTTCTCAAGGTCACAGAATTAGTGAGTGGTGAACTTGGGATTTGAACCCTAACGTCACTGGCTCCCGCATGTACTGTTAATGAGTATACCCACTGCCACATCCACGCGCTCTGCACTCAAGCCCCCGCATGTGGGGCAGCAGACGTGGTGTGCTTGCGAGAGCCAGAGCAAGGGGATATGGTATTTACAGTAAGGATGGAGGAATGCAGAAGCAAGGAATTCAGCTGCAATGGAAGAACTTGGACTGGACAAGGGGAATGAGGGCTATGATGCTGGTTTTAAATGGCTAGAGAGCGTCCTCCCTTCTGGTCTGAGCCCCTTCCCCCCCCAACTCGTTTTATCCAGACTCTACCTGACCTAAATTCCAGAGTGCCAGGCAGGTTGAGGGTATGTTCAGCTGTTAATGTTATATACTTTTTTTCTGCTTTCCTCTGGACCATGGGTTTGTTTTTGTGCTGTCTTGAAAATATCTTTATATTACAAAAGAAAATTTCAGTGGCATTTTTCACAGAAATAGAATAAACAGTCCTAAAATCTGTATGGAAGCAGAGAAGACCTCAAATAGCCAAAGCAATCTTAAGAAGCTGGAGGCATTGTGCTCCCTGAGGTCAAACTATATTACAAAGTTGTAGTCATCAAACCATTATGGTATTGCCTAAAAACAGACACGTAGATCAAAGGGACAGGATAGAGAGCCCAGAAATCAACCATTCTTATTCAGTCAATTAATTTATAATGGAGTAACCATGAATATACAGTAGGGAAAGGACAGTCTCTTCAACAAATAGTACTCGGAAAACTGGACAGCTACATGCGAAAGAATGAAACTGAACCACTTTCTTATACCGTACACAAAAAACAAGAGCAAAAACCCTAAACAAATGTTAAAAAAAATGGGCAGAGGAACCAAATAGACATTTTTCCAAAGAATGCATACAGATGGCTAACAGGTACATGAAAAAATGTTGAATATCACAAATCATCAGGGAAATGCAAATCGAAATCACAATGAGATACCACCTCACACCTGTCAGAATGACTGGTATCAATAAACAAGAAATAATCAGTGTTGGTGGTGGGAGAAAAGAGAACCCTCGAGCACTGCTGGTAGGAATGTAAGCTGATGCGGCCACTGTGGAAAACAGTATGGAGGTTCCTCAAAAAATTAAAAATAGAACTATCCTATGATCTAGCAATTCCACTTCTGGGTATTTATCCAAAGGAAATGAGAACACTAACTCAAAAGATATATATACCCCCGTGTAAATAATGAATTATTTACATTAGCCAAGCTACAGAAACAACCTAAGTATCACTGATGGATGAGTGGATAAAGAAGATGTGGGACATACACACACACACACACAGGAATATTATTTAACCCTAAAAAAGAACGAAATCTTGCCATTTGCAACAACGTGGATAGGACCTTGAGGGTATTATGCTAAATAAATAAGTCAGAGAAATACAGATACCATATAATCCCACTGATTGGTGGAATATAAAACAAAAGCAAAAACCAAGTTCATAGATACAGAGAACAAATTAGCGGTTGCCAGGGGTGGTTATAAAATAAATACGATGGGGTGTAGAGTACAACGCAGTGACTATGGTTAATAATACTGTATTGCATATTGGCACGTCGCTGATAGAGTAAATCTTAAAAACTCTTATCACAAAAATGAATCCTGTAATTTTATATGGTGATGAACACTAACTAGACTTACTGTGGTGATCATTTCACAGTACATACAAATATTGAATCATTATGTGGTACACCTGAGACTAGTATAATGTTGTATGCCAGTTATACCTCAAGAAGAAAACATACCTGTGAAGGTGATGTTGGGAATGGTGTGGTTGGTGACATACGAGACGAGACAGAAAATGTCATCCATCAGTTGGAAAGTTCAGGGAATCATGGATCCTGAGCTGCTGATCAAATCCAGATTCAGGCACTGCACACAGATTTTCTGGCTCTGACTCCTGGGGACACAACAGAGGACAAGCTGTTGAGTACATGCGATGATCTGAAGTTTGGGAAGTGGAGCGTTAGAGAAGAGGAAGCATGAGTTTTCCAGATGTTACTTGACTTGCTAAAATCATAAATCAAGAAGTAGAGGAAGACCTACAGTAAAGGTTGCCTGATTCCTCCCACTCTATTAAAAACTATAGTAAAGATTTTTTATTGTGATAATGTTACGTAAAATTTTCCAGTTTGACTATTTTTAAATGCAATCTGCTGTGCATTAAGTACATTCAGTGTTGTGTAACTATCAGCACCATCCAAATCCAGAACTTCTTCATCTTCCTAATAATAACTCGGTTAGCCATTAAATATTAACTCCCCATTCCTCTCTCCTCCCAGCTCCTGGCAACCACCTTTTTATTTTTTGTCTCTGTGAATTTGACTTCTTGAGGTACTTCATGTAAGTATCATACAATATTTGTGCTTTTTGTATCTGGCTTATTTCATTTAGCTTAGTGTTTTCAAGGTTTATCAACGTCATAGTGTGTGTCAGTATTTCTTTTTAAGGCTGAGTGGTATTGCATTATGTATTTGTACCACATATTATTTGTTTATTCATCCGTCAGTGGACACTTGGGTTTCTTCCACCTTTTGGCTATTGTGAATAATGCAGCCATGAATAGGGGTCTCTAAATACCTGTTCAAGTCTTTGCTCTCAATTCTTTTTCTGGATTTTGTGGTCATTCTGTTTTAATTTTTGAGGAACTGCTTAAAAGTTTGTTTTTGAGATAGCTAGCTCTCTTTGTCTGTGGCAGCAATGGACTGTACCATTGCTGTGTATTTTTCTCAAGTCCGTCCAGAAGAGTGGTGCTAAATAGACTCTACTCTTGGCTGGTGACACCAGCAAGTGTGGCATATGGTGCTCTCCTCAGTCTGAGAGGCATTCAGTTGTCTCTTGACTCCGCCATAGTCTCTGTCTCTCTGTCGTAATTTCAGGTTCTCGTGGACAGTTTTGATCCATGATAGGTTGGAAGTGTTGAAAAGTGCCATAGACAATGGATACCACTTAAGTACATATTTTAACTTGCCTTGAGGTAAGCAAGCACGTTAAAAAAATAGATGAAGAAAACAGAGAGAAGGACCTGACAGAAAATAGGAACTGAGGGAAGTCTGAGACACATGAAAGGCTTCATACACATTTCTGCAGCCTAAGGGAATGGCCAACAGATGTGAAGCAGGGCTGGATTGAGCCCAGGCCAGTCAAGTCCCACCTCAGAGATCCTGGGAGAAGGACACAGCAGAGAGATGGGGCTATTCCCTGGGCACGTGTAGCTCTGCAGGTGCTCTCTAGTTATGGGAAGGTAGGCCTTGGGTCTTGGTTTTCAGCCTTTTCTTCATTAGCACCCACCCATACCCAGTGAACCTTTTTAGACTTTTTTTTTTTTTCTATTTGTCCCCCTCCCCATGAACTATTAATACCATGGAGATACTGATTATCTGTTTATACACTTATATTATGCCTTTGCTTTATACATAAAAAGTATAAAATATTTTTCACTCCCCAAAGTAAATTGTCACCTTGTGTTGATGTGGTTCCCACTGAGAAAGTATGCTTCATACCACACTGGTTGTAACTGTCTCCATCTCCCCCAAATTCAGTCGCCAGTCCCCTGGCCCCCGACCCCCAAAATTCCAAACCAAAATCAAAAGAAGTTTTTGGTGGACTCCCACGTGGTTCTTGCAGATTTCCCCGTATTACTCTTCTGGGAGAGGCTTAGGAGATAATATGGGTAATAACGCTCTTGTCATGCAAGTGTTCTTTTTTAGCCCTGTTGTTTCTGTGCTTGGAGACACCGCAAATGCTGTGGAAATGCAGAGCTCTCGTGATGCACTGGCGTAGAGGTTTTTTTTTTTTCCCCCTTAAGTTTGTGAAATACATTTTCAATGTATAATAAAATAATTTGTTATCCTAGCCACTCTCCTGGCAAGGCCCCATTATTCGTCCCCTCATTATTCTTGTGTTGATCAGGAGGCTGAAGCGGAGCGAGGCTGAATTCAACAGCATGTGAAATATTTGTCACCGAAGCAATGTGGGCAAGTCAGACAGTTTGAACATCACTTTAAAGAAGGTCTGGCCTACACACGCTACAGCTAAAGATATCTGAACATGCTGTTTCCTTAGGGTGTTTATAAAAATCCATTTTAATAGTGGAATATAATTCTCCGAGACAGAAGGTACTATTTTTGGGCATATACCAGTATTTATAAATGTGTGTGTATGTGTATATGTACACACACACATGCACACATACACTGAGACACTGTCTTTGTAGTCATCCAAACGGGCATTTGAAAAACCTGGCTGCTATTTGGTCGCATCATCTTTGTAAACTGTATTAGTCATCTGTGACTGTATAACACATTATCCCGGCACTCCGCAGCTTACAACAGCACACGTTTATTGTCTCTCAGTCTCTGTGGGTCAGGAGTCCGGGCATGGCTTAGTTGGGTCTTCTGCTTCAGGGTTTTAGATATAATCAAGGTGTTGGCTGGGGCTGTGATCTCACTGGAAGGCTCTATGGGGAAGATTCAGTTCCAGATGCATTCACATGGTTGCTGGTAGGATTCTACCAGCCTCCCTTGGTTCCTTGCCATACGGGGCCCTCACGACATGGCAGCAAGCAAGAGAGGAGGCAGGAGATGGCTAGCAAGGCGGAAGCCATACTTTTTGTTACCTAATCATACAAGTGACATCCATTGCTTATTTTGTACTGTGTTCATGAGATGTAGCCCACCCTCAAGGGAAGGGGATTACACGGGGCATAAACCAAGAGGCAGGAATCACTAGGAGCAGTGTCAGTACTGCTCACCATACTGACCTCAGCTGATTGGTATGCCAAGTTGCATGCACAACTGTTAAATTCTTTTTGACATATATTGGGAATTGGTAATAATTAGAAGTTGGTAAGGGTCAACTGCACCCTCAAAACCTTACTACCAGCTTATAAAAAAGTTCTGCAGCATGTACATTTTGTTAACCCTTTGTTTAGAAGTAGGCACAAAATAGTTGACCTGTTTCATCAGTTTGATTAAATCTCTGTCCTTTTGGGTGCTCTGACCATGAGTCGCATCAGCAGCTAACTCACTGAAAGCAGAGCTGACACTATTCCAAAGGCAGGATTCAGCTGTTTTAAAGATCGCATCAGGCGGCCAAATCTTCTGATCCAGTGGGTGGTCATAGGACCATCTAGGCATAAACTTTGGGTGCCATCCCTAAAGCTGGCTGGCATAGGGCTTGCTGGATAGAATCTTAGACCTTCGTTGTACAAGGATGGGTGTATCTCTGGAAATTTGAGCTGACCCCTGTATCTTAAGTTCCCCTAATTAAATTAACGAGAGTCCATGTGGCACATTCGCTAGGAAGTCACTAACTTTACCAGTGGAAATTCACAATTTTTTTTTTTAAGATTTTATTTATTTATTCGAGAGAGAGAATGAGAGAGAGAGAGAGCATGAGAGGGGGAGGGTCAGAGGGAGAAGCAGACTCCCCGCCGAGCAGGGAGCCCGATGCGGGACTCGATCCCGGGACTCCAGGATCATGACCTGAGCCGAAGGCAGTCGCCCAACCGACTGAGCCACCCAGGCGCCCGGAAATTCACAATTTTAACATTCCTTATTCCAATTATCAAAGCCCCTGCTGTTCGTTTTCAAGGACAAAGGTAACTGAAGTTTCTGGAGAGTAGGTTTGCTGATTAGCCTGCTCATAGCCCAACCTGTAGAGCCTGAAGCCTGCATGGGGACAACCGACTGTCCCTGGTGTACGATATGAACTAACACAGGCACCATAATAGGATACTGAATGTGCTGACGTATTTTTAGGCAAATTGTAGATGTCCTAATAATCATGTACCAGATTTCAATTCCTGAACCTAGGATATTCTGCCTTTAGAAAGATTATTTAGCGGGCACCTGGGTGGCTCAGTCGTTAAGCGTCTGCCTTCGGCTCAGGTCATGATCCCAGGGTCCGGGGATCGAGCCCCACATCAGGCTCCCTGCTCCGCGGGAAGCCTGCTTCTCCCTCTCCCACTCCCCCTGCTTGTGTTCCTGCTCTTGCTGTGTTTCTGTCAAATAAAAAAAAAAAAAAAAAAAAAAAAGATTCTCTCTCCAGGGCGCCTGGGTGGCTCAGTCATTAAGCGTCTGCCTTTGGCTCAGGTCATGATCCCAGGGTCCTGGGATCGAGCCCCGCATCGGGCTCCCTGCTCAGTGGGAAGCCTGCTTCTCCCTCTCCCACTCCCCTTGCTTGTGTTTCCTCTCTTGCTGTGTCTCTCTCTGTCAAATAAGTAAATAAAATCTTTAAAAAAAATAAAAATAAAAAAAGAAAGATTATTTAGCATGAAACAAGGTTTTGGTTGTGTGTTTAACATAAGGATTGAATGTGAAGCTTCAGAGAAGTGCTCTTCGGTCCATGCTCTGGTTTTTTCACTTCCTAGATGTCGCATTTCACATCTTGGACCCTCAATTTTCTCATCTCTAAATTGGAGTGATAGTGGTGTACTTCATAGGGATATTTTAAAGATTAAGTATGGCTGGCAAATAAAGAAACTTCAAGAATTACTAGCATTAAGAGAAGTTCTCTGATAAGAAAGATATTTTTATATGTAAATACCCTCTTACATATTTACCTGAACAAAAATTTGATTGCAGCAGTTTATGGTTTTTAGAAATTATTTTTTATCATTTGTTTAAATCCATAATTTTAATACTCATTTTATCCACATTTAACATTTTGATTTAGTTCCTTCTATGTGTCTTTGTGTATGTTGGCATACATATGTATGCCTGTATGTATGTATGGTATTTTTTTGAAAGACAAAATTGGGATTTTTTTTAAAACATTTTATTTATTTATTTAATTGACAGAGAGAGACAGCGAGAGAGGGAACACAAGCAGGGGGAGTGGGAGAGGGAGAAGCAGGCTTCCCGTGGAGCAGGGAGCCCGACGTGGGCCTCGATCCCAGGACCCTGGAATCATGACCTGAGCTGAAGGCAGTCACTCAACCAACTGAGCCACCCAGGCGCCCCCGACAAAATTGGGATTATTCTGTTTAGTTAGCCCATCTTTTTCATTAATGGACACACTGTTAACATTTTCCTTAAAAACATGAGTTTTGATGCCTTCATAATAGTCCATTGGCAGAATTGCTTTTCTTGTTGGTTTCCATTTTTTTTCACCATTATAGATAATATTGTGGTAAATCCATGAATACAAATGTTTGTGTATATTTCTCATCACTTCCTGGGTTAAAGAGTGTGCACATTTTTCAGACCTTTGATGCGAATCGCTAAATTTCTTTACAAAAGAATTTTTGCCAATTTGTAGCTTCCACCAGAAGCCAACTCAGTATTGCCAGTTTTCTTGCTGTGTGACTTGAATGAAGGACCTCTTAGAACTTCATTTGTCATTAGGAAATCAGGGTTCATTATTCTACCCTCATAGGATTATTGTGAAGAGGAAATGAAATTGTTAGCTCCAGTCTTCTGATGCCTACTCCAAAGACATTGAAAGTTAATGCTTCTGTCATTAACTAATTGTTTGACCTCAGTCCTCCTCCACGCTAATGGTGTTGCCTTGGACTGGTTGCCCAGAGCTGCTCAGTTCCTCATCTGTGAAATGAATGTCTAGTAGACACACGTGCATGGTAGTCACTACCCTAAAAAAGAATGGACGTTTCAAAACCCAGTAATTCTAAGAGGAAGACAGCAAATAAAAGTGTCATTCAAAAGAATAAATAAAAGTCACCAGTATGACATATGAACATCAGTATAATAACCTGTATTTCCTTCTTGGTTATGTGAATCTTCAAGATTTTTTATTGCTAGATCAGTTAAATGATGGTAACGGCCCTCTGCTTACCTATTCCCTCCCCATCAGCTCAGCTTGTCCTGCTTTCTCTAGAGTTTTAGTGCCAAGCAATGTAGCCTTTTTTTTTTTTTTTTAAGATTTTATTTATTTATTTGAGACAGAGAGAATGAGAGAGAGAGAGCACATGAGAGGGGGGAGGGTCAGAGGCAGAAGCAGGCTCCCTGCCGAGCAGGGAGCCCGATGCGGGACTCCATCCAGGGACTCCAGGATCATGACCTGAGCCGAAGGCAGTCGCTTAACCAACTGAGCCACCCAGGCGCCCAACCAAGCAATGTAGCCTTTGTAGTGAAAACCTCTCGGTGAAAATAAGAATGCTGTGAGTGATAACAGTCTTTGGTCCTTTCCCTGAGTTTAAGTCAATGCCTTTACCTTGACTGTGAGACTTAAGAATCCAGAATCCCGTGATGGCTCATTTGAATTCATCAGGGTTGTAATAGACTGCTCAGTGGTAAAACTTTGGGGGAAACCCTGCAGTCAGCCAGCTGCAACTGTGGGGCATTGCCTGCTATGAAACTCGATGAACCTGAGAAGTTAGGCCCTTAGCTGAAATGGCAGAAAGTGGTTTCTTGAGCCCTACATGTGTCACTGGCATTATTTGCATAGTGATCGGAAGTCATGTCTCCACACATCATGCCGCATTTATTTTTAAAAAAATTTTTTTAAATTTATTTTATTGTTAGTCACCATACAGTACATAATTAGTTTTTGATGTAGTGTTCCATGATTCACTGTTTTCGTGTAACACCCAGTGCTCCATGCAGTACGTGCCCTCCTTAATACCCATCACCGGGCTAACCCATCCCCGCACCGCCCTCCCCTCCAGAACCCTCAGTTTGTTTCCCGGAGTCCATAGTCTCTCATGGTTCGTCTCCTGCTCTGATTACCGCCCCCCTTCATTTTTCCCTTCCTTCTCCTAATGTCCTCCATGCTATTCCTTATGTTCCACAAATGAGTGAAACCATATGATAATTGACTTTCTCTGCTTGACTTATTTCATGCAGCATTTAATGCAGGGGCCAAGAATCAGGAAATCGGGTGGGGGCCCTGCCTTGGCCGCACTCAGTGGCCACATTGCTTGGACTGGTTGCTCTGAACTTCAGTATCATCTTTTGTAAATCGAGATTGGACTAGGAGGGTTGGTTTTAATTCTGACATGATGTGATTTTCTTTGGAGCTGTCCCTCCTTTCCCTCAGCGTGTAAATACCAAGATTTAAAAATTTTTTCTGACAAATTGTCTTTAAGCCTGCATCAAAATCCAAGAGTTTAAGTTAAGTGGGGATCCAGGACTGTCAGAGATATTTCATGTAACAAGTAGATGGTCAAGGGTTGAGGTGGTGGCAATAAAATATTTAAAAATGATAAACATGCTTTCATAAAACACTAGTTAGCAAGGGGGGATGGTAAGCATGTGGTAGGGATGTTAAGTTTCATTTTAGAGTCCTATTCAGGTGAGCTAAATAAAGTGCTTATTACAAAAGATTTGTAGGAGTCGTAGGGGTCTTTGAGCTGTTGGTACCCCATAATAGACATGTTGCCTTATTTTTAATCCATGTTTTCTGAAAACACAGACTGTTCTGGAAATTTGGAAAAAACCAGATACAGTATTAATATTAACTGTAATCTATTGAGTTTTACCATGAGCCAAGCACTGCACTATTTCATGAGCAGTGGGTTCTCCCAGTGACTCTGAGAGAGAGTCCATTTTACAGATGAGGGAGTGGAGGCACAAAAGTTATTTTACCTGCCCAGGGTCATCAACCAGCAGGTGGCAGAGCTGGAATTCCAGGGGGTCTGACCTCAGAGCCCATCTTCTTAACTGCCTACTCTTTGACTCCCTGACCTGGAGGGCAGAATCCTTTCCCCCAAAGAGCTTGACTGGGGAGACAGGACAAATGCATGGTCTCCATCAGCTTGGGGTATGACCTTGGAGTCAGATGACCTTGAAGTCAACACTTGTCAGAACATAGAGAAAATGTCATCTCCGTAACACTGTGATACTTGCTTGCTTTCCTAATGCTCCTTTACTCTCACACCCACCCAGGAATCTTTGGCGATTTGGGAGCCATGTTCTCCCCACTGTTCTGGATAGACTTTCCAAGCAGTCTATTACTTTTCTGAGTTCGCTCTCCCACTCTGTTGTGCTAAATTCAAAAACAGAGACAATAAGAAAATAGGTATTTGTGGCCACCATAAATCTTCACATACCTCATATAAACCTAAGGCAGACACAGAATTGAAGACTGAAACAGCGCTGGCCAGGTGGCATTGAAATACTGGAAAAATTGGGGCTGTGTCTGCAGATTGTGTGGATTAAATGCATTTGAGGCCCAAATCTTTTGTGGATCAAATCTATTGTAGGACTGGACTTGAATTCAGCTGGGTTCTTTGTGCTAAATTAAGATTCTTAGTTTGACCAAAAGGCCAGGAAAATGTCATTGAGGCTTCTCAGATCAGGAGTAAATATAGAATTCTGGGTAGAGCAACTTGAATTGCAAAGGTAATTTAATTTCTTAAAGGTACATCCAATAGTTAAACTTCAGTTGTGTGCTTAAGCCCTGCAGCATACTAATTAAATGCTCTGTGAGTTCTCTGAGGTGTCCAGCTGTTCTCCTTGAAGTCGTTCTTCCTTCTCTGTAGGTGGGATTTCTTATTCTGTGTCCCCACTCTGTGGGAGAATTTCATCTCTTGCTGAATGACCCCTTTGGTTGTGCCCACCCTCTGTGGGACTTGTGGTACCAGGCAGAGCCCCAGAAGCAGAGGGGGAGAAGGCTGGAGAGCCTGCCAGGTAAGGAGGAAAGAAGCCTGTGGCTTGTGAACCCAGGTTTGTTGGAGTGATATTTCTTTGTCACTTTCCATTTCTTTGGAATCCCACTTGCTGCCTGGGATTTGACCATTCCCTCCCTCCCTCCCTCCCTCCCTCCCTTCCTTCCTTCCTTCCTTCCTCCCTCCCTCTTCCCTTTTTTTCTTCCTTCCTTCCTTGGGGGGAGGGAGGGGCAGAGCGGGGAGAGGGAGAGAGAGAATCTTAAGCAGGCTCCAGGCTCATCGCTGAGTCCAACAGGGGCTCGATCTTAAAACCCTGAGATCATGACCTGAGCCAAAATCAAGAGTTATCAGACACTTAACCGACTGAGTCACCTTGACTCCTTATTTCTTGTCTAGCTTTCTTACTTAGAGTCTAGCTAAATTATGTTTCTGTTTTTCTCTGAATTTTGTTAGTAAAGGAAAATGGTGGGTTTTTGAGAGTTAATTAACTCCTTTCGTACACCAATTTAAGAAGAATTTAAAGGCTATAATTAAAAAAAGTTCTCAGTTGATGGCCTCTGGTGGGGATGTTGCTTTTTTACTTTTTAAGATACTAACATTTTTTAAAGCTTACTGGTTTTTCTCTTCGCTTCTTGATATGTTTGAGTATTTCATAATTTAAAAAATGGCTGCACTTCTCCCAAAAAGCCTCTTTCAGTCTGTATAAAAAAAAAAAAATTAAGGTTTTGTTTAAAATGTTTTTGTATAGGCACTACCTGCACATAAATGTTTTAAAATATATATTTTCAGCAGAGCCATATAAGTTCTTTTGCCCTAGATCTCTTTGAGAACCAGCAGAATGCCCTGTACTGATCAGCTGTGTGACCTTGAGTAACTGACCCTAATTTCTGAGTCTCATTTTCCTCATCTGTAAAGTGAGGATAATATTGGAATCTACTTCATCAAGTACTTATGAGAAGTAAATGAGTTATATGCATGAAATGCTCAGGACAGGACCTGGCACACAGCAGATAATCAGTTGTTATTATTTAAAAAGAAAAATGCAAGGAAGTTATCAGCAAAAACTTATTTTTCCTATTAAGGCTGCAGACAGTTATTTAGAGGTTATGGTAAGTCTGTCTTTGAAGTCACTGGAATCTGAACTTAAAATCTCTGGGCCCTCTCTCATAGGGTGTGTACAGATCGAGCCTCTGGTGAAATGTGAATGATAGTACCTACCTTCTGAGCAGGAGCATAAAAGGGAATAGTATAAAGAAGTGCTTAAAATATCTTGGCATATATTAAATACTCCAGAAATGATAACTGTTATCTTGCCATTATAGCTCAAATTGGCATGTTCTTTTCAGTCTTTTATGCGCAGATTTTAAACAGTCATAATTACAGTGTAAGTACAATTTCATGTCTTGCTCTTTTCAGGTAATATTATATCATAAATGCCTATCACAGCAACTGGAGAAACTGCAAAGCCAACATTTTAATGACTGCATAATACTTCATTAAGTTGTTATATAATAATTGATTGCCCTGTTTCTTTAGGATTGAACACTGAAGTCGTTTCCAAGCTTCCCATTAGAAGACCATGTGAAGCATCTTTATACTAGAATCTTTGATATTTTGTGTCATTACCGTAGAAAAGATTCCCTGAAGTACTGGTATCAGGATGTGGCGGTTTTCATGATTCTTTGTTTGCCTTAGTGAACAGGAGGCTTCGGTGCGGGGCTCAGCACTTTATCCTCAGCACCTAGCGCACAGTCAGTGCTCAGTAAATAGTTACTGAATTAGTGAACACATGTTATTGAATGATTTTCCGAATGTGCGAAGACTTTGTTTCTATCCTAGTTTTTAAAGATTTTTTGTTTATTTATTAGGGAGAGAGAGTGAGCATGAGCGGTGCGGGGGGGTGGGGTGGGGAGGGGTTGAAGAAGAGGGAGAAGCGGACTCCCTGCTCAGTTGGGAGCCTGACCTGGGGCTCCATTCCAGGGCCCTGAGATCATGACCTGAGCCGAAGGCAGACGTTTCACCGACTGAGCTACCCAGACGTCCCTGTTTTTATTCTATTTTATTTTAAAATAGTCTTAAAGGCAGCGAAACTTTTTAGCCATTGGGGTAATAGGAAAGGTAATAACAGGTCATATTTGTTGAGCACTTTCTATGCCCTAGGCATCATCCTCAGTACTTACGTGTGTTACCTCCTTCAATCTGCATAACACTGCTCTGCGGTAAGGACTGTTACGACCATTTTATAGATTAGCAGACAGTCTACTTGCCCCAAATCACACAGGTGGTGAGTGGTAGAACCCATGTTCACATGAGGCAGTCAGACCCTTAGTCTCTTCACCTGATGACTAGATTACATATCCCTCCTACTTTACTTTTCCAGCAGCTCGTCCCTTTCCATGTCAGCCAGTCTAACAAATGATTTCCCAGGGAACCTGAATTTCTTGGCCAAATTCCAAACAAAGTGTGAATCAGGTGTCCCTGAGCCTGGAGGGTTTTGCTTAGGTCTCAGAATGGGAGCCAGAATTGCTTACAGGTGCTTGTTCTTTAAAAGGAGTCTCACCTTTGCAGTTCACCACGTGAAGGGTGTGCAAATTTTTTTTTTAAAAAAACTGTAGCTTTTTTTATCGAAGGGAAGAATTTTATCACATTGTTAAACATTCAAGGCAGCTGGGAGATTATAACGTCGTCCATGTGGGAGTTATTAATTCATGAAGGAATATCTGGGACCAAACAATACCAAGGATAAGATCCTAGGGATTAACCAATAATGCTTCCATTTAGTTAGCAATTGAAATAGAGCAATTTTTAAAGAGTATCAAATGTGCTATTACAACCATTTCTTCACTCTCTCTTTCCCCTTATCAGTTTATTATTTGATAATAATGGGGATAATGGGGATAATGGCTGGGGACTTTAAAGAATATTTGCATCTGTGAGCACTACATGGTATTTTTTTCCCCCTTTGCAAATAAATGACTCTTAAAAACAGCAGGTGGATTATCTTTAGACTATTATTTGCACATAGTGATTTTATGATTTAGTCATTTATTTGTAGCTTTTGTTCTGGTTGTTTGTGTTAATTTGTAGTATTAAATGCTTATACTTGCCACGACGTCATGGTTCTTCCGTGCACTACACAGGTGGTGTGGAGCATGGGGAGTGAAGATGAGCCCTCCTAGTTATATAGCTAAGGTCCATTACGGCCCTCCAGCTCACAGCTGTAACCTCATACCTCATTCAGCCTCCCTGGGGTTTTATCCCCAAGAAATAATGAAAGGCTTTTTGTGGGAAGTAACAGCCTCACTGGTTTTTCGATGAAACCAAGGAATTCTAATTGGCAGATATTGTGTGAAAATAGAAATGTTACCTGTGCACATGCCTGTCCTCCAGCTTCTTCCTAGTGCTTGGGAGAGCTTCACTTGGTATCAACAGAAAACGAAGCGCATTTGGAGAGGAGATGAGGTGCTTTTATCCTTAAGGCAGTTTCAAGAATTACGTGTAGCTTCGTTTCAGCCCGCCTCCCCTAAAGAGATAAATTAAAATCACCCAGATGTAGATGGAAATAACTTTGGGATGGCAGGAAGGAGTATGCCTAGGGCAACATGTCATTTTTGGGGGATTTGACTAAGAGAAGCCTGCAAACGTACCTTTTTAAGGAGGTGATGTATTGTGGGCTCAGTCACAAAAACCTGGGTGTGAATCTGGATTCTGCACTTACATAGCTGGGTGCTGTTGGTCAAGTTTCTGAGCCTCTGTGAGTCTCATTTTCTTCACGTCACTGACTCGTACGTTGAATGTGAGGCTTAAATGAGACCAGGCCTATAATGTGCTCGGCACAGCCTAGTAGGGCCGTAGTCTTTCTATAAATAGTTCTTTCCTGTGATTTGGATTCTAGTTCTGTTCCTTTTGCTGAAGACCCTGTGACCTAGAGAAAGCTGGCTTACTCTGTGGGGCTCAGTGTTGTCAAACGGAAGTTTTAGTAACTCTTAGAGGTGATGCGAAGATCAGGTGAAATGTGCTTGGAGAAATCTGATCCAGGCATGAGGTGAGCCCTTGCTGACATATCCTCTGGGTCACTGACCATCCACTGAACTGGGGGGGGGGGGTGCCTGGTTGTGGGAGTCCCACTGTGAGGGGCCCGTGGTCAGATTTGGGTCTGCAGAGAAATCAATAGTCGCTTTTCAGGCCGCAGGGAGAAAGGGTGGGAATGCCTGACAAAAGTCTGTCATGTGTCAGTAGCTTTGTATGTTGCCTCAGTGAATCCTCACAGCAATCCTGCAAGGAGGCGTGCTTGCTCACCTCCCTCCACCCATTGTATGGGTCCACAAACAAAGCCATTGAGGTAAATACCCATTGTGGAAAGAGTTGGAGAAATCCAGGTTTAAATTTCAGGTTGGTCACTTACTCACTCTGTGACCCTGAGCAAGTTATTCTCCTTTGAGGCCCAGTTTCCTTACCTGGAAATGGTGAGAGTGAACGTGTCTTTTAGCTCAGGGGACTCTTGAGACGATTAACTGAGATAATTTCAGTATTGGTGAGATTTGGTGTGATGGGTTTTTGACTGAAAGACGGCTTTTAAAAATTATATTTCCTTCAAAGGACACATGAGATATGAAGACGCAGTAGGCTGGCCTTACATGTAAAGAAAATTGTTGACGTACAGAAATTAATATGAATGTGGGTGAAAAGAAGGGGAGAGATCAAAGCAAAAGGAGAATTACCTGGGCATCTAGTGCATTTATTTATTCTGTTAGAGACAACAAGCATGCTGGTAATCATTTTATCTCTCAGAACAGGGAAGAAGCAAGGCGGAATTATGACTGTGCTTAAATTTGGTGAATAGTGAATAAGTGCCGATAAAGGGAAGTGATAGGAGCCTTGTGTTTTAGTTTGTTTGTTAAAAGCGTTGGTACTGGGCCCCTTCAGTGTGCCAGGCACTGAGGCAGGAAGACTGCCTTATAATGAGGACTGACAGATGGAATAGAGGTAGAAAGCCTCCCCTCCTTGGAGGTTTCTAAGCAGGCAACAGAAGATCGTTTGTTAGAAATGTCATGGATGGCATGTGGCACTAGGTTGGAGGCTGCCCTGTTGGTTAATTAGTGGTGAAAAAGCCATATAGTCCAAGTCAAGAAAAATAAAATTATATATATGTCGTTTAAAAAAACTAAAAATGAAAATAGACTAATGGGGTTACACTGGAGGGTTGGGGAAGGAATTTCATAAAATAGGCAAACACCAATGCCTAAATGCCTTTTAGCCACTAACCTGTTCATGCCACGTCAGAGTTTATTTGAGAACTGGCAAGAGGGAAGTGGCTTGGTCATCTTTCATCCTGGTATTTGATCCTGGGACACCTCTCTGACTCAGGTGCATCACCCACAGTTCCTTGCAAAGACTTTGCTCTCTGGACTAGATATTTTAGTGTCCTTTCCAATTCTTAGTTTTTATTATTTGGGGGTATATTCTTTTCCACAACCAGTTGTGAGATTAAATATTTTCTTTAAGGAGAGAGGGAGTTTTATAACGTGAAGCACAGACATCTGGGTTATTATATCTGTTAATGTTCTGCAGTTACACCTAAAGATTTTGGGTTACTTATCAAAATAAAAATGAATCTTACGCAAGAGTTTTTTAGCTGCTATGGGAAAATTATATTGAGGTCATACATCCTATCAGATATTCCTACTTGAAAAGCATTGTATTTAAAATAATTTGTAGAGGTTATTAAATATTGATTCATGTATTAAGAATCGTGCCATTTAGTTCGGGAGCAGGGCTGCAATGTCTGATTTATTTATCAGGCTTTTTGAACATATTTAAATAGGGAAGGGAAGAACAAGCTCCTGCTGTGTACCCAGCAGTATAATAGGCATTTTCACATATGCAATCTCATTTATGCCTTCTGCCCCCTTGTGCGGAAACATCCTGGATCCTGGACTCTCAATCCTGATTGCTTTGGGTCAAATCAAGACTCTTTGCTTGTTAGTTATTGTGTGATTTTGGCCCAGATGCTTAATTTTTCTGAACCTCAGATCTCATCCAAAAAAAAAAAAAAAGGTAATCCTCTGAGGCAGATAGGAGAGTAAACTAAGCCAATGGCAGGTAAACCACTCAGCACAGTGCTTGGCGTAGAGTATATGTCAATAATTTTGACTGTTGTTTGGTGTTATCCTAGTTTTATGGATGAGGAAGACCTAAATGTAAAATAATTAACCTACATCAGGTTAAAAGATGCTTTAATGGGCAAAAGATGTCTTCCTGGAGAAGCTTTGAGCAGTGTTTCTCTTACTTTTACTGAGAAAACTGGATGTGGACTCCTCCCTTTTTCCCCACAGACGATGCCCACTGGCCAGGTGTTTCTCCCTTCTCCTGGAGCTTCCTTTCTGTTGCGGGGAGGGGATGGCTGACAGTACAAAATATTTGAAAAAGCACGATCATTTTTTATCGTGATGAGTGCTATAAAGACAGTAGGACCAAGCTGTGTGATCCAGGCTGTGGCCAGGCTGTTTTAGCTAGGGCTGTCGGGAGTCTCCGAGGAGGTGCTGGGTGAGTTGAGATCTCAGTATGGCAAGGAGGTAGCCGGCCACTGGAAGATCTGGGGATGTTCCTGCTGGAGGGAACAGTGCGTGAAAAAGAAAGGAACTGAGCATGCTGCCTGCATGGAAAGCAGGCTTGTGTCTTTGCAGGGCATCAACCGTCGTCGGAAATCCCTGGAGCCATGATAGTGAGTGTGCATGTCTTATAAGAGCAATGGGACACTGGAAGGGTTGAAGCAGGGAGTGACATATTCTCATCCTTCCTTTTAAATTCATACTGTTAGGATTCTACACAGAGGAAGTGAAAAGATTTGCAGAAAGTTTTGTGTAAACCAACTTGAATGAAAAAAATAGAAAAAGACGTGAGGTCAACTTGATGTAAATGTTTTTATCGAAGGGTGAGTGGTTTTCTAATGTGAACTTCAGCATTTGACATTACTGTACTTTGTAAACATCCCTATGGCTAATCCAGATTCTTGGGGACCCATTTTAGGTCCTGCCTCTGCTGTCAAATTCTTTTCACACCATTCTTTTCCACCTTTTTTTTTTTTTTTTAATACTTTCATTCTTTATTCTTTCCTTGTTTTGTTCTTTCATCTCCTGGGCAGCCCTTGTTATCCTGGCCTTTTCCACTGCTCTTTGAAGAATCCTAACTCCTGGGCAGAATGCTACTGTAATGTTAAAATTCAGACTTTTTCAACCTGGCGTTCGAAAGTAATAGTTTATCAGTCTTGTAATCCATCAACATCCAGTACCTTTTGCGTGCCAAATTCTGCACCCATCTTTTATCTTTGTGATAATTAAGTGAGCTGTTCTTGTTTTGCTAAGAGCACCCCATAGATGTGTCTTTTGAGAACTGCTTTAGAACTCTGCAATTTTTATAAGGTCTAATACCACTCTCTTTGGGACCTCCTAGGTCAATCAGAGCTTCTTAAGGAAGCATCAGTTGGAGAACAGAATAAATATGCTGTCTGGATTGAGCCACCTTTAAATCCAATTTTTTCCAGCTCCCCTTCAGACAATCTTTTTGTTTCCCACAATAATCAGCTATTTCTCAGAGACTCTTAGTGTGGGGGATCTGTGAAGTGTTTTCAATCTGTGAGACTCTGGGACGCCTTTGTGGGGATGTGCTTGGCCCGCACAGTGTTGGTATTAGGGTAATGAGACCGTGAGAGGGCTCACTTCTCTGTACATTGGCAAATAGAGAAAGGTAGCCTTGTAATAGAAAAAATCTCAGAGGGGAAAGGAATAATAAAATCAAGCTGGGTTATGGTTTGTCAGTCCAAAAAGCTTTTAAGCCATATCTATAAAGGTGGATTCACTTAATGTTTGCTCTGCATTTCAGACATCATTGTGTGATAAGTGGTGTAAATTTAGCCTCTTTAAGCCTGATCTCCTAGGGGTTGAGTTTTAAGCATTGGAACTTTATTTGAAAGGGCTCTATCGATTGGGTTTTTATTTGGTCCCTCCATACTAAAGAGAGGTACTAAATAATGGTTTGGCCACCCTGTTAGGTTTTTTTTTTTTTTTTTTTTAATTCACTTTATAGGTCTCTCTCTCTGCCTCTGTTCTCCACCTTCTATTTCTAACTGTTTTCCTTAAAAAGACTAAAGTGGTATGAGAGAGGGGGGGAAAAGAGGGAAAGAAAAATCAACTGTCACATTGTGAACATAATTGATTCAATAAATAATGTCTTTCAATTCCCAAGGCCGACCTCACAGTCTTCACTTACGTCAATTAGTGTTCAGCTCCATAAGTGGTGGCATTCTTCTTAGGCTAATGGGGAGAGTTCACCGGTGCTCACTTCCTAAGAAGGGAGTGTGCTTTCCTGTTTTTAAAGACATACCGCCAGATTTATGCGAAAAGGAGGTTGCAGCGGAATCAACGTGGCTGTCCTTATTCTTCCTGAAAATAGAAGGAAGGCATTTAATTATTGTTCAGGCTTTTGTTGAAACAAACAAATAAATGGAAACAAGGGGAATGAAAACTACTAGATTGTAAGCTCAGTGTTGGCAGGGGCTTGATCTTGTTTGTTCACCATTTAATCTCCAGTGCACACAGTAGGTGCATAATTGTTGAGTGGATTTGTTGATGAGTGAATGAGAGCAGAAATGAGAGCATTTAGATCTTAGGGTAAGAATGAGGTTAAATTTCATTGCACTGGTGGTTTTGTCCCCACTCCCCTCCCCCTCCCCCTAATTCTTTGCAAGGAGAGTAGCTCTAGGAGTACCAGAGGGCAGTGTGTACCGTATCTTCCGAAATGCGTTCTCAGACTGGCAGGGCTGGGAGGGATCTTCGAGGTGGTGTCAGGCTGCCATTCACAAATTCTAGTAAATGAACCGGTTGGGCTTCAGAACCACATGAGGTATGTTACAAATCTACAGGTTCCAGGCCCCAGCCCCAGAAATGCGGACGGTGCGGCTCTCGGGAAGGCGTGGGCATCCCTCTGTGCTTCTGTGGGTTCCCCTCCAGGTGCCGGCGTGCAGCTGCACTCCCCCTTTGGCCTTGCCGTCCCCTCGGCTCTGAAGGAGCATCTGAAACCTCAAGGATATGTTACATTTTGTTTGGTGTACTCTGACACTAAATATATTTTATGGTCTTCTCTGGAGGCTCACTCCCTTGCTTTGGCACAAAATAACCCCTCAGTAGGAAGCCCCAGTCTTTTCTCTTTTAGCTCCCTCAGTGTTTACCACACCTGCCCTATCACAGGTATCACCCGGGTGCTTGCTAAAGGTGCACAGCTCTGGGGCCTGCTTGAGGTCGTCCTGTATATTCAGTTTCTGTGAGCGGTCTGGGACCTATGTTTTAAGTTAGCTTAGATCATTCCTATTCCCTGTAAACTACTTTCTAGTCCCTGAGAACAGTGTCTCCCATTCCCACCCCACCCTACCGCACCCCCTCCCGCCCCAGTCCCAGATCCAGCTCTGACTTCCTTAAAACTCTAGCTCATAATTACATCATCATCCTGTCTTTCTACGTGAAGGTTTATCCCCTGGTCTGCAGAACTTGTTCTTGAAGGAGGAAAGAGGGAATATCTGCTGTCCTCCTTCCTCCGGGGCTGGCAAGGTGGGTGCGTGGACAGGTGGGGATGTGCAGTCATGGAGTTGAGCACGTGAGAAGGGGCAGGGGAACCTTTGAAGCCAGAATAGAGTGGCTCTGTTCTCTCCTTGTGTTGTTACTCAACAGATGTATGATTTTGGGAAGATTGCTTGAACCTCTTGGAGTTACTGTTTCCTCACCTGTAAAATGGGAGTAAGAATAGTACTTGTTCAGGGGTTTGGTGTGTATTAAACTAGGTGTCCCAGGCTGGCTCTTGGGACCACAGACTCAGAGACAGAGACTTTTGTGCAGAGGGTGACTGCCCTCGGGAACAGCCCTTGTGAGGGAGTGGGGGAAACGGAATCAGGCAGGAGGGGACTTCGAACTGTGGTGATGGAGCAGTAAAGGTCTCAGCTGATCCCATGGGGACCTCTAGACCTGGGGTGTCCTTCAGTTGTCCAGAGTGGAGGGAAGGAGGCTGGGCCTTCAGGCCCCCATATCCACCGGTCCTTGGATGTGGGTGGCCCCTGGACAGGGGACATGAGCTCAGGTAAGGCAGCTCCCTTTGGCTGAGGGTGGCCGCGCCCCCAGTGCTGGCAGGTGGGGAAGGGGTGCCCAGGTGCTGGAGGGGTCTCCGCGGTACACCCTGCACCCATTACCCAGGACCACGCTCATGCAAACCCAGGCAGCCAGTGTAGCACATTCGTAAGTGCTCAGTAAGTACTCATTATTGCCATTATTATTCCAGCTCTGGCAATGCCCCTTAGCAGCTGGGCCACTTTCAAGAAGTGACTTACCTTCTCTTGGCCTGTTTTCTGTTGTTTAAAATGGAGATTCTATACTCTCCTGAGCCTGCTTCCCTTGACTAATTCTGAGCCCATATAGAGAAAATGGATGTGAAATTGGTGAGAAAAATATTATAAAAATGTAAGGTATGACTATGAGCTTACTTTTCTGAAATGAGTATAGGGCCGCGACTTGGATTTCTTGAAGGGAAAGGGTTGTGATGAATGTAAAAGTGTTTGTCCACAAACTGTGGCGTTCTGATGGTTCTTTCTTCTCTCTCTAGGGAATTAGAATAATGGAGATGCTGCTGAAGGAACAGTGTGGTGCCCCCTTAGCAGAATAAAGAATCATCAGTGAGTACCGAAAGCAAAATCAGAATTATTTACTCCAGCCATGTTTTCATGACTTTAAAGCCCTGTATGATGCATTGGCCTCCCTGGGCTACTCATGCTGTACATTTCCCAGTTACGGGCAGAGCATACTGTTTCACAGGTGTTTTGTTATCTCTTCAGCACCTTCATTTACTTTGTTTCTTTGATTTCAGAGCAGTTTGGTACCACGTACTGGGTTACAGCTGCATTCAAATTGTTTAAACTGCTCAGCACAATCCAGCGTGATTGCGACCCTCAAGGTGCCATAGATTTGTAGACTGTGGTTCAGGATTAACAGAAACTTAATTTTATTCTGGGAACAATGAAAGGAGGGGTTTAAAAGCTGTATTTGAAGCAGAAAGAGAAACAAGAAAGGGGCATGTTCTGATTGGCCAGTGAAATGAATATATTTTATTGGTCATCAGTACTTCCACTGGTTGGGAGTGGCTACCTGAAACGCTATGGAGAAGGGTTCTGGCAGCTTGAGAATACTTGTGGGCTCTGGGTGAGGGTGCTGTGCGTGACGAGCACCGTGTGTGGTCTGTAGAGCATGGGGGAAAGGCACTTGGCACCTCAAATTGAGGACAAATGCTGCCGGCGTCACAGGTAGCGGGGGGGTTTTAGAATTAATTTTTTTTTTCCTTAAGTTTTTATTGTCTACACGAAGGAGAATGGTCTCTATAGTGGAAAGGACAGAACAAAGTTATTTAAGAGAGAGCCAGAGCCTAAAATAAATGAGTGTAATGGATTTGCCTCTTACCAAATTTATTGGACTTGGATTTTTAACATCTGAGAAGCAACTTTGGACTCTAATTGTGATATACAATACAGTTTGAGAACAATTAACCAAAGAAAAAGCAAAATGAACATTTATGTACAAGTTCTTCGGCATTGAACACACGCTAGCCAGCCCTGTGAATAGATTTATTCATGACTGGGGAGGCTAAATAAGATAATTTCATTTAGCACAAGCACAGCACATGGCAGGTGCTCAAAAATGTTGAATCTAAATATGCTGTGTTCCTATGTCTACTCTGTTCTTTGAACAAAATTCTTGAGGCATTTTTGTGAGGCTCACCAAGTAGCTCTAGAGCTCACGCACTTGAGTGCGGATCCCATCTTACTCCTAAGGGTGAGGTCTAAGGTCAGCTCCAGGTTAAATGAGAGAATGTGACAGGACTCCACTTATAAGTAAACATTGGTTTTCAAACTTCAAATTAATGATTTGGAACGTCCTTGAATATCAGAATCATCTGGAGGATTTGTTAAACATAGATTGGTGGGTCCCACTCTCAGAGTTTCTGAGTCAGTAGATCTGGGGTGCTGTCCGAGGATTTGTAGTTCTAGCAGGCTCCCAGGTGATGCTGATGCTGCTGGTCCAGGGCCCACACTGAGAACAGTTGCTTTAAATGACGTCTTGTCTCTGAGTAGAGACAGATGATGAAATACAAGGGCACTGAGGAAGCTAATAGCTGGCGTTTTCAAATTGTTGTCATGTATTTTGTTGTCTTTAGATTAATCAGAGGAATGATTTTCTTGTATGGCTTTTCCCTGATTTTAGCATCTCACTCACGTCCTGTTTAACTTTTTTTTTTTTTTTCTGCTTAAATGGTGACATGCTCCACACTGGAGGAAAGACAACTGAAGAGAACAGAGATGACACTCACAGCAACTCGTGTTTTTGATTTTAAGTGAAATGAGGAAATCAACAAGTCTCACCTATTGTCATAAATTACCCATGCTCTTTTCATTTGTTTATTTGTTTTGTTTTTACTGTGGTTGAAAGTTGAGTCATGAACTCGGGGCTTTGCATTGTTTCTAAAAGCAACTTGTTCTCCTCTTTCAAGTGAAGTGGTTGAGGTCTGGGTACTACCAGGAGTTTAGTGTGGGACAGTTGTATTCAGAGCGTTTAATGCAACAGAGGTTTCGAAGGATTTACATAATTCAAGCTCTCTTAATTCATGACCCAGGGGGGCAAATGTGAAGTAACGGATATGTACTCTTACCACATAAATCTAATCCAAATTAGAGCCTGTTGCCGAGGCTTTAAGGACTTTTTCAATACCCACTTTATTGAAGTATTATTTATGTACAATTAAATTGACCAATTTTAAGTGTACAGTTTGGTGGGTTTTGACAAATACATAGTTATGTAAGCATCGCAAAAAAGATGATATAGAACATTTTAAGGCTTTGATGTTGCTGCCGTGTTTTTGCCAGCTTATTGCTTCCCTTTTTCTTCTTGACTATTATTACAGAGTTTTGGCAAGCTTGAAATATGCCTGTTCTAATGGAACTTCTTTTCTCAAAATTGGCTCTATGGAAAATGGGAGGATTGTTTTTATGAGCAATAAAATGTCACATTTAAAGGAAGGGGGTAGATATCAGGTCTAAGGCTGTAGAGGAAGGGTCAGTCAGTTATTGCCCTCAGGCCAAATCCAACCTGCTATCTGCTTTTTTAAATAAAGTTTTATTGGAACACGGCTCTGTCTCTGGCTTTCTTATGGCTGCAACACCGGAGTGAATAGCTGTGACAGAGCGCGCCTCTCCTGCAAGGCTTAAAATATTTCCTGTCTGGTCTTTTAAGGAAAAGCTTTCTGTCCCCTAGGTTCGAGCATGCCCCATCCTCAGTTATAATCAAGGAGCCTTGCGGTGGTGGTTTACCTTTTTGATATGGCATTGGATATGTATTTAAAGGTAATAGTGTGACGGTTTATTTTCTCTGTATTAGCTCTAACCTCACCACCCGGATGATTTTATTTTAAGGCCTGAAAAAGCATTGAAATTATCACAACAATGAAGTTAAAATAGCAGCAACCGTCGTCATTACCATTGTTCATGAAGTTCCGGTGCACGTGCGCAAGGGAGTAGAACAGTAGGCATTTTGTTTAGCGGATAAAGCAGCTCTGTGATGTGGCGGAGGTCTAGGTGCTGTGTACAGCGGACTCAATTTGCCAGTTTGGGAATTTTGCAGTTCTTAATTAAAAAGAAAAAAAAATTCTGCGGGATTTGGATGAATTTGCATAGGGAGACATTTACTATTTTTATATCATACCCCATTTCACATTTGCATAATTTTTTTTAAAGATTTTATTTATTTGAGAGAGAGAGAATGAGAGACAGAGAGCATGAGAGGGGGAGGGTCAGAGGGAGAAGCAGACTCCCCGCTGAGCAGGGAGCCCGATGCGGGACTCGATCCCGGGACTCCAGGATCATGACCTGAGCCGAAGGCAGTTGCTTAACCAACTGAGCCACCCAGGTGCCCACATTTGCATAATTTAAATTCACATAGATTGTGACCACCTTGTATATGGTGCCCAGTCCTCAAGATACTCCCCAGAACTCTCTCTGGCCTGTGTATCTACGTGGGCATTTGAAAATTAGAAAGCTTAGAAGGTGATTTTGTCACGAGCCAAAAGGGAGGTACATAAATCTCACTAACCAATATGCTTGTGGTGTTGCAGCTGACACATCCATCTGATAGATTTTTGATTTCCTGTCATTTTTGAATAAAACAAATAGCCCTGACATCTGTTTGTTCTTCCACTGGCAGTTGGGAGACGGGGCTTGGTGAGGTTTGATAACATAGCAGAGTTCTTTCACACTGGAATGATGAAGCCCTCAGCTTTAGGTCTGTCTTAACTCCCCTTTGAACCAGCTCCTCTGGGTCACTGGACTTAATAAAATAAGATGCCAGCTTTGTTCGAAGATCATCAGGAGGCAGAAATGCAGTTTCTTCAAGAATTATCCATAGTGATAGCATTCAGGTGACTTTTAAGAGTTGCTTCAGAAAAGAGGCAAATAAGTATTGATTGGCGAGACATGTTTATTAGGTGATAAAGCCTGTTTGCTTTCTGTTGCAGGGGAGCTGTGTTGTGCTACTTCTGCTCGGGGATCACTTCTTGGCCATAACACATCACTGATGCATGCAGTTTTCCAAATACAAGCTTAAGGATACAGTGTCGGCAGCTTAAAGAAGAGGAGGCCTTCCTGCCAGGACGTGAAACGATATCCTCCCCTGGGAGCCTGCCTCAGATAGTGGCCCTCTTGGATATGAGACCTTCTAGATGGACTTTTATGGCACAGTGTCTTTATGATTTACAAATAAAGGAAAAAACCCATAGAAGGTGACGTCTGCCTTCAGGATGTCTTGCTGATTGCCTGGTGACGATGTCAGGGAAGCAAAGGACAGGCTAGAGGCCTGGTGAGTGGCATTTTGCCCATGTTATCAGCATCATAGGATTCATGAGAAGATTTTGGGACAGATAAAGGAGTTGAACCTGATGCCTGATGCATGGGTGGCCTACAACAGAAAGGAATGTAGCAGGCCTGTGTTGAAGCTAAGCCATATTTAAGAGTCTCGTGCTCTACCGACTGAGCTAGCCGGGCGGATGAAGCTAAGCCATATTTAGAGTCATATTTGATTCTCAGAAATCGGGAGCATTTGATATCTACCCATAAGTACTACCTAAGGGCCATCAGTATAGATTCTGTAACGTAACGTGTCAGCTGTGTCATTTGGTCTCCTGGAAGAACATGGCGTGGGGAGCGGGGAGGCAGCGTGTAACTTCGGCATTGTGAGATGTGGAGCAGATCGTTAGCCTCTCTGTGTTTCACTGGCAACGGGGCAGAGCTGGGCACAGATGTCTCTGTCTCGTGATGATTAAACACGGAAGGGCGGGGGGGGGAGTGTGAAAAGCACAGTTGTGGGAATTCGACAGACCTGTGGGTGCAAGTGTTGCCGCCCACCAGCTCCATGATCGATCAGGTACATAATTTTCAATATTTCTGAAGCTCTTTCTTTTTAATTGTACAACGGGGTTATGGGATTAACTTCGTGAGGTTGTTGGACCGATTTGAGGTCATGTCTATCAAGTGCAATATGCTACCTCTTGCAGAGTAGAAGTCTTGTAAACAGAAGTCGTTATTATGTGAAACCATTTTGCAAATGTACTTTCCAGATGCATTGTAGGGTAGTATTACTGTTTGAAAGTTAGGTGACAGTAGTTTGCATTTCCCATGATTAGAAGCCAAAATATTAACGCACACTACCTAACCGAAAGCTTGAAGAGAGGCAATAATTTGGAATTTATCTGATTAAGATAAAAATTGGGCCATTACTGGAAAGACTTGGGGAAATCGTTCTTTTTTTTTTTTTTTAATATTTGAATATTTTTCCACTTAGTGCAGTGATGAATTTCAAAACAATTTTATTTGTTCATTCAGGCCTGCCAGTGTGAGCTTCTTCTTACTGTGTTTGAGCTGTTTATGCTGCTTGAGTTTTGTCCCTTAGGATAATTCTTATTTTTTTAGTGTTTCATTCTTCAGGTGTGTTGGAGGGAAAAGGAATGGTAGAAACCAGAACACACTTTGACTTCCTTTTCCAGTTTGTAAATGGCATTTGGTAGGCTTTTGGAATAATATCCCATTTCACAAAATAAAAGGTGATGTAAATTATCACAAAGGTGAGAGGTTAGAAATCCATATTTGGAGGTTGACATTGGAATGAACTTACTGCTTCACACTCAACACTGTGCATCTTCCGAAGGCAGGAGTTCTCAGCCTTGGGTGTTCATTAGAACCACCTGGGGAGCTTTATGCACCATCTGCTGCTGCCCAGGGTTACGTCCCAGAGCAATACAGCAGGATCTCTGGGGCTGGAACCCGGTGTCCGTATTTTCTTTTTTTCTAAAAGATTTTATTTATTTATTTGACAGAGAGAACACAAGCAGGGGGAGTGGGAGAAGGAGAAGCAGGCCTCCCGCCGAGCAGGACGCCCGATGCGGGGCTCGATCCCAGGACCCTGGGATCATGACCTGAGCCGAAGGCAGACGCTTAACAACTGAGCCACCCAGGCGCCCCCGGTGTCCGTATTTTCTAAAGCTCCCTAGGTGGTTCCAATAGGCAGCTAGGGATGAGAACGCTATAGTGAATTCTAGGTGATTTTCTTATCTGATTTCTTTCTCAACACTTCTAAAGTAGGAAAGGATCTTTGTAGCAAGAATTTTTGTTAGAACTAGAAAGAGTGAAGCACGGAGAGGCTGAATTTTTGCCCTAATTGCCTGGAGCCGGGGTGGCCAGTGCAAATGGCTTTGGGCACCAGTCAGGTGATCTAATGAGTCACGCGGGCAGGTGGCCGCTGCGAGACGGTGGGGCTGCACACCTTTTAAAGGTGGGTAGCTGCTGCCCAGGTCCTCCACACTGTGGCCGTGTGGCTGGCCTTTCTAGCGACTCCACCAGTTTGCTAGGAAAAGACAGATTTTTTTAAAGAAAAGAATTCTCCCAGTTTTTATAGGTTAGCAATAATTCGGAATTGTTTAAAACTTGTGCCGGCCATACAGAATGTGTTTGCCAGTAGTTTTCAGTCTCTCCCTTGAGAGCGTTAAAGCTTAGCTTAGGGCGCCTGGGTGGCTCAGACGGTTAAGCGACTGCCTTCGGCTCAGGTCATGATCCTGGAGTCCCGGGATCGAGTTCCGAGTTGGGCTTCCTGCTCAGCAGGGAGTCTGCTTCTCCCTCTGACCCTCCTCCCTCTCATGTGCTCTCTCTCATTCTCTCTCTCTCAAATAAAAACAAAAAATTAAAAAAAAAAGAGTGTTAAGGCCTAGCTTAAACACCCCAAGCCAATTTTTAATAGATTTGCATTTCCCCATTCTGGATGTAAGCTGCATTCTGCCTCTCCTACAAGACTGCTTTGATATGTATTTTCTTCCCATTCCCAAGAAATCCTCTGGTCACTCAGTATTTTATTTTTATTTTTTAAAATTTTATTATGTTAGTCACCACAGTATTTTTTTTTAAACACTCTGCAGGCATCCATTGCTTTGACCTTCACATATATGGCTTAGAAATCTTATGCTCTTTTTAAAATTAATTAGAGCTTGTTAGAGTTTATTTTTATTATATGTCAGAATCCTTTTCCTGTGATAAGACTAATTAGAAATGTCAAAACCAGGAGTAGTACCACCTCAACGGGCATATTAGGAACAAGTGCGGGAAGGGGTTAATTCACAGGCCTGGCCAGTTACCTCCTGACTGGGTGGCTGAGCCTACACTTCATTTTTTTTTTTTTTTTTACAGTAGCCTCCACACATAGCATGGAGCCCAGCATGGCGTTTGAACTCACAGCCCTGAGATCAAGACCTGAGCTGAGATCAAGAGACCCTTAACCAACTGAGCCACCCAGGCGCCCCTGAGCCTACACTTCAAGGCGATGATTTTGTAGAGTGATTCCCACACTTCTCCTTGTACCAGAAATCCTCGGGGAAGAGTGCGAAACTGTAGGCTCCCAGACCTTCCCCCAGAGATTATGATTCAAGGAACTTCACTTGGAACTGGGGGATCTACATTTTAAAGCGAATTTACCAGGAGATTCAGTCGTGCTGTTCCACAGACCGTATTTTGAGAAACACTGATTTCAAGGGCCATGTTGTTGCCCTCTGTGTCTCCTATCATGTAAAAAGATTTTGCAGTCATTTGGGCCCACTGATCAATAGAATTGACCGCTCGGGACACAATATAAAGTCCTTATGCAGAGATAAGCTGACTGAGGCTATCCCTACGTGATTGAGGTGCTTTTACCATGAAGGGGCTTTTATGGTTTCCATCATGTGTGGATAAAAAAGGTGCTGTATTATTTTTTATAAATTGTGTATTTTATAAGCAGTATATGTGTGGTAATAATATCCCATTTGTCAGACATTGTGGGGTACACGGTGTCGACAAGTCAAGGTTGTTCTTTAAGTTACACATCTTTTTTGCTTTATTTGAGCCATTTACATTGTAACTCTTAGTGTACATTTCCCTGCTTTTGTGAACAATCTACTAAAAATAATGAAAAAATCTGAAGGTCATCCTTTATGTTTTTCATTGCTTCAGGCCCCCTTTGGGTTTGTTAAAGCCCCTCCACCGAATGGCTCTGCTCTTTGAGCTCTGCAGTGGTTACTCTCGCCTGCCTCTAGGAAACTTCCTCTCGTTCTGTCTGGGGTTGGGAACTCATGTCACTGCATACTGTAGGTCTCAAGTAACACTAAACAGGATCTGAGTGAGGCTTTGAGGGGCTTTCCTGAGAATAGTGAAACGAATGAATGTTGCTGCATTGATCTGGTGATGGGATTTTTCTATTTTCCTATAGCTTCCTGATTTCTCGACTACACTTGTCAAATCTTTGACCTCAAGGTAAGTGAGATGTTGCTACGGATGATGTCTTTTGATCTAGAAGCCGTTGTCTTCCCCAACTGTGTTCGTGTTTTTATATGTACAGTTGTATAATGTGAAACGTAAGTAAGTTAAATTCAAATGAACATTTCTCAGGCCACGTTTTTGTGCAGGATAAAAAGTATTGCTGGTTCAGTATTATTGTGATTTGGAGCTATCAATTAGTTGTATAGCTATGAAATTCAATCCTGTAGACATTCTGAAATAAAGGTGTTACGATTAATACTTATGCATGATCTTTAGTTTCTTGGGGGTATCACGTCACCCAGCAGAGTTTGTGTTTATCGTTGGTAGTGATGATCCTCATCCTGTACAGCAGCCCCACATGCGGGTGTTAACACCCACCATAGGATGTTAGCCCCCCGCTTCCCCCAAGGTGAACCGTTAACATTTCTCCCAGAAATAAGCAGAGGCTCCTTTTATTGGGTGACCCGAGGGGGCCATGTGCTAATGGGGCAAAGGTCCAGGGTGGGCCGAGAGAGAAGAAATGAAGCACAGCACAGACACACAGCAGCGTGGAGTCACGTGATCCCCCAGAGGGCGGGAGACACAGCCCCTGCTTGAGTTGTGAGGCTCAGCTCTGCTTTCTGTACTTTGTTTCCATGGGAGTTCTGTGAGATCCTTTCCCTTGTCTGCTTTTCACTTGGATGAATTGGAGTGGCTTTCTGTGCCTTGCTTCCAAAATGCCCTGTCCACGCCCTGTCAATGCTTTTCTTTCATTAGAGCCCGGGTCCTTAGTTCAGCCAGCATTTACGGAGCACCTATTGTGTTCAAGCAAAAGGCAGGCTTTACCTTCTGTTTTGACTTGACCCAGGGGTTTCTAAGAGGCCGGCACTGACATTCTATGGACAGATGGCAGCGGTGGGCACCAGTTGATGTTAAGACCAGACGCATGTACCTCCTGAGTAAATCAAACAATGGCTGCTTACTTAAGGGATGCCGAAAAAAATCAGCCAAGGACATGCAGTGGAGACACCAACACATAAATGGATAGCTCGGTGGCCCTGAAGCCTCACCAGCAGATTGCACGGTTGTGGATGATCCTGTCTGAATTAGTGAGGGGACACATCATACTTTTTGGAAGATAACCAGTTCTCTCTAGGATCAGCCTTATATGTAGAAGGGTGGAGCTGCCCTGTAGGAGACTGCCTCCTCCTCTGAGCCACCTAGGAACTTCGCATCGCATAATGCTTGCTGGGTACAGGATATTCAAGCATAAACATTTTCTATTTTCAGACTGTTCTGACTATCACAGCCTGGTCCAAGGGCATTCCTGAATTCATGGCTGCAGGGTAGTGTTTCCCTGATGTCTGGGTGAGGCATGCTAACTCCTGCAAACCCCAGAGAACCTTTGCACAAGCATTGGAGAGATTGGGGCAGGTAGAGAGGTGGAATCCTAACAATGACAAGCCCGGTGTGATGGGGGCTCAGAATAGAAATTTTATTAACTTATCACAACAATTTCTAGAAATGTAAAATGCAATTTTTAAAACTTTAAATGCAGTATTTCTTGCATACCTTGATGGCTGATCGGAACCCCCTGGGTAGCTTTAAAACACACTGATGCTTGCGTCCCATTCCCAGAGATTCTAGGTCACAGTCCTGGCATCTGGATTGCGTAAAGCTCCCCAGCTGATCCTGAAGCCATGCGTGGAAATTCCTACCACCTTCAGAAATAATGTCTCTTCTTCCATAAGTGGGAACCCTTACGTAGCTAGCTGGAGGAGGGAGTTGGAAATATGAGACCTCTCCCTTTTGGTGAATTTTGCCTCTAGGCCTTCAGAAAAATGTAATTTACTGTCCAAGAAAAAAGTGCTGTGGTGTCTCTTAAATGCTAGTAGAAGAAAAGCGATCCTAAAAACACTCTACCAGTGCAGTTGGCTTTGTTATGATCAGAAGTTTGAGTTGCATTTGTTGGAACAGAATCCAGTGCAGAAGAAGGATGCCATAATAACTCAAGACCCTTGCTTGTCTCGAAGGGTTAACCTGAGACCTTGCACTGCTGGACCCTGAGATGCAGCTCTCTAAGCTGTGGCCAGGCCTGCTGTGCAGGAGGTGCCAGGCAGAAAATAGCAGCCCCCATCCTGGTAAATTAAACTCCATGGAGCTATTTGCTGGAGCTATTCGGAGAAGGTTACAGCCATTTCGTGCCTGACATCTGTTAGGCTGCTGATGGAATCATTCCTTCTTTGTGTTGGTGCCAGGCTGAACTTTTAGATCTGACAACGAAGGAGAAAATGTGAACTGTTCACTTGTATGTTTTTGTTTTTTTATTGTGAGTTTAGATGTCCCCCTAAATTCAAAAGTCCATCAATTGGGCCAACTTGGAAATGACCGCATTGTTGATTTTCTTTAGAGGTTTAGGGGAAATAACTTTTCGGACTGAAGCTTCTCTGTTATTTGTGTTTAGAGATGTAGTCATTAATCTCATCAAAACCAAAGTCATTCTTGTCAATCTGTCAAAAAAAAAAAAAAAATTTCCCTGGTCTCTAGGACATAAAGCACCCAGAAAGAATTTAATGAATGAATTAGCCCAGAGTCTAGTCTTTGTCACTGGAAACAGGATATGGGGCCAGGAGAGGGAGAGAGAAAGGGAGAAAACCTATCAAGGTTATAGCTGTCACTGAGTAGGTTAGGGTGACCATGAGGAAATCTTGGTTGTCTGGTACTTTCTTGCACAAATGACATTTCAGAGAATTGAAGGATATACCATGGAGGTTTAGAGCCTCAGTTCATGTCTTCCTTTCTCTGTATGTATTCATAGACACAGAAGGAAAAAAAAAAGTCTAATGCAGCTTTCTCCTGGTATCTTCGTGATTGGATCTAAAGACTTTGGAAAAGTTGGAGTCACATTTGAGGCACTACGTGGCTACAGTTTTTAATTACAGTTTTAAATTGGATTAAATGAAGCATCAGATTACAATTGGAACTATTCCAGTATGGAAAGTAGTCTTTTTGTATATGCGAAGTCAGAAGCTAGCTTTATAACTTGTTTCCTTAGGTGTTAATTGTTCTGTCAAGTGCTATGAGAACTATTTCTCCTGGAAAAAATTAAGTGCTAACAATGTTTTGGGGCCTTAGTAAGACAAGGATTTTGCAGAGAAGAATTGGGGAGGAGTAGAGTGTCAGCCAGGCATTTATTTTGCTCCCCCCTGCCCCGATTTGCCTCAGAAACCTCTTCCTGGGGAGTGTCACCTGCAATTTTCGAAATAGGGTATTTGTACCCTTAGGAATATATAGTCATCTCTGTGAGGGAGGTATGAAGCCATCTACCATGAAGGGAGATGGGCAGAATGCTCCTCTTAAAGCATTCCCTTTTCTCAAAGATTTGTGGGAAACATTGCTTTTCTATTAAACATATAACTTTGTAGGATGTAAAATTGGAATGGAAACTTAATTTAGAAAAAAGCAGAAGCCGTAAAGTCCTTTTGCTTGGAGAGCTCCTTAGCGTGCTGCCTAGAACGTGGCAGGTGTTATATGAGGTTGAATCTGCTGGAAATACCAAAAAGTGGCCATTACATATGCTTCAGCCTGCTGCAAGCACTTGGCAATTAGCACATCCCAAATGCTCCAGGGCTGTCTTCTGCTAGTGGGAATCAGGTTCCTCTCTGGAAAAGTTTGGGAAGCCCTGATAGAGGCCACCCCAGTCCCCGGAACTCCCAGAATTCCCATGTTCCTCAGAGATGGCCTTGCATCCCAGCAGCATGGCCTTCTCCTGCCAATATCTTGTGATACAAAATGGGGCAAATATCCTGTAAACCTGGGCAAGCCTTGCCACCAGGGGCATCATGGATTATTATTATTATTTTTTTTAAGATTTTATTTATTTATTTGAGACAGAGAGAATGAGAGAGAGAGAGCACATGAGAGGGGGGAGGGTCAGAGGGAGAAGCAGACTCCCTGCCAAGCAGGGAGCCCGATGCGGGACTCGATCCAGGGACTCCAGGATCATGACCTGAGCCGAAGGCAGTCGCTTAACCAACTGAGCCACCCAGGCGCCCCATCATGGATTATTTTGAGGGCTGAGTTAATGCACAACTCTTCATTGTTGAGAAGGAGGTACGTAAGTATGAAGAGTATTTATTAAGTATTAAAGTTTAGGTCATTTTTCTTGCATTTGTTGGGAGGTAGTCATGTTTCCTCTCTTGTTAAGAGAAAACACTAGCTGGGAAAATTTTGTTTGTCAGTATAATGTTTTTGACGTACCATTTTTTCCTAAATGGAGGCAGTTCAGATACACCTAGATACCACAGCTTTTCTAAGCACTCTGTCTATAGTGCTTGTTAAAATCCATGGGAAGGGGTATAATTAGTCTTGATGGAGTAAAATAACAAACACAAGGAAAAAATTAATGAAGCAGTGTTTTGATTCTTGATTCTTGTAATTATAGTGGTGCGGCTGGTTCTCCTATAGCAAAGCTTTTACCGTTACCAATAATAAACCTCTCTTCTGGTTGTATTCTCTCGGGTATGTTTTAACTGTCATCTAGATGGAAATTGTATGGCAGTTGCCAGCAGGAATAGCCTTTACTTTTATTTACAAAACACATATTTCTATTGAGAATGTCAACTATAGTAGTATCCCAAATTCTTTGTTGAAAGAATGGGTCCTGGTCAGATCGGAGTTTCCCTTCGAAAAAGTGAAATTTGACTATGTATTAGGTGATAGATTAGGATTAATATACAAGAAATCTGAGCATTGATTTGTTCAGATTTATCCCAGAAATGTAAATTGGAGTCCTGGTTATGTCATGCCCTAGGTGTGTACCTAAATTCTCAGGGCTTTGTTTTGTTCGTATGGGAAGGAGTAATAATAGGGCCTCTTTTTTAGGGTTGTTGAAAGGATTAAATGAGCTCAAGACATGTAAAAACTGTTGGAACAGTGCCTGGCACGTAGTAAACCCTCCACAGTCTCTGGAAGAGATTGTGTTGAATTGGTGTTCTTTAAATGTTTGGTAGAATTCTCCAGTGAAACCATCTAGAGCTTAAGATTTCTGTTCAAGGGAGATTTTAAATCACAAATTGTGGTATTTCTTTAATAGTTGGGGGGCAGTCAAATGTTCAATTTCATTTTGGGTGAGTTGTGGTAGTTGGTGTTTTTGAGGAATTGGTCCGTTTTATCTAAATTGTCAAATTTACATGTGTAGGATTATTCGTAGTATTTTCATATTAGCCTTTTGATGTCTGCTTGGTCTTTAATGATAGGTTCTGTTTTATTCCTGATGCTAGTAATTTGTGTCTTCTCTTTTTTCCTTGTCAGTTGCTAGGTGTTTGTCAGTTTTATTGATCTTTTCAAGGAACCCTTTCCAATTCATTGATTTTTCTCTATTGCTTTACTGGTGTGTTTTATGGATTTCTGCTTTTTATTATTTCTGTCTTCTGCTTGATTTGGATTAATTTTTTAAAAAAGATTTTATTTATTTATTTGACAGAGAGAGACACAGCAAGAGAGGGAACACAAGCAGGGGGAGTGGGAGAGGGAGAAGCAGGCTTCCCGCTGAACAAGGAGCCCAATGGGGGGCTCAATCTCAGGACCCTGGGACCATGACCTGAGCCGAAGGCAGACACTTAATGACTGAGCCACCCAGGCACCCCTGGATTAATTTTTTTGTTCTTTTTCTAGGTCTTCAGGTGGGGGGTTAGATTATTGTTTTGACAACTTTTTCACTTTTCTAACGTATATATTTAGTGCTATAAATTTCCCTCCTAGCACTGCTTTAACTATGTTCCACAAAATTTGATTTTCATTTTTATTCCATTCAGTGTATTTTTAAAATATCCCTTGGGACTTTATCTTTTACCCATGGATTATTTAGGAATGTGTTGTTTAGTTTCCAATTGTTTGGAGATTTTCCAGCTGTCTTTCTGCTATTGATTTCAGTTTGATTCCATTCTGGTTGGAGAACACACCTGTATAATTTCATTTCTTTAAATATGGTGAGTCTTATCTTCTGGCCCAGGATGTATAATCTATCTTGGTATATGTTTCATGGGCACTTAAAAAAGAATGGATATTCTGCTCTTGGGTGTAGCATTCTACAAATGTTGATTGGATCCTGTTGGTTGATGGTAGTGTCAGATTCTACTATATACATATATACTGTCTTGTGTTATAAATTGTTGAGAGAAAGATGTTGAGGTTTCCATCTACAATTGTAGATTTGTCTACATCTCCTTTTATTTCTGTTGATTTTTGCTTCACATATTTTGTAGCTCTGTTGTTCAGTATGTACACATTTAGGTTTGAGATATCTTCATTTTAGCTTAACCCTTTTATCATTTTATATATATAATATCACTCTCCATCCCTGGTAATTTTAAAGTCTCCTTTAGCTGGTGTGCCTTTAATAGGAATTCCTATATTTCTTTTTATTAATATTTAGTATGATATATATTTTTCAATTATTTTTCTTTTAATTTGCCTGTATGGTTACATTTGAAGTGAGTTTCTTGCATACAGTTTGGTCATGTTTTTTAAAGCACTGTGCCAATCTCTGACTTTTAATTAGTGATTTAGACCATTTACATTTAATGTACTTATTGATATGTTAGGGCTTAAGTCTTCCATCTTATTTTTTGATTTCTGTTTGTTCTGTGTTTTTCTTCCTTTGTTCTGTTTTTTTTTCCTTCCGTGTGTGTGTGTGTATGTGTCTGTGTGTGTGTGTGTATTTATATATATCTTATCACAGTCTACTGGTGTCATCATTTTACCAGTTTGAGTGAAGATAGAAACCTTACCTCCCTTTACATTTCTGCCTCTTCATGTTTATAATTAATTGCCTGAAATATTTCTTCTATATGTGGTGAGAACCATATCAGACAGTTATAGTTTTTTGATTAACCATCAAATATAATTTAAAAGACTCAATAGGAGAAGGAAAGTTTACTACATTTACCCATATTTTATTTACTGTGTTCTTTTTTTCCTTCCTGATATCCTGAATTTTCTTCTTTTATCATTGTTTTTCTGTTTAGAGAACTACTTTAGCCATTCTTTTAGGATAGAATTGCCAGAAACGGAGTTTTTCAGGTTTTCATCATCTGAAAATGTCTTGATTTCCACTTAATTAATTCCTTAAGGATATTTTCATCAGATAATAGGATTCAGGGTTGACAGTTCTTTTCTTCTAGCACTTGAAAAATGTTTGTACCACTTCCTGTGGGCTCCATGGCTTTTGATGGGAGAACACCACTACTTTTCCCCCACAGGTAAGTTGTCATGTCCCTCCTACTGTTTTCAAGATTTTTTTTCTTTTTGCCTTTAATTTTCTAAAGTTTGGCTGCATTGTGTTTTGATGTGGATTTCTTTGGGTTGACCTATTTGGTGTTTGCTCAATTTCTTCAATCTGTTGATTTTTGTCTTTTGCCAAATTTGTAGTTTTCAGTCATTTCTTCAAGTACTCTTTTTAGTACTTCCCAGTCTCTTTTTCCTCTCCTCTGGAACTATGATGACATGAATATTAGATGTCTTGTTATTGCCACATAAGTCCCTGAAGCTCTATTTATTTTTGTTTCTTCACTTTATTTTTTCTCTGTTGTTCAGATAGAGTAATTTCTATTACTGTGTCTTTCAGTTTACAAGTTCTTCTTCTTCTTCTTCTTCTTCTTCTTTTCTTTCTTTCTTTCTTTCTTTCTTTCTTTCTTTCTTTCTTTCTTTCTTTCTTTCTTTCTTTCTTTCTTTCTTCTTTCTTCTTTCTTCTTTCTTGTCTCCTCCATTCTCCTTTTGACCTAATCCATGGAGCTTTTTACTTTATTATGTTTTACAGTTCTAAAATTTCTAATTGGTTCTTATTTCTAGTCTTTCTTTTCATAGACTATTTTGTTATTTGTGTCATACATGTTTGTAGCTGTTCACTGCCGCACTTTTATGATTACTTAAAAATATTTGCCAGATAATTCTAATGTCTCTTTCATCTTGGTGTTGGCATCTACTGATTATCTTTTGCTTTTGTTTGGAGATCTTTCTGGTTTGTGTTATGATGAATGATTTTTTATTGAATTCTGGGCATTTGGGGTATTATGTTATGAAATGCTAGATCTGGTTTAGACAGTCTATTTTAGCTGGCTTATTGCGATACCACTCCAGCAGGGGAAAGGGTGGGTACTGCCTTATTAACTGATACATGGGGTAAAAGTTCCCTGCCTAGTCTCCATAGACATCTGAGGGAGGGGAGACTTTACCTGTTACAGTGTGGTGGGTTTGGGGATTCTGGCTCTCTACTAGACCCCACTGATATCTTCCTGGCTAGGAGGGGTAAGAGTACCTCATGACTGCTCCCCACCTGGTCTCCACTGATACTGTGGTATTGATGAATACCCTAACTCTCCACTGGGTCTCCCCTGACACCACCTCCGCAGAGAGGGAGGGGAGTAGCTCCTTCCTGACAGGTAGAGGTAGAAGTTCAGGCCCCTCACATAGTCTCCACTGAGGGGATGGGGGGCAGTATTCATTAACACTTGGTGGGGATGAAAGTCCTAGCTCCCTACTCAGTCTTCTCTCACATCACTCTGGCAGGAATTGGGAACCTCTGTTAAAGTCCAGTGAGAGTGGAAGTCTGGGCTCCTCAGTTGGTCTTTGCTGGCATGGGTTGGGGTAGCAGCTGTAGTATTTTTTATGGCATGGAGTATAGTGACTGTCTTCTAAATGTTTTCTGTCTTGCTGAGTGGCCCCTTTCCTGGTCCTTTGCCTAGAGAGAGCAGGATGTTGTATTTTTCTCAAAAAGGAGGCATTTCTAGGTTGCTGGTTTCTCCAACACTCAGTCTCGCATATATCCAGCAAACTCACTGCAGTGTTGTTCCTTGGATCTCAAGTTCCTTAGATGGGTTGCCTTCTTGGCTCCACTTTTCTTAGTTATCTTGTTTTGTTTCAAATATAATGTCTAGGAGTTTTAGTTGTACCACAACTGACTTTTTAAAGTCCAAAGTCTTTGGTCTTCTTTCTCTACTTACTTCCATCTTTCTTTTAAGTCTTTGCTGAAGTATCACTTACAGGAAACTCTCCTCACTCTGCACACTAGGCTGGGTGTCCCATTATACTCCTCCATAGCACTTTGCATTTCTCCTTGCAATAACTTTGTTCAGTGTCTATCTCCTCCATTTGACTGTAAACTTCTTGAGGGCAGGAGTTGGTCCAGTCTTGAACAAATGAGTGACATTGTCATTTGCAAAATGAGGCAGCTGGAAGAGATGAATTTAAAGACCCTCAATCTCTGCCTTTTCTCCTTCTTTCTCCCTCATTCATTCTCTTTTCTCTCTCTCCACCTCCCAAATAATTTCCAAAATAGAATCATACTGAAATTTTCTCTTTCTGTGCCCTGTCAACATTGGGTTTCATCATGAAACACAAAATAAATTTTGGTTATCTGTTAGGTAAATAATGACAATTTACAGTTTTATTTTGTACTTATTTGAATACCAGGAAAGTTCACTTATCCTGTCAATAAATATTGAGCATCTATGTTCCAACCTCTGTGGGAGGCTGTGGAGATAGAACAGTTCACCAAACAAAGCCCTCATTCTCATGGAGCTTATAGTTGAAATTTTTTTATATTATTATTGAACATTTACATATATTTTGTGAATTGCCTCTTTGCATCAGTTGCTCATCCACCTTCCACACTCTCCTTTCTAGTGCTTATTTAACAAATATTTTGCTCAGGAGTATGAGAAATATAAAATTAAGATAATCCTTTTCACAATTCACTTGGCATCTATTCTGACTCATCAGTTCATACATTCAAACAAAAACACTTTCCTCAAAAAAGAGATCTGGGCAGCCCAGTCATCACTATATTGTTTATACTTTAAAGAACTTGAGTAAAACTTAAAAAAAAAAAACAAAGGCCAAAGTGCCTATGATTTTGGCATATTAATTTTATAATGCATGTGTGGCCTGACTGTATAGCAACAGTTAAATACCATACATTGCAAAAGGGAATTGGACAGTTGGATTTAATGAAACCATTTTAACAAGAACCAGTTGCAGTGTTAGGTTGTAATTGCAAAGGAACCTGTCTGGACTTTAATTTGTCATCTTGTTTTATTTTAAAATGATACTTAATTTGCATTTCCCAGACATCAGAGGCAGTGATGAGAGGTCCTGGGTGACAAGCCTGTAACATGAGCAAGGTTTTAAACAAAACCCAGCATTTTTCTGATGACCTAAAATTCTACTCACTTCAGAGGAAGCCCTTAGTAGACTGCTTTCATTTCATGACGTAGTTGGTTATGCTGATCTTTATCTCTCTTATCTGTAGGGGACGTTTTGGTTTATTTACTAAGCACTTCCATATCCATTATCACAGTTAATTTTTGAGGCAACCCTGTGAAGACGGTAGGAGACGATTTACAGATGAGAAATCAAAGGCTCACTGTGGATTAAGTGACACAGGGGTAAGTGGCTGAACTGTAGTTCTTGTGTGGCCACATATTTATCAAACCTCAAATGAAATTTCATAGTAACGCTGTGTAATGCTAGATACACTGAAGAAAATGTCTATATAGCTCTTGATTTATATTTCCTGATTACAAACTGTATTACTTACACCATGTCAAGTCCTTGTCATGTGATCTTATTTTCCCTCTTTCCTTGAGATGGAGTAAACTCTTCCTTCCTTTCTTGAGAGAGCAGGGGTGGGGGGTGGTGGAACAGGCAGAGGGAGAGGGAATCTCAGGCAGACTCTGCACTGAGCGCACAGCCCAACACCGGGCTTGATCCCACAACCCTGAGATCATGACCTGAGCCAAAACCAAGAGTCCAACGCTTAACTGACTTAGCCACCCAGGTGCCCCTCACTTGATATTTCTGAGTGTGTGTAAAACATGTTTTGTGAAAAGTCCTTTATACACCTCTTTTCAAATTATTGTGTTTGGTTATTCTGTTTCTCACTGTGATCTTAACTACTATGGTGATAGAGCTAGAATTGGTTAGACTAATTACAATTTTTTCATCTATAAAATGAGGTGTTTGAGTTAGCATCTGGGAATTCTAGAAACTCAGGTTTGGAAGGGGCCTTAAGAGCCTACACTTTTCTTCTTTAAATTTTTTATTGTTATGTTAATCACCATACATCATTAGTTTTAGATGTAGTGTTCCATGATTTATTGTTTGTGCATAACACCCAGTGCTCCATGCAGAACGTGCCCTCCTCAATACCCATCACCAGGCTAACCCATCCTCCCATCCCCCTCCCCTCTAGAACTCTCAGTTTGTTTTTCAGAGTCCATCGTCTCTCATGGTTCATCTCCCCCTCCGATTTCCCCCCCTTCATTCTTCACCTCCTGCTATCTTCTTCTTCTTCTTTTTTTTCTTAACATATATTGCATTATTTGTTTCAGAGGTACAGATTTGAGATTCAACAGTCTTGCACAACTCACAGCGCTTACCAGAGCACATACCCTCCCCAGTGTCTATCACCCAGTCACCCCATCCCTCCCACCGCACCCCCCACTCCAGCAACTCTCAGTTTGTTTCCTGCAATTAAGAATTCCTCATATCAGTGAGATCATATGATACATGTCTTTCTCTGTTTGACTTATTTCACTCAACATAATACCCTCCAGTTCCATCCACGTCGTTGCAAATGGCAAGATTTCATTCCTTTTGATGGCTGCATAATATTCCATTGTATATATATACCACATCTTCTTTATCCATTCATCTGTCGATGGACATCTTGGCTCTTTCCACAGTTTGGCTATTGTGGACATTGCTGCTATAAACATCGGGGTGCACGTACCCCTTCGGATCCCTACTTCTGTATCTTTGGGGTAAATACCCAGTAGTGCAATTGCTGGATCATATGGTAGCTCTATTTTCAACTTTTTGAGGAACCTCCATACAGTTTTCCAGAGTGGCTGCACCAGTTTGCATTCCCACCAACAGTGTAGGAGGGTTCCCCTTTCTCCACATCCCCGCCAACATCTGTCGTTTCCTGACTTGTTAATTTTAGCCATTCTGACTGGTGTGAGGTGATATCTCATTGAGGTTTTGATTTGGATTTCCCTGATGCCGAGCGATATTGAGCACTTTTTCATGTGTCTGTTGGCCATTTGGATGTCTTCTTTGGAAAAATGTCTGTTCATGTCTTCTGCCCATTTCTTAATTGGATTCTTTGTTCTTTGGGTGTTGAGTTTGATGAGTTCTTTATAGATTTTGGATACTAGCCCTTTATCTGATATGTCATTTTCTTCTGCCCAATTCTTGATTGGATTCTTTGTTCTTTGGGTGTTGAGTTTGATGAGTTCTTTATAGATTTTGGATATTAGCCCTTTATCTGATATGTCATTTGCAAATATCTTCTCCCATTCTGTTGGTTGTCTTTTGGTTTTGTTGACGGTTTCCTTTGCTGTGCAAAAGCTTTTTATCTTGATGAAGTCCCAAGAGTTCATTTTTGCCCTTGCTTCCCTTGCCTTTGGCGATGTTTCTAGGAAGAAGTTGCTGCGGCTGAGGTCGAAGAGGTTGCTGCCTGTGTTCTCCTTTAGGATGTTGATGGACTTCTGTCTCACATTGAGGTCTTTCAACCATTTGGAGTCTATTTTTGTGTGTGGTGTAAGGAAATGGTCCAGTTTCATTCTTCTGCATGTGGCTGTCCAATTTTCCCAACACCATTTGTTGAAGAGACTTTTTTCCATTGGACATTCTTTCCTGCTTTGTCGAAGATGAGTTGACCATAGAGTTGAGGGTCCATTTCTGGGCTCTCTATTCTGTTCCATTGATCTATGTGTCTGTTTTTGTGCCAGTACCATACTGTTTTGATGATGACAGCTTTGTAATAGAGCTGGAAGTCCGGAATTGTGATGACGCCAGCTTTGCTTTTCTTTTTCAACATTCCTCTGGCTATTCGGGGTCTTTTCTGGTTCCATACAAATTTTAGAATGATTTGTTCCATTTCTTTGAAAAAAGTGGATGGTATTTTGATGGGGATTGCATTGAATGTGTAGATTGCTCTAGGTAGCATTGACATCTTCACCATATTTGTTCTTCCAATCCATGAGCATGGAACGTTTTTCCATTTCTTTGTGTCTTCCTCAATTTCTTTCATGAGTATTTTATAGTTTTCTGAGTACAGATCCTTTGTCTCTTTGGTTAGATTTATTCCTAGGTATCTTAAGGTTTTGGGTGCAATTGTAAATGGGATCGGCTCCTTAATTTCTCTTTCTTCTGTCTTGTTGTTGGTGTATAGGAATGCCACTGACTTCTGTGCATTGATTTTATATCCTGCCACTTTATGAATTCCTGTATGAGGTCCAGCAGTTTTGGGGTGGAGTCTTTTGGGTTTTCCACATAAAGTATCATATCATCTGTAAAGAGTGAGAGTTTGACTTCTTCTTTGCCAATTTGGATGCCTTTGATTTCTTTTTGTTGTCTGATTGCTGTGGCTAGGACTTCTAATACTATGTTGAATAGCAGTGGGGATAGTGGACATCCCTGCCGCGTTCCTGACCTTAGGGGGAAAGCTCTCAGTTTTTCCCCATTGAGAATGATATTTGCTGTAGGTTTTTCATAGATGGCTTTTATGATATTGAGGTATGTACCTTCTATGCCTATACTCTGAAGAGTTTTGATCAAAAAAGGATGCTGTACTTTGACAAATGCTTTTTCTGCATCTATTGAGAGGATCATATGATTCTTGTTCTTTCTTTTGTTGATGTATTGTATTATGTTGATTGATTTGCGGATGTTGAACCAACCTTGCAGCCCAGGGATAAATGCCACTTGGTCGTGGTGAATAATCCTTTTAATGTACTGTTGGATCCTGTTGGCTAGTATTTCGGTGAGAATTTTTGCATCCATGTTCATCAGGGATATTGGTCTGTAATTCTCCTTTTTGATGGGGTCTTTGTCTGGTTTGGGGATCAAGGTAATGCTGGCCTCATAAAATGAGTTTGGAAGTTTTCCTTCCATTTCTATTTTTTGGAACAGTTTCAGAAGAATAGGTATTCATTCTTCTTTAAATGTTTGGTTGAATTCCCCTGGGAAGCCGTCTGGCCCTGGGCTTTTGTTTGTTGGGAGATTTTTGATGACTGCTTCAATTTCCTTAATGGTTATAGGTCTGTTCAGATTTTCTATTTCTTCCTGGTTCAGTTTTGGTAGTTGATACATCTCTAGGAATGCATCCATTTCTTCCAGGTTATCTAATTTGCTGGCATGTAGTTGCTTATAATATGTTCTTATAATTGTTTGTATTTCTTTGGTGTTTGTTGTGATCTCTCCTCTTTCATTCATGATTTGTTGATTTGGGTCCTTTCTCTTTTCTTCTTGATAAGTCTGGCCAGGGGTTTATCAATCTTGTTAATTCTTTCAAAGAACCAGCTCCTAGTTTCGTTGATCTGTTCTACTGTTCTTTTAGTTTCTATTTCATTGATTTCTGCTTTGATCTCTATTATTTCTCTTCTCCTGCTGGGTTTAGGCTTTATTTGCTGATTTTTCTCTAGCTCCTTTAGGTGTAGGGTTAGGTTGTGTACTTGAGACCTTTCTTGTTTCTTGAGAAAGTCTTGTATTGTTATATACTTTCGTCTTAGGACTGCCTTTGCTGCATCCCAAAGATTTTGAATAGTTGTGTTTTCATTTTCATTAGTTTCCATGAATTTAAAAATTCTTCTTTAATTTCCCGGTTGACCCATTCATTCTTCAGTAGGATGCTCTTTAGCCTCCATGTGTTTGAGTTATTTTTGAGTTTCCTCTTGTGATTGAGTTCTAGTTTCAAAGCATTGTGGTCTGAAAATATGCAGGGAATGATCCCAAACTTTTGGTACCGGTTGAGACGTGATTTATGACCTAGGATGTGATCGATTCTGGAGAATGTTCCATGGGGACTAGAGGAGAATGTGTATTCCGTTGCTTTGGGATGGAATGTTCTGAATATATCTGTGAAGTCCATTTGGTCCAGTGTGTCATTTAAAGCCTTTGTTTCCTTGTTGAAATTTGCTTAGATGATCTGTCCATTTCAGTGAGGGGGGTGTCAAAGTCCCCCACTATTATTGTATTGTTGTTGATGTGTTTCTTTGCTTTTGTTATTAATTGCCTTATATAATTGGCTGTTCCCATGTTAGGGGCATAGATATTTACAGTTGTTAGATGTTTTTGTTGGATAGACCCTTTAAGTAGGATGTAGTGTCCTTCCTCATCTCTTATTACAGTCTTTGGTTTAAAATCTAATTTGTCTGATAGAAGGGTTGCCACCCCAGCTTTCTTTTGGTGTCCATTAGCATGGTAAATGGTTTTCCACCCCCTCACTTTCAATCTGGGGGTGTCTTTGGGTCTAAAATGAGTCTCTTGCAGACAGCATATCGATGGGTCTTGTTTTTAATCCAATCTGATAGCCTGTGTCTTTTGATTGGGGCATTTAGCCCATTTACATTCAGGGTAACTATTGAAAGATATGAATTTAGTGCCATTGTATTGCCTGTAAGGTGACTGTTCCTGTATATTGTCTGTGTTCCTTTCTGGTCTATGTTGCTTTTAGCCTCTCTCTTTGCTTAGAGGACCCCTTTCAATATTTCTTGTAGGGCTGATTCCGTGTTTGCAAATTCCTTTAGTTTTTGTTTGTCCCGGAAGCTTTTTATCTCTCCTTCTATTTTCAATGACAGCCTAGCTGGAAATAGTATTCTTGGCTGCATATTTTTCTCATTTAGTGCTCTGCATATATTCTGCCAGTCCTTTCTGGCCTGCCCGGTCTCTGTGGATAGGTCTGCTGCCAGTCTAATGTTTCTACCATTGTAGGTTACATATCTCTTCTCCCGAGCTGCTTTCAGGATTTTCTCTTTGTCTATGAGACTCGTAAGTTTTACTATTAGATGTCGGGGTGTTGACCTATTTTTATTGATTTTGAGAGGGGTTCTCTGTGCTTCTTGGATTTTTATGCCTATTTCCTTCCCCAAATTAGGGAAGTTCTCTGCTATAATTTGCTCCATTATACCTTCTGCCCCTCTCTCTCTTTCTTCTTCTTCTGGGATCCCAATTATTCTAATGTTGTTTCATCTTATGGAATCGCTCATCTCTCGAATTCTGCCCTCGTGATCCAGTAGTTGTTTATCTGTCTCTTTCTCATCTTCTTTATTTTTCATCATTTGGTCTTCTATATCACTGATTCTCTCTTCTGCCTCATTTATGCTAGCAGTTAGCGCCCCCATATTTGATTGCACCTCATTAATAGCCTTTTTGATTTCGACTTGGTTAGATTTTAGTTCTTTTACTTCTCCAGAAAGGGTTTCTCTAATAACTTCCATGCTTTTTTCAAACCCAGCTAGTATCTTTAAAGTGATGATTCTGAACTCTAGATCCGACATCGTACTAATGTCCGTATTGAGTAGGTTCCTGCAGTTGGTACTACCTCTTGTTCTTTTTGTTGAGGTGATTTTTTCCGTCTTGACATTTTGTGCAGAGGAGAATAGATTAATGAGAGAACAAAATGCTAACAGGGTAACAATGTCCCCAGAAAATATATTCTAAACAAATCAGAAAAGACCTGAAGCAGGGGAAAAGAAAGGGAAAGAGAGAAAAAAGAAAAAGAAAAAAAAAAGAAAAAGAAAGAGGTAAAGATAAAAACAAACAAAAACAGAACAAAACAAAACAAAAAGATTATGATCAAATATGATCAGGCTGGTATATAGATCAGTGCCTCACACTAGATTTTGGGTGTATTTTGGTCTGTTAGAAGAAAGTGCCTCCCAAAATTTTAAAGAAAGAAAAACTTATATATGTACAAAAATAAGGGTTGATATGATGAAGGGATGGAATATGACTTTAAAGGTGAAAATTATAAAAAATTTTATAAAGGAATTGATAAGAAGTTGTTTGAAAAAAGAAGAGGATTTAAAAAAAAAGGAAAAAAAAGGGAGAGAATGTGATCAGGCAGGGGAGTAGAAAAAAACCATACACTAGAGATTTAGGGTATATTTTGATCTGTTAAGAGAAACTATCTCAAAATTTTAAAGAGAGAACAACTTATATATATATGCCAAAAATAAGGGTAACTACTATGAAGGGATAGAATATGACTCTATAAATGAAAAATAAAAATGTTTTTTAAAAAAGGGATTGATAAGATGTTGGTTGAAAAAGGGAAAAAGAAAAATTCAAAAAAAAAGAAAGACAGTTAAAAAAAAATTAACTTTGAAAGACTACAGAATCATGGTAAGAAAGCCATGAATTATATGTGCATTATTCCCCTAGTGCTGGAGTTCTGCCGTTCTCATTGATCGGTAAACTTGGTCTTGGCTGGCTGTTCTCGGTGATCTTCTGGGGGAGGGGCCTGTTGCCGTGGTTCCCAAATGTCTTTGCCGGAGGCGGAATTGCCCCACCCTTGCCGGTCCGGACTAAGTAATCTGCTCGGGTTTGCCCTAGGGAGCTTTTGTTCCCTACAAACTTTCTGTACAGCTTTGGAGGCGGAGAGTGAAAATGGCGGCCTCCCAATCTCCGCCCCGGAGGAGCCGAGAACTCGGGGCCCCGCTCCTCAGTGAGCCCCCAGAGAAAAGCCATCAGTCACTCCCGTCTCCCCGGTCTCCGGCAGCACTCTGTGCTCACCCGGCCTGTGACCGCGCATTTCTATCTCTGGCACCCAACCCCGTGTGGAGTCTCCAATCCCAGCAGATCCCTGCTGTGTGCTCCTGCGCCTCTCCTCCCGGGGGAAGAATGTGAGTCTCCCCGGATCTGCTGCTTGTTGGGTCCCTGCTGGAGGAGCAGTGGCCCGCCTATGCCACGGATCACAGTGTATGACAACCCCGAGCTGAGAGCCCGCGCCTCAGCTCTGTCTCTGCAGTCGGCTTCCCTGCTCCGTTACCTGGGAGCTCTGCCGCACTCAGGCACCCCCGGTCTTCCTGTGACCCTGAGGGTCCTGAGACCACACTGTCCCATGAGGGTTACACCCCCCGCTTAGCCACTGGAGCGATGTCCCTCAGCGGAGCCGACTTCTAAAAGTTCCGATTTTGTGCTCCAAGGCTCTATCACTTGCCAGAAGCGGCTGACGGAGGCCCCCTCCCCCTCCATCTATCCTCCCGAATATCGCCTCGGATTCACTTCTCCGCACGTCCTACCTTCCAGAAAGTGGTCACTTTTCTGTTCAGAGAGTTGCTGCTATTCTTTTCTTTGATCTCCTGTTAAGTTTGTAGGTGTTCGGAATGGTTTGATCCCTATCCAGGTGAATTCCTGAGACCAGATGAAATCCAGGTCTCCTACTCCTCCACCATCTTGCTCTGCCCCCTGAGCCTACACTTTTGAATCAGATGGATCACAGAGCAAGTGTTGGCTAGTAGGTCTGCCATTTACTAGCTATGAGGTCTGAGGCAAGTCATTTAAAGTCTGAATTTAAGCTTCCTCATTGGTGAAAAATAATTGAAATTCGTCTATTTTTGGAATTGTTGTCAAGTGATTAGCACACTGCCTGCCATATAATGACCACTTCAAAAAGAGCCAGTAAAATAGATACTCTCTCTGAGGATGAAGAGCTTGGTTGGCTGGATTGCTGAATGATCACCATTTTCCCATAGAACATGCTAATTGATGCCCACATCATCTTGAATAATCATTGCTGGTGTACCTCACTCATGTTTGTACACTTCTGGTCTCACTCATTGAATTACATGTTTTGCAAGGGTTGTTTGCATCCTAAATCAGTTTGTGCTCATTTATAATCATTTAACTGTTATGTAAACTGTGTATTGGTCTCCTATTGCTGCTTTAATAAGTAAGGACAAACCTGGTGGCTTAAAACAATACAAATTTATTATCTTACTGGGGGTCAGTCTGAAATGGGTTTCACTGGACTAGAGTCAAGATGCTGCATTTCTTTCCGAGGCTCTAAGGGAGAATCTGTTCCCTTTCTTTTCTAGCTTCTAGATGCCACCTACATTCCTTGACTTGTGGCTGGCTCCTTTCTCCGTCTTCAGTCAGTAGTATAGTATTTTCAATTTTCTGTCTGGCTCTCCATCTCTCTTTCACAAGGACCTTTATGCTTATATTGGGCTCACCAAATAATCCAGCATAATCTTCCCATTTCAAGATCACTAATTTAATCACATTTCCAAAGTCCCTTTTGTCCTGCAAAGTAAGATATTCAGAGTCTGAGGATTAGAGCATGCTCATCTTTGGGTAGTAATTATTTTGCCTACCACATCTGTTGACATTTGAGAGAAGAGGGAGAGGATATTTTTAAGAAATCCAACTTCTTGCTTTGAAAAGAGTCATTAAGTTACAGTAAAAATAATTGTTTTTGAGTTACATGTGGGTTAGATAGCTCTAACATTTTGGCAAAATTGTGAAAGTCTAGAAGGATTCCACACTTAGATTGCTGCAGAAGTGTCTTTATGTTCTTTCTCCATTTAGAGAAACTCACTGGAAACCAGAAAATGCTTTATGGTTTTGATTTATGGAAGAAATAGAGTGTAGAAATCTAGTCAGTGCACTCATTCACAAAGAAAAGTCCTTGGCTCCACACCAGAAGACTGGTAAAGGCAAATACATGTATTTTCATTTATTATAAATTGAAATAAAATATTATAAATGTATGAGCACTATTTTTTTTTATGTCTTCTCACTTTAAGATAAAATTTCTCACTTTCTTCGTTAACTAGTCAACTGTCAATCTCAACTGTGTCAGATAAAAATTGTCTATTATATTATTTAACCAACCCACATTCTATTTCCATCCTCTCTTCTGAGGTTTTTCACCTCTAGCTCAGAGATTCTCGTCGTTTTGGTGGAATCTTACAACTCTTTGAGAATTTGATGAAAGCTAAGTCTGACCTTGAAAAATACCCGTACAGACAATTTTTTCTTTCTTTTTTGTATCTTGGGCACAAAGAGTTATTATACTCTTCAGTTCTTGGTCCATTATCATTTTTTAGTCTGTGCAGATCCATGCTTTTATTTTTATTATTTTATGTTGTTATTTTATTTTACTTTAACCTTCACCTCTTATCCCCACCCCTGTAGATACCCACCCTATTTCTTTAATACTTAATCTTGAGTAACTATGTATTATTGGAAGATAAATAGTATTGTTTTGCATACTTGATATTTCATATACAGCTTAGGTCAATTTGTGTGTCTTTTGAAGGCTATTTTTGGACACTAGGAGGTCTGTGGGTCAAGAACCTTCTCTTTAATCTGTGCTATTTACTACAGTAGCCACTAGCCTCATGTGAATATTTAAATTCAAATTTAAATTAAGATTAAAATTGAAAAGTAGATTTCCCAGTCACACTAACCACATTTCAAGTGCTCAATAGCCATCTGTGGCTATTGGCTGCTTACTGTATAGCACAGCATAAATACAGATCATGCCCATCGTCCCAGAAAGTTCTACTGGACAACACTTCCCCAAGTGACCCAGAAGAACTCTCCCAGCTCTAAGGATTATTTTAGTTGGAGACATTTTTCTGTCACTGGCATGCCTTTGTGTTTGTGTGGAATAACTCATTCCTCAAAACTGAGTTAGAGAGTCCCTGATAAAGCAGATGGGAAGAGGGTCAGGGTGTAAAAACTGTAAGTAATGGTTCTCGATCCAGCAAATTAAAGCCCTTCAAATCTGTCCCTACCCAGGTGCTCTCTGAGGAATTCTACTCTGACATACAGTATAATCCTTGAGGTCATCAATTTAATCCCTCAATCTGTATATAACATTTTATAATTTGAAAACCTATTGATTTCAGCTGCCTTTGGTCATAGAGTTATTATTGTAACCACTGGTTGTTCATGAAATGTCCAGGTTGGCATTCAGGTATGAAAATACAGGAGGTGATGTACAAGAGGTTTTTACTTTCCTCATTGAACCCCCTTTCAGTCTACATTAAGGGATCATTCAGAGGCTTCTAGTTTCTTTGATCTCTGTCTATCCTTGCTGTTCTCAGGTTCTGGTTCCCTTCTGGAATTAGGGCATGGAGTGCTCTATTCTGGTCCCTGCTGAAAGGTGAAAAGTAGATCCTTATGACCTCGTCTCCTTTGTAGAAGAACACTTGGGTGTTTAGATTCTTCAGAATTGAGACAAATAAACTCTTCTCTTTCCTAATTTGAGTTTCTCATAGCATAATTTTAATAGGAGTGAGGAGTACAAGGAACGAAATGAGGCAAGGAATAGGGAAATGATCTGTTGGAGTATAACCTCATTTTCTGATAAAGATGCTGAGGCTGAGAATGGGTCAATGTCATGCCTAAGATTATTCAGCTAGTGAGTCTCTGCTCCACACATTTGTTGCTCTTTCCTACTGTCACACTAACAGCTTGGGGTAAAGAAGTCCAGAGTTCCCAAACCACTTTGATGTATGACTGTGTCTGATACATTGGACTCATTGAATTCCAGTCAGTATATGTCTTTAGTCCCTGTGAGTCTTATGAATTGAGAGGCACTGTGACTGAGACAGTAGTTGATATGAACACTTGCCATGATCAATAGATGCGATTGATAAATCAGTGAATGGACCCTGATGTTCAAAACTAAATGTCCCAAGAACTCTGATAGTCCTCAAATTTATAGCAGATAATTTCCCCTATGGAACTTAAGTTTACTTTATAAGCATGAGTGCATTTGCAACAACAGAGAACAGTGAAGTTGCAATGTGATAGGATATGATGTGGATGTTGGGCAGTTAAGTTGGTTCATTCTTAGAGAAGAAACTTGCTTTGGTGCTTTCTCCAACCGTCTTCATCCTTATTAACATGCATGATTCAAATTCATGCCTCAGTAAAATCACCAATGATTCCTTGCTATGGATCTTTATGTCTCTCATGAATAGTCAAAACCACTTTTAAGTTTGGCATTTTGACAGCATGCTAGTATTAGTGCAGCTCATTAAATATTGCCTGCTCTCTCCCTTTTGTGCATATATATGGTAGGATTGAACTTTCATTCATTGCAACTGGGCATGACCGAGTGAATTAGTTTGGCCAGTGGAACGCTACTGGCAGAGACATGAGTCACTTGTGGACAGAAGCCTTAAGAATCAGTGTACAATGTGTATGGGTGGACCAAGCTCCCACTGTCTGGGAGAAAGCCTACATTTGGAAAAGTTGATAGACATGTAGTAGGGTAGGAAGCTGTCAGGGTGAAAATCTACAACTGATGCAAAAATCAGGCTAAAGGGATATGGTGAGGAATTACTGACATGTCATCTGCATAATGTGTACCCACCCTATTTGACCTACCCAGGGGGTCCAATTCCCTGGCCCTAAATACATCCTGTAGTGGACATACTATTACATATCTACTTGCCTGTCCCTCTCTCTCCCTCTTTCTATCTCTCTCATCTTTCCATGCCTCCATCATCAGGAGTGGAGCTGCTGGTGGATGTTGACTAAGACTGCCTTAACATCCCCCTCAGCTTTACTAAACTTTGAAAAGTTTCTATCTGATTATAGGCCCCCAACTTTTCTTTTCTCAGTAGATTTACTTCAAAAAGCTTGCCGTTGTATTATAAATATTCTACACCCCAGAAATGTATTTCTTAAGGAACTATGAAATGTAATCAAAGAAGGAGCTAGTCTCCATATCCCAGTCTCTGTGGGAGGGCAGGAGCCTAACTCTGAAAAGTGACAATTATCGGACATAGATGTTCTGAACATCTATGTCCTGATCACATGGACCGACCTTACTGTGAATGCCCTCCATTAGTTTTCCTTTAGCTCATCCCAGCATTTAAACGTTCTCCTGCCTTTCATTTCAGCAGAGTTGAGTTCAATCTCTCTCCCTTATTGCAATAGTTTTAAAGTCTTCCTTGACATTTTTAATGAGTGTCCAGTGAAGTTTTTCTTTAACAGTGTACATATATTTAATTTGATTAAGTAGTGCCAGACTGTTATATGGAATGGCTATACTGGTTTATATTTCCATATATATATATATCATGGGCTTGATCCCAGGACCTTTATATATATATATATATATATCTGTTAGCAAGGCATAAGGATTCCTACATCCCCTTTCTACCAACCCTTAGACTTATTTGGAATTCTAATGTTTATAAAATAGAGTTAAGTGATATTTCATTGTTTTTTTAAATTTGCATTTCTCAAACCAGTGATTCTGAGCACTTTTCTTTTTTTAATGTGTTTGGTAGCTTTTGGGGTTTCCACCTCTGTAAATTGCTCATAGCCTTTGTCTTTTAGTCTATTGGGATCACTGTTTTTTCTTGTTCCTTTGCAGGAATTCCTTTTACAATCAGTCAAATCCTTGAAAATTTTAGACATTCCAAATTTCTTTTCCTATACTTTCAACCACTGGTGAACGTTGTCCATGTTATGACTTGTTAAACAGAAATGCACATTTAAAAAACTACTTTGAACTTCAAACTTGCAGAAAAGCTGCAAAACTAATACATAAGAATTCCAATATATTATTTATTCTGGCTCACTAATTTCAATATTTTATTCCATTTACTTACCATTCTCTCTTTCTCCCCCCCTCCACACACACATGCCTGTAATTTATATTTTTTAAAGAACTGTTTGGGAATAAATTGCAAACATTGTATTTCTTTGCTCCTAGTTATTTCAGTGTGCATTTTCTAAGAACAGGAACAAGCTATATCCAGAGTACAAGCATGGAATCTGGGAATTTAACATTGATTCAATATTATTATCTTATCCACTATGCAAGTTCAAATTTTGCCAATTGTCTTGATATTGAGTTTTATAGTTATTTTCCTCCTCCAATCAAGGATTCTACCTGTCACATCTTTTATTTTCTTTTTCTTTCTTTCTTTCTTTCTTTCTTTCTTTCTTTCTTTCTTTCTTTCTTTCTTTCTGTCTGTCTCTCAGGATTCTTTATTTTTCATACCCTTATCATTTTATTGTGTACATTGTTCTGAAGTATGTGTTTTCATGTATTTTTTTTTTTTTTTTTTTGCAGAAATACTTCAAAGACGATATTGTATTCTCAGGGCATCATGTCAGGAGGCACATGATATCAGTTTATAACATTACTGATGGTGTTAACTTTGGTCCCTTAATTAAGCTGAGTCTGCCAATGACTATTTTTTCCTTTGTAACTAGCTACTTTTATATCGACACTTTGTGTCTGTGGGAAAATAAGGGAATATAAATATATCTGCATTTTGCATTTGTCACATCAATATGTGCTGAGCTCACTTCATATTAGCTCATAGAGATCTTTTTTTATTCTTTATTATAAAGCACCCCATTGTATATATGCATCATAATTGATTTTACCAATCCCCTATGTAGAGAGATGGAGGTCATTACCAATAGTTTGCATTTACAAATAATGTTACATTGGGGAACCTAATGCACATGCATTTTCTTACTGTTAGAGGTGTATCTTCAGGGTAAATTCCAAGAACTGGGATTGCTAAATGAAAAGGAAATGCATGTGTAATTTTGTTAGAGATTGCCAAATTCCCCACTGCAAGGGTTCTATCATCCACCTTCCCACCAGCAATGAGAGTGCCTCACAGCCTTGCCAGCACAATATGGTGCCAAGCTTCTAAAATTTTTGCTAACCCGAGAGAAGAGAAATGATATCTCAGTGTAATTTTATTTGCTTTTCTCTTAATATGAGTAAAATCAAAATAGTTTCATGTGACTAAGGACCATTGTACATTTTTTTTTATGACTTGTTTGTGCCTTTAATTCATCGTTCTATTGAGGTTTTGGTCATTTTTCTCCTTTATGAGTTTTCAAGTATATTCAGGATAATACCTTTTTATCTGTGATCTATTGTGATGCAAATATTCTTCCCCAGCCTGTCATTTGTCATGTTACTTTGGCTATGGTTTTCTTTTATGAAAAAAAAATTTTGACTTTTATATAGTCACATTTATTTTTCACGAAGTTTTTCAACTGGACTTTAAGTCTTCGTTAGAAACTTTTCTTATATTCATGTTATAGATAAATTCAACTGTGTTGTCTTCCAGGACTTGTATGGTTTTATTTTTTACCTGTATATCTGCATAAGTAAATTTTTCATTTTATATCTCTGGATCCATGTGGAGTTTATTTTTACGTATGATGTGAGGAATGCATTTACTTGCCTCTTTTCCAAAAGATTCTCTGGGTGTGTCAGTACCATTTTTTAAAAAAGTTCATCTTTGCCCAGGGGTTGAGAGTCACCTTTATCATATGTAACATTTCCACAGGTGCTTGGGTCCTTCTGTGGGCATTCTGCTTGATGCTTTTGCACCAGTCTGCCTGCTTGTTCATGTGCTGGTACGATTACACCATTTTAATGATAGAACCTTTATAGGCTTTTTTTTTAAAGATTTTATTTATTTATTTGAGAGAGAGAGAGAGAGAGTACAAGGTGGAGGACAGGGAGAAGCAGGCTCCCCGCTGAGCAAGGAGCCCGACGCAGGGCTTGATCCCAGGACCCTGGGATCATGACCTGAGCCGAAGGTAGATACTTAACTGACTGATCCACCGGGTGCCCCCCTTTATAGACTGTTTTAATATGTGATAGGGCTAGTCCCTTTTCATAGCTATGCAAGAGCTAGCTATTCATGCCTGTTTATTTTCTTGTGAACTTTTGTTGCAACTTACCTAGCTTTATAAAAAATACCTTATTGGTATTTTTATTGTTATTGCCTTAAGTTTATAAATTAGTGTAAGGGAGGAGTCATCTTTTTCTGATGCTGAACTGTCTTGTCCAAGAACAAGGGCCACTTTTCCATTTGTTCACATCTGATTTTGTGTCTTTCAGTGGTGTTTTTAAGCTTTTCTTATACAGGTTGTACTAGTCATCTCTTGCTGCATAACAAATTACCTCTACACTTGGTGGCTGAACACGATAATAACCATGTAGTAGCTCACACATTTTCTGCGGGTCAGGAACTCAGGGGTGACCTAGCTGGGTGATTCTGGCTTTCGGGTGTCTCATGAAAGGGTCGTCAGGATGGTGGCTGGGGCTGCGGTTAGCTGAGGCTAAGCTGTTGCTTCTATGACGGCTCACTCATGTGGGCTGACAAGTCGGTGCTGGCTGTTGGAAGGCCACAGTTTTTCACTGTGTGGTCCTCTCCATAGGGCTGCTTGAGTGTCCTCAAAACACGGCAGCTGGCTTTCACCGGACAAATGATCCAAGAGCGAGAACAAGGTGGACACTACAATTGTTTTTTATAACTGAGCTTTGGATGTCATGCAACATCATTTCTGTGGTTTGTGTATTGGGTCCACAGATGAGCACTATTCAGCGTGGAAGAGGTCTATACAAAGAGGTAAATTCATGGTTATGGTGATCATTAAGGCCATCTTAGAGGTACACATCTTGCACATATCTGTAGTGTTTTTACACTAAGGAAGATGTAGTTTTGGAATCGTGTGTGTGTGTGTGTGTGTTTGGATATGGGCGTTGAATTTTTAAAAAGAAGTTTTCATCATTTATAAAGATCATAACATGATTTTTCTCTTCGGATTTATGGTATTTTCTGCTAATAGAATTCCCATATTGAGTGTACTTTGAGTGCCTAGAACAAATCCTGCTTGGTTATTGCATATTATTTTCAGAGTATGGTGATTGATTCTATTTGCCAATAGATATTGAATATTTTTGAATCAATAGTCACGGATTATATTAGTTGGTAATTTTATTTTTAAGAATTTGGGCTATGTCAGGGCGCCTGGGTGGCTCAGTCAGTTAAGCGTCTGCCTTCTGCTCAGGTCATGGTCCCGGGGTCCTGGGATTGAGTCCCACATTGGGCTCCCTGCTCAGCGGGGAGTCTGCTTCTCTCTCTCCCTCTGCCTGTTACTGCCCCTGCCTTTGCTCTCTCTCTCCCTCTCTCTCAAATAGACAAATCTTAAAAGAATTTGGACTATGTCATATTTGGCTATCAACATTTTATTTGCTTCATAAAATGATTTCAAAAGTTTTCCTTTATGTTCTGCTTAGGGACAAGTTTTGTTACACTGGGACTATCTGGTTATTGATAATTTGGTAAAATTTCATTGTGAGACCTTCTAAGCCTGGTGCTCTTTTTGGGGTATATAGATTTGATACATTTCTGTATTTTTTTTTCTATGAAAATTAGCCCATTTAAGCTTTCTAACTGTACTTAAAGAATTTCAGTAAACTGTATTTATTTAACAATTATTCATTTGATATGGGTTTTAAATTTATTTGCATAGAGGTATGCAAAGTAATCTCATGATTTTAAAGTTTTATCTCAGTGGCCATTTCTTTCCTTTTTTTCTTGATTAGGCTAGCTAGTGATATGCCCACTTCATTAATACTCTTCAAAGAACCAGGATTTTGATTTATTAATTAGATTTCATGTATTTCTCTTCTCTACTATATTAATTTTCACTTTTTAAAAATGATTTTATTTATTTATTTGACAGAGAGAGACACAGCGAGAGAGGGAACACAAGCAGGGGGAGTGGGAGAGGGAGAAGCAGGCTTCCTGTGGCGCAAGGAGCCCAATGCAGGGCTCGATCCCAGGACCCCAGGATCATGACCTGAGCCAAAGGCAGAAACTTAACCGACTGAGCCACCCAGGCGCCCTATAAGATATGTTTTACTGAGAATGTTATTTAGGACTTCGACAGCCCTACTAATTTTTTGTCCCCTTGTTCTATGTTATAATGAGAGTAGTTTCCTCAAGTACATATCAGTGTGCTTTTTTGTATTTGTATTTGCTTCTCCTGTAGTTTCTGCTTTATAAAGATGGTTGTGGTGTTATTTGGTATATCAGTATTTCTAAATGTTATATCTCTGTTTTGAATTGCAGCTTGTAGTATTAATGGTGGTCTTTTTGTTTCATTAATTTGTCTTTGGCTTGCATTCTACTTTGATATCAGCATTGCAAACACTGTTTTCTTGCTGATTTCCTTTGCCTGTTGTGTCTGTATCCATTTGCAGTTAGTTTTTTTGATTCACTGTTTTTCAGGTGTAACTCTTGTGTATATCATAGATTTGATATTTTTCTGAGTCGTTTTGGAAATATTTTTATTTGGAAAGATGAGTTAAGCCAATTGACATTTACTGATATGCTGTTACATTCTCTACTCTCATTTTATTTCAATTATAATTACCTTACAATTTTATTATATTTTGTTTCTCTACCTGACACATTTGCTTTGCTTTTTAATTATTAAATTTTCTTTTGGGATTAGGATTAGGTGTTTCAGTAATAACCTTTGTACCTACACCTTTTTAAATGCCTTTCTCCACTGTTTCCTTAACCTTCATTATCTGATTTGTTAGTTTCCTTTTTTTTTTTTTTTAACATTTTAATTTTTAAGTAACCTCTACACCCAAAGTGGGGCTGGGAATCACAACCCTGAGATCAAGAGTCACATGTTCTACCTACTGAGGTAGGTAGAGTGAGGCGACCCTAATTTGTCAGTTCTAATGTATCCTCTGACTCCTCCTTTTATGTGCCCAATGAATGTTCTCAAACTGTTGTCCGCTGAGGCCTCTGAAACCTTTTCAGGAAGTCTGTGAGTCCAACCATTTTCATAATACTACTAAGACATCATTTTGCTTTCCTGCTCACATTTTCTCATGAATTTACATGAACGCTTTCCAGAGGCTACATGATACGTGATGATGTTATCACCCTGAAAGCTAATGAAATATGTGAAGCACTATGAAAATCCAGTTATCTTCTATTAAGCCAGACCTTAAAGGGATTTGCAAAAATGTAGATGATGCCACTGTTCTCCCTCTATTTTTGGGAAAAAGTATAATTTTTCATAAAAATATTATTGATGTTACCATGTGACAGGTTTATTATTGTTATTTTTAAGTAAATAAATAACTTTGCAGGTTTAACTGCTAATATGGAAAATATTGCTACCTATATTAATTATATTCAACTAATGAATAATTGAACATTATATAAAAAACTAATGATGTACTATACATTGGCTAATTGAATTTAAATTTAAAAAATTTAATAAGCAAAACACTCTGAAGTTCTCAAAAATTTGAGAAGTGTAAAGGATTTCAGAGGACAAGAAGTTTGAGAAGTACTTCTATGCAATCTCAGTGAATTCATTCGCTTTTCTACTTTCCTTCTTCCTTCTCTTTCACTTTTTCTTCACCTTATGTTTCCTTTCTTGGAATATATGGCATTTTATATTCTTCTACTCTTGTCTCCATTTTTGTTTTAGCCTTAAATCTAAAATTAGAGGTATTAAATCCTTACTATCACTCCTTTTGCCTATACTTCCTTAGTCATAACTTGGTTGGATGAAATTCATCCCTTAGCAGATTCTTCAAGGACTCATGAATCCAGTGTTCCCCAAGTTCTTGGGTATGGAAAATGTTTTTTAAGTTACTGTGTATTTATGGCCTTGTTATTGAAGAACACCTTAGCTTGATATAAAATCCTTGTTTTGCGTGTTTCCCCCTTGAGTTCTTGCAAATGTTGCTTGCTTCCTGCCTTGGTTTGTATGTTGCTCTTGGGAAGTGTGATCCCAGGTGAATTTTCTTGCTCTTTTAAAATTTCTAGTTTTTTTTTATTTTTTATTTTTTATTTTTATTTGACAGAGAGAGAGCACAAGCAGGGGGAATAGCAGGCAGAGGGAGAGGGAGAAGCAGGCCCCCTGCTCGGCAGGGAGCCTGATGTGGGGCTTGATCCCAGGACCCTGAGATCATGACCTGAGCCGAAGGCAGATGCTCAACCATCTGAGCCACCCAGGTGCCCCAAAATTTCTAGTTCTTTTTGCCTGAGTGGAGGCTTCACAGTTTTTTTCATCTCTCAAGTCTAATAGTTTTGTTAGGATATATCTGAGGGTTGATTATTCTGGGCTAATTTTCCCAGGTACCTGGTGGGCCTGTTTAGTATGTGGATTTAGATTTTGTATAATTTCCTGAATCTTTTCATGGGTATATTTTAAAATATTAGTTCTATTGCATTGTGTTTTTAAAAATTTTTTAAATTTTATTATTTTTTTTAAGAGAGAGAGAGAATGCGTGTGCAAGTGGTTGGGGGGGAGGAGCAGAGGGGCAGGGGGAAGGAATCCTTAGCAGACTCCCTGCTGCATGGAACCCAATAGGGGGGCTCGATCTCATAACCCTGAGCTGAAATCAAGAGTCAGATGCTTAACTTATTGAGCCACCCAGGTGCCCATATTGTTGTTGTTTTTTTAAGATATTATTTTTAAGTAATCTCAAAACCAAATGTAGCACTCCAAATCACAATCCCGAAATCAAGACTTGCTGGCTTCACTGACTGAGCTAGCCAGGTGCCCCTGCATTGTTTTGTTTTTACATGTAATTGGATCTCTTTTGCTCATCTTCCATTAAAACTACTTTCTTTTTGACCTTTTCTTATGTTTTTATTTTATATTTATTATCTTGGTTGGTTGTCTGTTTCCTTTCCACTTATTAAATGTTCATTTGATTCTAAATTTCATAGGGCAACTTCCAATTTAATTTTTTAAATTAAAAATTTTAATTTCGTTCCTGAGATGACTTTTTTATTTTTCTTCCATTTCATTTCATCCACTTTTACTTTATTCCTGTTTTATGTCCACTCTGGTTCCTTAGATTTTGATAATCTGACTGAGGTGTTTTTCATAGTCCCATATGCTTGCTTGAAAATACTGGATTTGGTGTGAAGTATTGTGCTATATAATTTCTTCTGCTTTGCTGTTGTTTTGGGGGTGGTATGGGAGAATTTTCACCAGTTTAAATGATTCAATTTTAAGTTTCAGTTTTATACTTCCAAGCTTGTATAGATGTAGACTGTCTTGGAGTCTGTTTTGTGGGTCAGATTTGGGAAGACTGCAATGTTTATTTCAGGAACTTCCTCTTATGTCTATAATGGATATCTATATATTTATGTATCTATCAATCATCTATCATCTGTTGATCGATCTATTATCTATCTATCTATCTATCTATCTATCTATCTATCTATCTATCTATC